>NC_136065.1:1784736039-1785283539 GCF_964261635.1 Lissotriton helveticus
CACATCAAATCACCCACCCCGCAAAATACAACATAACATTCCATAACAAAAATATTACACAATCCTACACAATATAGCATTTACAAATCCTAACCTCCCATGACCCAAATCCCTACCTGCCCTTGTGCAACTGTACCTAACAAACCTCTAATCTAAACTTAGCCTACCTGGTTACCCTTTCCCTGCAACTGCCCACAAACTACCAATATTTAACTAAAAACTACAGCCAATCCTGGCCAACTTTCAACAACCCCGCCAGCACCGGCTCTAAGCAACAAATATACAACATATCAAAACCTTATGAACCTGTTTCAATAACCGCCTCCGGAGAAACCCCAAAAAAAAGAGTAAAAAACACCCCCCAAAAAACGAAAAAAACTAGGGATGGAGGGCGGGGAAAAAACCCTACTCTGCGCAGCGCTCCCAGCCACCAGGTCACCAAACCTAAAATGGTGACTGGGAAAGCGCAAAACAGCCCTATATACCTTTGGGCTATTAAATCAAAATTGGGCTACAATTGGGCTAATCCCACTGTAGCCCAAAGTAACCCACAATGGCCGCTCATCGGCCAGCCCCTCCCCCTCCCAATATGCTCGGGTGGCAGATTTCGCTGTGCTCAGCTGCCCCCCAAACCTCCCTTCTGGACAGTTTCTTGTACCTATTTCCTTATCAAGGAGCGTGCATCAGCCGTCCACGGCCTGTGAGGGCTGAGGAGCCCGACTGGACAGTGCCTGGCAGCTCTGTAATTTCGTGTTAGTTAAAGATCGCCCAGTACCGACTACAGCACAACTTCAAGCTTTACACACACACCCAGAACCCCAGTGCCAACAACCGCTGGCACAAGAGCTTGTTTGCCAGATGTTACAATCCAGGCTGCTATGATGTATTGTATCTCTATTCCCTCATCTGCCACTGGTTCTTCTTACAAGACATGTTTGAACTAAACAACCTAAACAATTTCACACCTTGTTGACTAACCAGAGAAGCACCGTGATTATGTAACCCCTCTCAGCCCCGCAGGCTTTGGCAGTCAGACCTGCGTGAACCACTCCGACAGTGATGTACCTGCGAGTCACCAGCAGGAGCAGGGATGAACCAGCCAGACCGCAGCCGAGAGGCAGACACGGGGTCTGAACGCTGAACTTCTATCCTGCTGCAAACAATGCACACCGTAATCCTGTTTATCCAGGGAGGTCCCACACAGAGACAGCAACAACGCAGACGTGTAAGGACAAACTACTTTATGGAAAATGTTGTAGCTCTTTTCGTGTTATGAGGTAATGCAAATGTAGAAAACAGCCACTGAAACCAAAGCACGCCAACCGGCCACTAACAGGGGAGGGGCGCAAACACGGTCACACAAAGAAGACAAGCTACTGCGTTTCTGGGGAAGGATTTGAAGGAGACACTATTTGTTTCACAAGGGTCCTGGGCAGGGTTTCAAGTCAATATACACTGCTTCTTAAGATCAGTTCTTTTGTACCACAAGTTCAGTGATGCCATCGGGAAGATAGGCCGAGCGTCACACAGGCTTGAGCTCTTCATTTGAACACTGCTTTTTGATGTTATGCCAGATTAAAGGGAGAGGTTTCAGTCTGAAGCACTCAGGTTGTAGTCACTTCGGAGGTAGCATCTTGGGATTAATACTTGCCTGGCCCTAGTATTGTCAAGGGTAGGAGTTTGGAATGCTAGGTTTCTATGAGGGAACTAATTTCAGCAACCAACCAGGCAATGGCGAGAGATGCCTCCAAATCAAAATACAATGCATTCAAGAGGTTAAACATTATGTGAAGGTTAACGTGAAACAGTTCCACAATATCAACGGCGGCTCAGTGTCTTCATACAAAAAGGTCAAGTAGAGGTTATGGGTATTTACCTATACATCTTGAAACTTCAAGTTTCTTGACTTGCACCATCAGCTACTAGGTATATGATCATGCCAGTGAAATTATATCTATTTTGTTCTATATGTATTCTTAGCTGCTCTTACTATTTACATATGCCCCTTAATTTACTTAATAATACAGATATCTTCAGACCCGACCGTTTCTTTGGGGCAGAACCTGGCTCCGTAGCTGTCCAACCTACGAAGATACACAGAGGCCTGGAATGCTCCATCACAACCATGGGATAAGTGGCTCTCCTAAAAATTATTATAAAGCCCAATGTTATCTATGCCGTCTCGGACCTTCCGTTTAAGATTCTTCACCACTTCTTTACGGCTGCAAGGGCAATTATACACACGTTCAAGACTCCCAGAATTCCTTGAAACAAACACATACAATCCCCTTATGACGGCAGCCGCAGCACAACAGATATACACCAATACTATTAGGCATTCCTACTGTCAGCCATAAATCACTAGCTCGTTGGAAAACACAAAGGGGAATGAGACATTTTTAAAAAGCCTCTTTAGGGGACTGCTTACCAGGGTACGAGTCGGGGGTACACAGCGTCCACCGACTATTTTCACAGGGTGGACGCCATCCCCCCTGCCGGGAAGCTGGGCCCCACAGAAATGTTTCAACTTGTCCCAGTGTAATTTTGAAACACCTGGATACGTTCATCAGCTCTTGCACACCCTCTGCCCTCGACTCCCAGCAGCAACATGCAGGCAGCGAGGAGGGCCCCTTTTCACCTCCAGCTGCGCAACAAAGACAGAAGTTAAGGGGCCATCAGGCCTCCCTCTGATCGCGCATGGGACTGGAGGCAGCCTGGAACCTCACAAATGCAAAAGCACCGGCGAGGAAACAAAAGCATACAGTCTGCTATCTCTTCACACGCACCCAGGAGATACATGTTTTTTACTTCGTTGTATATAAGTGCATGCACTGTAAGAATGTCAGATGGGTCTCAGCACCCATACAAACAACAATTCAAATAGCACCATTCCACCTCTTTTATAGTGCTACCCATTCCAATGCAGAGTGCCAGAGCACTCCACACAACATACACACCACCCATTCCAAACAAACCATGCAAGTGTGCAAACTAATGCACAAGATGTGCTACACGGGACAGTCAGGGCCACAACGTGTAGGAGTCAAATACCCTTCAGAGCGCAGTGTGCTCTACCAGAAGGAATACAACCCACTAACTGCAAGTAACAAATGGACCTCCGTGTCCATAGCAGTAATCCACCAACCCATCAACACAAAACAAAAATCTGTGATCTGCAGGTTACATGATATGCTCTGCAGGAGCCAACTTTTTGTTTAACATATTTGTTGCATTTTCAGTTAGCATATGTTATAACATGCACATATCAGAGCATCACTTCCAGTAAGGTCACTACCTGTGATGCTACTTGGAATGTCACGCGTCGTGACATCATGTGCTTTGATGGCACACGCGTCATGATATCAGCTGCAAACTGCCCAACCTGGTCAGTACTCCCACTTCTCTTTTTAGGATTTGTGCCCTTCTGCTTACCCTTTCGATGCATAAACAATAAAAGACTGGCAGGCGCTAAGTCAGTAGGAGTCACCTTAAAGGGCATGTAAAGGTCACGAGGGTTGCATTCGCCCCCTCCCCCCAGCCATATTTTGAATATCAGCGGGGTAGATGAACTCCAGGTATTGTACTCTAGTGAATAATAGGGTATAGAATGTTTTGTAGGTTATTCATCAAAGTATTCCAGACTATAACAATTTCTACGAGTCTGAAGAACTGTCCTACTGGCAGGTGTCTTCCAGTCAGTGGGTTTAGTATATATCGTGGTGGTAAGGTGTCCACCTGTTGAGATGATTTCACGATCCAAAAATGATATGCTCTTTATGTGTTGTTCTAGGAAACCTGCAGAGTCAGAGAAGACACAGCTATATGACTCGAATTAGATCTATTCAACAGACAGACCCTGATGAATTTTCTCTACAGCACACAGATCCCCAACTCTCGACCAGCCCCTACCATAGCAGTATTCAAGTCTTGTAGATGGATACTGAGTTGAATTAAATGAGATAGAAAATTAACATAGTATACATCACTATTGCAAGGTAACAGCATCCCTGGTGACCTCACTTCAGGGATTTCGGCACAAGGACGTTACTGGGATATCTAAACTTGTGATATGTGGGAGACAGGTTGTCTAAAGTCATTCAGGTTACTGTGGAGTTTAGTCTTCGAAAGACCCAGGTCTTCAGATATCTACTGCTGAGACATGAAATAGACATTTATTGCATGAAACTGGAAGCACTTTCTGAATAAAATCACCTGGAAGCCTAGATCATCACAGAACTACTGGGAAAGAAAAATGACCTCCAGGATATACAGCCTACTTGTAGTCAATCCACCTGATCACTTTGAGACACTAAGGGCTCAACAGGAGACAAACTATGGAATTATAGATGATGAAGACTGGAAAAAAGCTAAGGTGGCACCCTGTGGCCTAGCAATATCTGCCCATCTCATTCTATTTAAAATATCACACAGATACTACCACCAACAAGTGTCTTGGGGATTCCTAGGAACTACACAACACTATGACATCCCTTTTCAAAAGCACCTACGTCTCTTACTGTCTGCATCTACATTCCCTCTGGTTCTTTTAAATTTGCCACTTTGGTCAGAAATCTTTGGGTTCATTTTTGCCCTTCCGGGAAACTGGAAGCTTTTATTGCAAACACCACTGTAGCTGAATGTTTCAAAATACTGCATATACAGGATATAGTAAAATATATATATATATATATATATATATACATATATACATCAGCAAACAACTCTTTAGTATTCAAAATATTGGACTACTACAAAAGTCTCAAATGTTACCTCCCCCTACACCTTTGTTCTGCTAGATAAGAACAAATTATTTGCTATACAAACTCTGTCAAATTTACTCAAATTATACACCTCAGCATACTGCTACAAAGCCAGTTGACTCCAAACGAGAACTAATCCGTACACAAGTGTCAGACATGTTTTCAAAGCAGTGAACAGTCTGCTGACAAACTACTTCTCTGACATCCTAGCCCGATTCACACCTATTTGAAAACCTATGATCCACCAACCTCAACTTTCTAGCTACACAAAAGTCACCATGCCACGTTTCCAAGTTCTGATCTTTTTAACTTCTATGACTTTTCCCTTGTAAACAATACCACCAAACTTTCAAGCTATACTCCCATCTTTACAAACAGTCAAAATAGCAGAGATTCGTTATTCCCTACTCTATGTACATGTCATATCTGTATTAATCAATTTGGCATATATCAGAGCCTTAGTTAAAAGTGTGCCTTTGCCAATCTTATCCACACAACTGGTACAATTTACCACAACAACTGTTGCTTTGCATCTAATACAACTGCATTAAAGTGGACAGTATACCCCCCTCATTTTTGCAGTGGAGTACCCAACCACCAAACTCGGGGCCCAAGAGTCGTTTCAGCCCTATATGTGTGCGTCACCTGTGCGCTACAACCTTCTAGTGGTCATGAGGTTAATCTTCCACTATAGAACTCAGAGAACATTACATATGTCAGCCATTAGTCTGTGTTAGATCCTTTAGCAATACAGCTGAATGAACCACAGATTAGGTTAGCTCAAGCCCTAACTTTTACTTAGCGATTTATCTTTCTTGTAATAGTCTTAGGTTCAAACTATTCAATATCTATTTCTCCCTCTGGAGATGACCATTCTCTGATAGCATTCAGGATCCTGTAACACTTCACTACTAACTCCAAAAAAACCTGACAAGTTTTGTTAAACTACCTGAAGGAGACATGAAAGTATTTAATCTGAATGTACGTTTACTTGCTGCATGCATCCCAACCTAGCTGAACTTCACTTTTAAATCAGGACAGCTTTAACTGTGACTAAATATGCCTCATATTGACCCTGTTAGTGTCTAACTAAAAGGTTTTTACTTTATGTGGAAGCGCTATCATCTCATACTCTCATACAGTCTACCCTGCCTGCTGGCCCAGCTCAGTGATGAGGGGTAAATTGTGATTGATTCAACCTAAATTGTGGACCCCATGAATCACCTGTGACGATTAAACTCTCACCTCACAGCACCATATTAGTGTAAAGTTTGGCTCCACTGATTAGGGCTTTCATTCAACATCAACTCAACAATTCATGATGACATTAAAGGTTGTCTGCAATTCTGGTTGGCACTGAACTGTACCTCTTCTGAGAGAATTTAAGCAAACAGACCCCAGTCAAATTTTAGCCACCCAAAGTATAGTAATCAGTAAGCTAATAGTGTAAAGCAAAACTAAGGCATAGACCAGCTGTTTCGTATTCCACTTCTGGCAAGCAAATCTCAAATACAGACACACCAACTATAAACCTTACAGAAATCACATGTAACCTCAAATGAAAAACTAGACTGATACTGAAGATTTTTCTCCGACTGCAGAAATTATAATAACCTAAACCATCCACGAAAATCTATATGGCACTCATTCTGTCTCAGCTTTCACACAAATGTGCATTAATGTAGAAAGCTTATTCAAACTTCTGCTAGAAATAATTGTGTTGTGCTCAAAGGTTCACTAAAGGTTGTCGAATGGGTACCAGATCATAAATGTGGGTTGGGATAAACAGATGAAAAAAGCACCAATATGTACATGGAGAGGAAAAGCATAACTCTTTACCAACTTCATATTCAAAGGACACCAGTAATATTCTCGCTCTTGGTATTTTAGAATTCTAACATGTACCAGTGCATTACAACCACACTCGAAAGTGTATAACATGATTTCATGACAACACTGGTAATGCTTATTGTAATTCTTACCACTGGATATCAAAAGTCAAATGGGAAGAGTTTAGACAATCTACTTACTAGAGAAACTCATATAAAGCGCCTCTGTCCTCTCCCATCGACTACCACTACCCCAGACACATTAGTATACGAAAAATGGAAAGTGATCCTTAAACAAAATGTTCTTGATTGGTATCAAGGAAACGGTCTTAAAAGAATTCTATTGAAAAAAATTAAATTAAAAGGTATCTTAAGCTAAAATCTGGTATTATGTGTATGCTTCAAAGAAGGATACATATGCATATGTACATATGCCCCTCGTTAAAGTCAGTAGCATGAACACTGGATTCTGATTTCAATGACTTATTGCTATGAGGGAACAACAGTGGAAACTGTCCTCTGATGATACTCAGTAGCATCCACCCTTTTTAGGTCTCGCCTATGCAGCGCGCTGCCTAGGAGGACCTTTAGCCGTCGTTCAGCTCTTTTTCGAAGCACACACTTGTGCTTGTGGCGGCATTCACCTTGCGGGAGCGAACACAGGCACACCAGAAGCACGAGTGCAGTGCTTCTAAAAGCAACTGCGCGTGCACGCACGCACCAACGGCATGGGCCGCGCCACCATTGTTTAATTTATTGCTACCTGCATCCGCGCTTTTGTACACCACTCCAATTTGTGCCATTTGTTAAGTAGCTTTCTTTGTGACTTTGAACGGTACTACTTTGTACATATTAGTTATCGTTTGGTGCAACTAAAAAAGGTGTCGCAACATTTGAACAAACTTATGGCACACTTTTTTGCTGTGTTCATCAATTGACGCAATCCGTCAAGCCCAACTGGTGACAGTTAACTGAGAAAACAGTCCCGTTTTGTGGCACGCATCACGTTTTCTTTTGGCTCCGGTGCACCTATGTCATTGCAAATAATTTAATCTGCTAAAAATCTGACAGTCTGGGTCAGGCGCTGCTTCCAGTCACAGTACGGCTGCGGCATAACAGTCACAAATATGGCCCAACAACGCAGCCAGGCCGACAGAGGCAGGACGCAGTGCACTTGGGACATTTGTGCATTTTATTTATTGCCAAGCCGTGGATATGAAGAAAGAGCCTTTCTACACAGGTGTACAGCGTCAGAAGGCATGATAACTTTTCTTTAGAGTTTACAGCCTCCTGCACTAACGTCAAATAGAGACTTGTGGTTTTTGAGTTATAAGCGGTGCAGATAATACACATTCGCTTTATGAGAGGATGGCGCTCCTCCTGCCTCTCCCTTCTCTTATCTTCTTGCTCTCTCCGTGTTTTTCTGTCTTTGTTTCTCTAACTGGGCTATTTCGGTCTCTTTCGCCTCTTTTGTCTATATCTATCAATGTCTTTATCACTGCCTTTGTCTCTCTACGTTTTTCCTTCTATCCGAGTTTCTTCCATTCTTTTTTATCCAAATCTCACCATTACAGTTTTTTTTGTCTGCTCTTCTTTCTCTTTATGGCCTTCTCTCTCTGATTTTCTCCTTGTCTGTTTATGTCACTGTATGTTTTTTATTAGAATTTTCCGCACCTGTCTGTCTTCCTGTATCTTTTTATATTTCCCTTTGTCTGTTTCTAACTACTGTGCATTCTTCCCTTTTCTTTCATGCCACGCTTCCTCAAGTTTGTTTAATTTATTAGGAAAATAAGGATAGTCTGATTGAGCATTATCTGCAGCCGTACTTGTTCAAGGCAGGAGCTTGCTCCAACTGCCAACTAGGGACTTTAAAGCTGCAAGTCCCAGCTCTGCTGCTAACTTACTGAGTTTCCTTAGGAGATCATCTTGTAACCCACATTCTAAAGCTGTCAGTTTGAGGATATCTGCGCATTAGTGCAACAGGATTACTTAGAAACGTCTATATGGTGAAGCTTCTTTACACGGTACCGGTGTTTGCATCTCTGTCTGTGGTCGCACAAACACTGCAATAATGGTATATTGGCCTGACGCTGCATACAAGTGTTGCCAGAGTGGTGTATAATCTTCAAAGGTCGTTAATATCCTAGGTAGTAAAGGAGCAAATGTACATCTGCTTTATTCGTTAACGCCTGTAAATTGTGCCACGGATTTGTGTCAGACTGCCCTGATGCATATTTTTAGCGGCCTTTGTATAACTCCTTCTACAAAAAGTGTTGCATCGTAGGGGTTTCTTAATCTGGGTAATATTTTCGATCGATTCTGGCCTTTTGGATGCCTTATATTGAAATACACGCGCCTGTACTTCATCACTATTTGCGTCTGCTACGCCCTCCCTTAAGAGCAAAAGTATCCAGCTACCAGAGCTCTTATTGCGTTTTTCGCTTTACTGGCTCGTCTGTACTCCCACACAACCTACTTCGATCAGTGCCTTTGTTAGTCGCTGCAGGGATAAGGAATGGGATCTGGTGGGTTCACTTACTGGCTCTGGCTGAAGTGGTTTCTTTCTCGGGTTCATGAGTGTGGACTGGACGTACTAGCCACAGTAAATTATTAAACGTATAGCATTTGTAACTGTTAAGATATGTTATTTCATGCTGAGAAATTAGTAATAACGACGACATATGCAAGTCATTTCATACGAACGTATGACTTAACACTATGCACATCACAAAAGCCAACCATTTATGTTTATTGTCAGTGAGGCACATTCAACCGCTCTTCGGTTTTTATCTAACACACTTCGATTAGTTAGTCTTTTGGGCTCATGCTTCAATGAGTAACTTCTCCATACTACAAATAACCTCGCCCAACATATAAGGTAAAACGACTGACTTGTACAACATATGCTTCTTCTCCCCTTTCCCATTCGGGAATTGTCCCAGCTGCAGCAGGATGATGCACTAGTGGGCTTCTTAGCCTAGGGCACATGTTTGACTCTCAAGCATTGGCATAGCCAATAGGTCTCGCCTTTGGGACCTTATAAGTGTTTAGTTATCCAGCGCAATATCCTTGGTGCAACAACATCAAGTGTTGCATGGCTAAACACTTATAAGTTCCCAAAGGCGAGACCTATTGGCTATGCCAATGATGGTTTTATTTGGGCATGGGAGAGGAAGATTAATGATGTGGGAGGTGGGATGAGTGGCAGTACATAATGTAAATGTTTTATGAATATCGGTGTGGAGAAGCGGAATGCAAAGCTAGGTGTGAAAGAGTGGCTTAATGCAAGTTTTTTTTATTTGAATAGAGGAGGGATGGCCAGATGGTGGCGGGTGTGGGTGGTGTGAAACAAGAGGTAACAAGATGGGGCGGGGTCTGAGGAAATAAGCTCATGTTCATGGCTCCTCCAAGTGTGCTCTACCCCTGCACAGCTTATGGGACTATAGGAAAGTGAATGTGGGGACATGCATAGCATAGATTTGTAGGTCAGTAATTGTAAACTAATAGAATGTTTTTCGCTGTGAAGGTTCTGAGTGATATCACAGTCAACTTAATAATTACTCGTTGTGTTGTCCATTTGATGCCCTTTAGAACTGGGTTCTCGTTAGAACTTAATATGCAGAAAAATACGTGTGGCACCCAAAGGTCTGCTTAGAAGCCCGTGGTTGACACTGACGCACGAAAATCAAGACTTCATAGTCTCGAGTCCATCTCATGCCCTGTTTAATCCACCACCAGACACTCCCTGCCCCTTTAGCTCACTCTTACAGGTTCCGGATTTTTCCCTTTGTGACGGTTTTTCCATCGTTCTCCTTCTTTTACTTTGTGCGTTTGCCCTTTCTTCTTGTCGTTTTCCATTTCTTGCTGTCAGAAAATGTCCGAGTTTGAAAAATGGGTGCCTGTGGGCCCCACCGGTTCAAATCAAGCGCTGGTTCTCGCTCAGACACCTTGGTGAAAAAGACCCCATAATTACCAATCTCTTACTGTATATAGTTTTACGTAATGGTCCCCGCAGCACACCTTCTAGAAGCATGAGGATGTTATGAGTCTCTCTTCAGTGACAGATGAGTGCTATCTCAATCACGGCAGCACCGGTGAATCAGCAGTATTTAAGCATGCACACTCCAGGACATACCATGTGAGCGAACACAGAGACCTGCTTTAGTTTGTCACTCAGCCTTGTTGCAGAGGAGCTAACATCTAATCGCCCCCACAGCCAGGTAGAGGCAAGCATGGGGTCAATAACCAGAGCATCCTAAGTAGATAACAGCCTGGAGACTACAATATAATCTGCAACAATGACACAGAAAACACCACAGATGGACAGAAAGGAGCGGCAGGTCAAAGTGCCTTCTACAAAGTACGCAGTCCTTGAACAGGATTACATTCTGGCGCTGCAAACCCCCGAGCTCCTTCAAGCTGGGCACTGCATTATCTGCCTTTCTCTCCCCTTTCAGCGACACCGCAAACACAATGTAAAATAATAATGCCACGCACAATGCAGCTACCTCATAAAACCTGAGCAGACTCGAGGTTTCATTGCAGACTATCAATAATAAATGGGGAGTCGGCTCCTGCGCTCGTTCTCGTGATTTTCTCTCAGCCTATGCTGGAAACATTTTAAAAAGCCATATCATCGCATATTCTAGGAGGCAAGCATAAACCGCGAGGCCAACGACTGCACACAAAGCACACGCATGTGAAAGACACGCCTTTTGGACCCGCATTCTTGGGCTTACCTGCAGTCCTATGGAGAAGCTGGTGCCGGGCGGCGGGCAGGCCACTCCTCTGCTTCAACGCCGAGGCTCTCGCTCATGCTGCCACCCCCGGAGCCCTCTGAAGGTTACCATCCTACGGCATCCTGCAGCGCCCGGTGAAGGGCGGCCGGGGCGCGGCGCTGCGCGGTCCGCAGGCAGGTGCCGGCCCCGCACCGCAGGCCGTGTGCCGGGCGCTCGGAGACGCACCACAGGTGCCTCTGCAGAGTGCCCGGCCGCAGCCCGAGGTCTCCTGGCGGTCTCCGCGCCTCCTTGACTCCGAGTTAACCCGTCAGGCGCCCAGGCCGCGGTCTCTGCAGCGCCGCGGCTCACACACGACGGAAGAACGCGAGCAGCGCGCCTCCTGACTCAGATGAGGCAAACAGAAGTGTGAAGCGCAAGTGAGCAAGTCAACAGTCTGCACAAAGGCAGACATCTGAGCCAGCCCACGCGCTGAAGGCAGCGGCTCCTCGCCGAGGACAGGAGGAAAGACTGCGGCGAGGCTCCCGCTCCGAGGCGGCAACAAGCACGCTACTCTCGCAGTGAGAAGGAAACCAACCTTGTTTCCCGCTGAATCTATTGGGAACGACGAGCAGGGGTAGGGAGCCCGGACAGGACTGCGCTAACGAATGCACCCTGGGTGGAATTGTTTGTGCTGCACACTGACAAGTTACTGCATTACTCATGCAGCATGGTTTGGAATGTGTTCCCTCATAACTAGACAGATGAAGTGCCCTATCTGATGACTCAACTGACTTACGAGCAAGTGAACAAGTTACCCTTCCCCGTCTCTTCCACAGCCTTGTCGTGCTTTAGGTTACAATTTAAATATCCAGCTATACGATAATCAAAGCCAGGTCATTTATACCAATTATAAAGAATGTAGTAGCAACAAAATGAAACCTAGTTTTATTGTTTATTGTTCCAACTCCCGTGGCATTTTCCAATCTTACCAACAGCCTTTACAGGGGGATAGTTAACAGTTTGGTAAATGATATACAATATACCAAAGTACTCCACGTTCTACAGTTGTAGGTAACTTGTTCTACCTGGTCTCGCCACGGCACTTATGCGTCATCCCCTCTCTGAATCTCTGCACAATACAAAATGATTAAATTGTGTCTTCATTTATATAACGCTTTCCAGCCCTCAGAAGGCATCAAAACGCATTTTCTCTGCTGAAAGAGTATTAGAAAGCAGCACGAGTTACAGGTAGAGCCTTTGTGTCTAAGGTTACTGTGCCCAGGCATGCAATGGGAGGAAGAGTTGTTAGAGCTTGAGCGCATGCATTTAACATGTACTTATCGCAGATTCTGTCCGACTGTGTTCTCCTGTACAGAGGGCTTTAAGTGGGCCGGGCCTCACCGGTGCTGAGCACTGGCAGATTTTTAAAAGAGGACCCCCCCCAGTTTGTGTATCCCACTTAAAGCCCTGCCTGTACAGATGCATCCAAGACGGAAAGTAGAAGCACACAAGATGCCCAGGATACAGGCTGTGGTGGCACCGGGGCCAACGGTATCCTGAAGCCAAGCCCTGACCTTGAGTTTTAAGCCTTATCTCAGTTCGTCTGCTGATGATGGTGATGATTTAACCGTATTTAGAATGGTATTGCCTCTTCTGCTTTACCCCATTGCTTCTCATATTGAATCTGGACTCTCACCATTACGTTTGACATAATTCATCTTTCTGTCAGGATTCAGTTTCTTCCATTGAAGTGAATGCCGAAAAGGACAGTTAGGACGTTTATTGAGTGGGAGCCTTGCAGGCCTACATTAGACCTATTTATTCGACAATTTGGGTTAGTAACACTCCATTTGCACATGTACATTAAGTAACTTCGAGTTTAGAGAAGCAGTATAGAAATAGTTATGTAGTGATACTGAGAGCACCAGGCTGAGTCACTCACAGGATTCCAAGCTACTGCTTCTCAGCTTCATCTGTGTGTCCCACTGCCGCATGGGCGGGGGAAGGGAGGTTAGCAAGGGTCGGAAGCTTGGCATGTTACTTAAAAAGCAGGAAATACATCCTTAAAGGATGTATTAACGTTAGTAAAATACACTATCAGCACCTAAGGTTGTAAATGTTGCGTTTTTAAATATATATGGTTGCCACTGCTGTTTGTCTATTGGAAGCGCCTTAAGCCAATATGACAGTCATCCCTTTCTGGTTAAATAAAAAGGAATCCTTTTTGGAGACCTTTATAAAGGCAAATAAGCAGTTCCTGAAGGCACTACAATAGTTTAAGATACCAGTCTTCGTCGAGGTCTGTGCACACTGCATTCCTGGTTTCCTCTGGAGCTTTTTCCTAGTTAATTAATATTTATTTTGTATTTGATTCGTCTTTAGAAGCTCCTTTAAGCTGTGACTTTCCCCCCTTCTTATAGTGCCAGGTGTTGATCTATTCCAGGTGCCTTTCCACTTTGTTACTGGAACTTTCAGCTGATGCTTTTGTCACCTTTTTCTGGTCTCATTCTAATCTGTTTCTTTTGTTCGACAAGTTGGAAGGCCCCCAACCATCCTTTCATGCTACACGGTTTAAAGGTATGGGCAGGCGTCCAATCCATGCTTATCACTAATGGACAGGAAAACCAGTTTTCACCTGCCTTTTTCTTACCCCTCCTCTACCCTAGCTAAATCTGAAAGACACCTACTGCAAGACCTAAGCGAGAGGGGGTAGAGCTCCAAACCAGGATCACTCCGATATTGTTAAATTGATACTACCAACGTCCATGTTGCAGTCGCACACAAGGACCTCTCAAAGCTTGTACAACCTCCTCTTGCCTAATTTATAGTATATCCTAGTGTTTCCCAAACTGTGTGTCGTGACAAACAATAACTAAAAGCAACAAATAATGAAGCCTTTACATTTTGCATTTATCTTGTCATATTTTCTGCGCTTCACAGGAAGAAGTCAAACATCAGGCTGTGTCTTCTGACAAATTGCTGCTTATTCTTTTTACACGGGGATTGGTGTTTAAAACTCCTCACACTTTAGAGTTAGAGAAAGAAAAGTAAAGTGGATTATGTGACAATTTTGCTGGAGTACACCAAGTGTGAAAATAAAGGCTGTAGGATGCAATTTCTTTGAAACACACAACAAAATGTAAATGCCTTTAAATGTATTATACACATTCAGCAGTCAGGAAAGCAAAAATTAAGCACTTTTTAAAAATTTAGTTCTGAAGTGTGGAGGAAACAAAATGTTTAATAGGATCAAAAGAAATCAAGGCACTTTACTTGGTGATGCACAAATAATATTCACTGACACACGATTTCCACTCATCCTTTGTGTTGAATATAGTTTTATCAGCAAAACTGTATGTCTGTGCACATTTACTGGCAATTTTAATGGAAAAGGTGCTTTCTGTAAAGGACTGTGCGCTACCACATGATGATTCAATTGCATTAAAAAAAGTCGCCTGCCTCATGTCCATTAAAGCTAGGTGGGTCGCAAAAGTTTGGCATTCTAAAAATTGTGTTGTGGTTCTAAAACAGTTTGGGAAGCACTGCTCTATCCTAATTTCTTCTGTAACTCCTGTATTTGCTCTCTCTCGTGAGACAAAAGACAGAGCGGAGGTAATGGCGAGGACATTAAAAGATGAACACAGTCAAACAGGCAGTCCCTCACAGCTATATGTTAGGACCACGAGGGAGACAAGAGGAGGCCACCGCCAACCACACCAGTCATGTATGTGGAAGGTCCAGCACATGCATTGCTGTGCCAAGCGCTGGTGGCTTCTGCCCGGCTACCTCCATCGAGTGGATCAGGCCCACCTCAGTTGATGCTTCATTGAAAATAAATAATGTACTGGTGCATACAGGAACAAATAAGCCTGACGTAAAACTTGTTGAAGGCCCCTGCTTCTTTTATCCGCTTCTATAGGCAAGCAGAAAAGACTGCTAAACTAAGCAGGCAAAGATAAAACGTTGCTGGTGGATTACAATGTTTTACATGGAATTCTCTCCAAGCAACTGAGCAGAGAGACGTTTTCTACACGTTGCTTTACTAGAATGTCAGTGGAGAAATTAAACTATGGGTAAATTTAATTCGAAGGGCACTGTCTCTTCTGTTTTCAGCCAGTGCCAAATCTGTCTCATAAGAGATTGTGATACAAGAAAGACGGTTATTACAAGACGGTGTAACATTTTGAACAAGGGTGTCACGAAGTATACAATAGTCAGCTCTGGTTTCTCTCACACTGGTTACCACATACGCCGGAATCGGACCACAGAGGAAAGCAACATTTTGTGTATAAGGCACCGTGTGAATTCTATGTCCACAATCTAAAGGTAATGAAAAAATCGTAACAAAGAATTGTTCAATAACAACTTCAATTACTAGAACTCACACAAGCTATGGAACAAGCTCAACCTATATATCCAAAAAAGTAAACAACTCTGTGTATATCTTCAATATCTCCTCATTTATACCCCAACATGTTCACTCAGGTACACAAACTACCTTTTCACACAACATAGTATATATATACAAATCTTTCATCGTAACACCAACATGCCATCTACAGATCCCTCAGCCTGCTGACACCGCTCTATCCCTGACATTGCCCTATTTTATTCTCCTACCATGGAATGTATTAACAATGCTCTACTTGAGATAGTCGTATCTTTGTCACACATGCGTAATATGTAACTTACATTGCGCCACAAAATTGTCTCCTATTTTGTACATCATGATTTGTTATCACACTAATTCTGTAAATTTAAAACCAATAAAATATTTTAAAATGAAAAAATAAACCTTAGTTTTACAGTAAAACACCACACGTCATTACCCACAGAAAGGCGGTATGAGGTAAGAAAGTCATTCATACACATTGCATAGTTCTTAATACATTGATTTTCACCTACACATCAGGTTATAGGGGCTCGGGAATGAGGTTTTGACAATTTATTCTTCATGCCTCGGAGAGTCAATTTTGCCATTTTAGTGTGTCTGCAGTTCTATTTTAGTGGAGGAATTCTTGACACCATCAGATAAGCTGTTATTTTCACAGCAGGATTTAATGTAAATCTAACCTGCAGAATCAGAGGAAATGGAGCTCGCCATTAGTCTTATTAGCAAACAGTCAGGGACAGAAATAGGTATGAAATGCAAATACGTCTTTGCACATCAAAGATGGTGAAGACTTGTAAAGTGGATCAGTACATTACATGAGTCTAAAAAATAATCGTCTAGTTTCAAGTGACATCTTTTGAAGACAGTCTCAGATAAAGGTTGCACCTTATTAGTACTCATTAAATAGAAAAATAACATATGTAAAACAATCACCAATATATAGAATCACACTTACAAAGATTAAGAGGCACAATACAGTCAAGTACAACTCAACTGATATTCATCTAGTTCTTATCTTCTTTGTCTGACCATTCCATCCAGCTGTGAGAAATCTACATTGAAATCCATAGATAAAGATGTGGGATGTCTGGCCCTGAAACTGTTTTCAGCTGATGAAGGAAATGGGCTGTTTGCAGCACTGGCGAGCTCTTTGTAGGTACAAACAGATTTCAGTAACTAGTAAGTTGTGTCTCTGGAGAGTAAAGAGATAAATGTATATCTTTCGATGGCTGTGGAAACAAACAGAGCATTTGGCACCAAGAGACGTTTTTACTTTTTTTTCATCACTACAGAAGGCACAGGTATAATAATCTTGAAGACTTTACTAAAGACTTTTGAATAGAACCCTATCCAATTTTCAGATTTGTATAATTTCCCTTGATACAAGAGCTCTTTTGAAGTGCAAAGGTGAAAATTTGCTTCAGTAACTCTTCCTTTGATACATTCTAAAATAGTTTGTGAAATTCAGCATTTGCCTCGGAAAACTGGTTGAGGCCAGATTTTTTCCTCTTAAGTTTTGTTGAATTTAAAATGTCTGGTGTTAATACTGGTGATCTTGCTATGTAATGTTTCTTCCTGATCTCAAATACTTCTGCATCACTGTTGGTGGGATTATATTTTGAAGGTTCAGCTTAGCATGCTTCCTTTTGTCATCCATGCAGTTTTCTGTACCCAAGCTGAAAGTGACAGCTTTGACAACCTTCTTGGAGCTGGAGACATGTAGGGCCATGCGCCTGCTGTCCTTCAGCTCGTAGTGCTGCTCGGTCATGAGCACCATGTCCCGCGGCGTGAGCCCGGGTGGGTTGCAGCCGCTGCCTCCTCTGGCTTACTCAACTGATATTACTGAGATACTAGGTGCCGCAGCGGCGATTGTGTGCCTCATAATTGCTATTTTAAACCCTGATACTGTCCTGATAACGTTGTGTGTTTTAAACTGTGTACAATTGAAAGAGCGCACTGTACCTTTTATTCGGTCGCCGCCTCGTTCCATCACGGCTGGTGCCGTTTGTGTGGAGGGCGTTCTCGACCTTTGGCCTGGCCCCTGTGGGCCTTGCATTTCCGCCAGAGGCGGGACCGGTGCCTTCTTAGGCAGCACCACCTTCTCCCGCGCAGCAGACGCGCCTGAGCTACTAGGCGCCGCAGCGGCGATTGTGTGCCTCATAATTGCTATTTTTAAACCCTGATACTGTCCTGATAACGTTGTGTGTTTTAAACTGTGTACAATTGAAAGAGCGCACTGTACCTTTTATTCGGTCGCCGCCTCGTTCCATCACGGCTGGTGCCGTTTGTGTGGAGGGCGTTCTCGACCTTTGGCCCGGCTCCTGTGGGCGTTGCATTTCCACCAGAGGCGGGACCGGTGCCTTCTTAGGCAGCACCACCTTCTCCCGCGCAGCGGACGCGCCTGAGATACTAGGCGCCGCAGCGGCGATTGTGTGCCTCATAATTGCTATTTTTAAACCCTGATACTGTCCTGATAACGTTGTGTATTTTAAACTGTGTACAATTGAAAGAGCGCACTGTACCTTTTATTCGGTCGCCGCCTCGTTCCATCACGGCTGGTGCCGTTTGTGTGGAGGGCGTTCTCGACCTTTGGCCCGGCCCCTGTGGGCGTTGCATTTCCGCCAGAGGCGGGACCAGTGCCTTCTTATGCAGCATCACCTTCTCCCGCGCAGCGGACGCGCGCGGCGGGTCGCCGAAGGCGAGCCCATCTGCGCCCGTCCGCGCTGGTCCGTCGCCAGTGGCCAGAATCCCTGGCTGACAGTCATCCTGAATGGCCCCATTTGCCCGGGAGGAGCTGCTCGCTCTTCAATGTCAGTCGGCCTGTGCGGCCCATCTTTGGCACCCTGGCTCACAATACCTGCGGTGTGACCACTGCGGCTTTGAGGCAACAGAGGCCGTCCTGACCTCACCGGCTACAGCCTCAGTGAAAAAAACTACCGCAAACTTTCATATATTGAGCCTTAACTGCAGGTCCCTAGCTAAACACCACGAAGATGTACATGAGCTCCTTACAGATCGTTCTCCTGATCTGCTATTTTTAACGGAAACGTGGCTAACCAACGATTCATCGGCTATCTCGGCTTTGGCCCTCCCCCCTGGCTATCTTATTCAAACTCAGAACAGACCTAAAGGAAGGGGTGGGGGACTGGCGGTGATTTTTAAAACCGTCTATTCCTGTACTCTTTACCCCACAAACATAGCCAACTGTGAAAGCACTCTATTTAAGTTAAGGGTCTCGGATATCTTAACCCTCACATGGCTTTTGATATATCGCTTTCCTGGGCCAGCGAGCACTTTTCAGGAGTCATTAGTCTCAACTGTCTCAGAATTAGCCTTGCAGTCAGCAAACTTCAGCATATTGGGGGACCTCAATCTCCATCTTGAGTACCGCGAGTTCCCTGCTATACTGAAGTTCCTGGGCGACCTGGAGGCCTGCCAGTTATGTCAGCTGGTTGAAGGGCCTTCTCATCTGGCGGGCCACCTGCTAGATCCGGTGTTCTCGAACATCCAGGGAACTACAGCCTCTACCCCCAATCCGCTCAGCTGGTCAGATCATTTTCAGGTGCAGATTTCCATTAAGATCCCAGCCAGCTCTAGGGAAAAGCTTCCTCCCCCTCTCTGGAGGCGCCCATGGCATAAACTTGATGGTAAAGATTGTTAGTAGGACCCATACAGAGAATTCCTGGATTTCCATCAAAATGAAATGTAGATCAAATGATATTATTTTGTCATCCAAAATGGTATGGTATGTCCCTTGATCAACGGGACTCGTCCATTGCCCACACTAAATTGGGTCGCACCAATGATATCATTTGATCTACATTTCATTTTGACGGGAATCCAGGAATTCTTTGTATGGGTCCTACTAACAATCTAAGTATGTTCATTGTTTAGTTTTGTCCTGTTACACACTTAGGCATTAAGACTTATTTTAGCTTTGCTAGCGCTAACTCACTTATGAAGGAGTTTGTAGCACCCTGGAGCACCTGAAGCTCCTACATAGACCTCCAGTTTTTTTGTTGTTAGTCTCGTTATCATGGGTATAATATTCTGGGCAGGTCTTTAAATTTCCCTTAGACCCTTTTGTTCATCGTTTGTTATTTATTGTTTGGAGCAGCTGCTGGCTGCGGGTCTTTTTGTATAGTTACACTTTGATAGGTAATTATTTACTATCGACACAGTGTGCCTTAGTTTTGATTATTGATTCTTTTAGTCAGGTTTTAGGTCCAGCTCTCTCGGAGTACAAGGTCATCCTCCTTTATCTAAATAATGGCAGAAATCAGTGGTCTAGCCTATGATGATTCGGTCTTTCAATCTATACTGGACAGTATGCCCAGTATCTTAGAAGTTCTTCCAACACCCAGTGTAGGTACAACTGACGACTGGGCTAAGGTTTTGACACTGAAAAAATCCCATTCGCGCACATCGGTGCACGGCATAGTTATGGCTGAGTACTTGAGGGCCAGTTGTGCCCCGCCTGGTCTAATAGTGACAAATGCACCAAGGCTTTTTCTAAATGATAAAGCGTTTCTAAAAGATTGGTCACTTATCGCGTGGCGTTGCACCCGCGATTGGCTAATTTTAATAATTAGTATGGCCAAGCGGGTGGCTGACAAGATTCTAATCGAGATCCAAGTACTAGAGGCACAAATAAAGACGACTATTACTTCTACATTGTTTAAAAAACAACATGATGAATCGAACAAGAGTAATACCGAGTTTAGGGATTCCATCCTGCAGGTGAAGATTGACAAATTTAAAAAAAGATTTGTCTAAGTTCAAGCACGAGCGTGTATACCCTTACACCAGTGACTCGTACCAGGCACCTGAGTTTAGAAACAATGGAAAGAGATTTGGCTCTAATTATTCCGGTTCAAGCTCAGGTTCCGACAGTGATCCAGATCCGTCTAACAATCCTCCACCTATGATGAGAGGCAGAGGCCGCTCACAAAGATTTCAGAACTATAGAGGACAACACGTAGCCCAATTTCAACCTTGGTGGCCACCTGCCCCTTGGGGACATTCAGTGCCTTCCCAATTCGATTTTCAGCCACACATGGGACCCTACCCAGACTACCAGTCCAACTTCGGTAACCAGCCTTTTTTTATCGCTTGGCCCACGACAGACAAGAAGAAACGCTCAGCCCCAAGTCCATTGGGATGAGTCGCTGGGGCCACATGCGGGTACCCGGAGCCAGACAAGGAGGAACTCCGCTCAGACAGGGAACGACCACCTCCCAGCCTTGTAGTGAATTTGAGCAGCAAAATACTGACTACAACTGAGGAGATCGTTCTGAATAAAGGTCTTGGTTATGTTATGACCAACCAGGGAGACCCTTTTCAAGTACAGTTGGAATTGGCGCAATTCTTTCGGAAACTCCGATTGCGTTACTTATTTCGAGACAAAGTCACCACAGCAGACTCTCCTATTGATGAGAACACTGGGCTTAAAAATGAATCATCTTTTCAACCTCCAGCACACTTAATACCACCCCAAGTAGCTACCTTTGAACAGGCTGTTAAAGATGACATCGACAGGCTATGGAATACTCCTAAAGATCATTTCAATAATCTGTCCAGGTTGGAACATCAAGCCTTACGAGCTCTCACACAAGACTCTTCCATCACGATCAAGCCTGCAGATAAGGGCGGTTCGATCGTTATACAGAATACTAACGATTACAGAACTGAGTGTCTACGTCAGTTGGGGGTCCAAACCTCCTATGAACCCCTGGCGTCAGATCCCACTGAGAGGTTGACTACAGAGATTAAGATTCTAGTTGAAGAGGCTCTAGGTGAAGGCTGGATTACCAACCATGAGGCTTTGTTTTTGCAGACCTCACATCCCACGATGCCTTATTTTTACACTTTACCTAAAGTGCACAAGGCCCAGAGACCACCACCTGGGAGACCAATAATTTCTGGTCAAGGCTCACTTTTAGAGCCTTTATCTGCTTTCGTGGACCATTTTTTAAGGCTGATTGTCCAAACCATGCCTACGTACTTGAAAGATACGACCGATGTTCTGAGGGCTATACCGGAGATTGAGTACAACACCGAGAGAGACTACCTAGTCTCGTTTGAGGTTGAGTCGTTGTACACGGCAATCCCTCAAGATGAGACTCTGGACACTATTCGAACTATCTTGAGTGAAACTGTGTTAGACTCCATTACCCCAGTCCCCTTCATAATGGCACTGGCTAAGCTAGCAATGAAGGATAATTTCTTCAGATACGAGGACACCATTTATCTCCAGACCTCGGGGACTAGTATGGGCAGCATTTTCGCGCCAAGTTTGGCGAATCTGTATGTCCATACCTTTGAACAGCAAATTGTCTTGACACCAACTAAACCCTTCCACCCTTACATCAAATGGTGGAAGAGGTATATAGACGATATCCTGTTAGTATGGAGAGGGGATCGGGAGTCGATCCTCTTATTCCATCAGTGGCTTAATACTCAAAACCAATATATGCGTTTCACAGTGGAGATTGACAAAAAGAGATTATCTTTTTTAGACCTCTCAATTCATGCCACTGAGACTGGCCTGGAGAGTGAATTGTTTCGCAAACCCATGGCCAGGAACTCTTTGCTATTATATGAGAGCCAGCATCCCAAAGCCCCCCGAGACTATCTGCCCTATGGCCAGTTTCTCCGAGTGAGGCGCAATTGCTCTGCCAATGAAACATTTGTTAAACATGCAGAGGTTTTGTGTCAACAACTCTCTGAAAGACATTACCCTAAAAAATTAATCAAACGCTCTCTCAAACGAGCGACAAATAACAATCGACAATCGCTCCTTGACCCTCCAGTGGTTAAACCACCTCTAGAGCGCATTACTTTCGTTAGTACTTTTAACACCAGGTCTAACCAAATACAACAAATTGTGAGGCGACACTGGAGGCTCTTGAATGCAAGTAATGACAAAATTGAGCCGCCTCTGTTCGCCTTTAAACGCTCCACAAGCCTGCGGGATCTGTTGGTACACACCCGTCCCAAGGAAACACCAAAAAGAGCCATTGGCACCCTGTGGGACTTACCAGCGGTAACAGGGCATCACCCTTGCGGATGTTGCTTTGTCTGCCCACAGACTATACGGTCATCTCAAATTGATATAGGGACAGATCGTCCATGGGTTCAGAAACAATTTACTAATTGCAATAGTACCCATGTTATTTACCAGCTTACTTGCCCCTGTAACATCAAATACGTGGGTATGACCACTCGTAAGGTGCGAACCAGGATGCTTGAGCATAAGAGTGCATTCAAGTGCAAAAAAACGTCATCCAAACTCACTAAACACTTTGTGGATTTCGAGCATTTGGAAACGGATTTCACGTGGACTATCTTAGAGAAACCACACATTCCTTCCCATATAGGCAATGTTTCAAATTTTCTGTTCCTTAAAGAACAGAAATGGATATATAGGCTGTCCACCGACACATGGGGTCTTAATGATGAGATACCCTGGGCTATCCTTAATTGATATAGTGGGTTCCATCAGTTATATGACCTGTTTGTTTCTTTGCACTCTGTTTGCCTATATATCAGAGTCATGATTGGTGTGTGATACCAGTTCCCTGCCAGGGACAGCTGAGTTCTGTACCTACCTATTGTCACTATGTGTTGCTAGCGAGGGGCCCCTTCCTTTCCTTCCCCCGCTTTCTAGTTCATTGCCCCCACTTATTTATCTATTTAACACTACTGAGATGCTAGTTGTAAGCATAAGAGAGAACTATGGGTATTTTCGTGTATTAACTTTCCTTATTTTTGTCAAATGCTTTAATATCCTCATTTCTAAGTTCGGACTATGCTTAAACATCCTCATTTCCAAGTTTGGACAAAGCTTTAGTTAACTTAATCTAAAGAAACTACTAAAATGGCCGTACTGATGTAATTTTGTAGTTTCAGCTTTGTTTTTTGTTGACAGCCTTGCGTGATGATCACACGATGTTTTAACATGGTATTTGGTTGCCAATACATAGGCCCGTAGACCCCACGGTTTGATTTATATCCTGAGGTTTAGTTTATATCCTGTGGATAAACAGAATACTCTGATAACCCTGGGACGAGCGGCCTGCGTTAAACTACTGCTGAGGGGACGGTGATGTCACTTTGTAGTCCTTCGTGACCTCTCGCGAGATTACGCGCTGACTCCCGGTTTTCTGTTGACGATCAATAACAGTCTAAAATCGTTTAACATGTTTGATTTCACAGCGGTTTTTCGATAGTTTGGCTGGCCGCAATAAGGAGTAACCAAAGAGATAAAACAAACACTGGTATTTTGATATTATTTTTGATATGATTGTGAGCAAGGACTCCGCCCCCCCCCCCCTTTTGCCCTTTTTCTTCTCTTTAAAAGCCTACCGTGTTGTGCCTAGAGTGCCTCCCCCCGAGCTTGGGTCCTGCGACGAGGCAACGACGGACAGGTCAGTGACCTCATAGAAGCTTTTTGCTCATTCTCTTTCAGATGTTACTGTATGTCTTGTGGCTTAGGAGATTAAGAGAGATTAATTTCCTCTAGCTAACCCGGGTCCTTATTCATTATTGGGACATAGACGTTTGAAGACATGATTTATAAATTAAGATATCTGGGTGACTGGGTACCTGCGAGGGCAGGTGACTTGTTTCCTTCCTTTTAGACTCGATAGGACCTCTGGGGGGCTTGATTAGTGGAGGGGTTACACCTAAGTTTGAAAGGAGTGGCAGATTAATATTGTCTACCGTTCCTTTCATTACCCCTTCCTTTGCCTTCACAGAGCGGGGCCTCTTTCATCCTGAGCTGGGTTCCAGGAGAGGTGAGGTACACTCCCTGTATAATTCGGGTGAGTAACGCCAAGATAATATATGGGCTTACTTGTGAGGAGCCACTGACAGGATTTTCCTTGCAAATAGGACTTACTTATTTTATATATGTTTTTGTTTTCTTTTTAGATGTAAGATACACCATTTGATACAGAGGAATATGAAACTGGATAATTTACTCGTATCCTTTACTAATTAATTTTATGATTCACTTTTTGCAGTAGCAAACGTTTAGAACTTTGGCCCTGACGAAAGCTGTGGAATTTTGGTCCTACTGGCTGAAACATGTTGGCCCAGTACACGCAGTTATTTGGTTAGACTGCGTCATTTGCACTGTTCTTGGTTTTAGCGAGGGAAAGGACAATTTCCATTAAAGTTTTCAATATTGATCCTTTACCCTTTTTTAACTCGCCACCATTATAGTTTCTGCACTGCACATGATCCCATCACGATCTTTTTTCTCATGGTCACTACAACGATTGAGGGTGCGACCCAATTGAGTGTGGGCAATGGACGAGTCCCGTTGATCAAGGGACATACCATCCCATTTTGGATGACCAAATGATATCATTTGATCTACATTTCATTTTGATGGGAATCCAGGAATTCTCTGTATGGGTCCTACTAACAATCTAAGTATGTCCATTGTTTAGTTTTGTCCTGTTACACACTTGGGCATTAAGACTTATTTTAGCTTTGCTAGCGCTAACTCACTTATGAAGGAGTTTGTAGCACCCTGGAGCACCTGAAGCTCCTACATAGACCCCCAGTTTTTCTTGTTGTTAGTCTCGTTATCATGGGGATAATATTCTGGGCAGGTCTTTAAATTTCCCTTAGACCCTTTTGTTCATCGTTTGTTATTTATAATAAACTTGATGGTGCCTTGTTCGAGGCCAGACAAAAAAATTCCCGTCCAGATTGGTCTGGCAACTTGGAGGAGGCCGACTTAGCCTATAGGGAGTGGATCAACAAGTCATTGGATCACTTCATCCCTAAGGAAATGTCGAGGCCCAAACGCAAACAGTCCCACCCATGGTACTGCGGCACTCGCAATACAAAAAAAAAAATGTAAGTTACTTGAGCGTATCTGGAGGCGATCTTATGACCCTCTGGCTAAAACCAACTTCAGAGCCGCCACTAAAGCCTATCATAGGCTTATAAAAAAGACCAAAGCCAGTTACTACACTGATCTGATCAGCTCCAGCACTAATCAAGCTAAAACTATCTTCGCGCTAGTGAAGGAGATGACTAAATCACCTGAGGGAACTAGTAGCACAATAGTGTCTGACTCGCAGTGCGAAGAGCTAGCCTGCTTTTTTGTCAATAAAGTCCAAGGCATCTACAACTCATTTAACTCTGGTGGACCTTTTACGACCCCTAGCCCTATCACAGGCCCACCGGACTTCCCCTATTCACTTCAAACCCTCCCACTCATCAACAGTCAGACATGGAACTTCTGGCCTCAAAAGTTAAGTCTGGGTCCCCGGAAGATCCCGTTAAACCAGAGACGTTTAGACTATTCCAGGACTCCATCATGATGGAAGGGCGGGAGTTGATCAACAGATCACTTCAGTAAGCTACAATTCCTAAATCTTGGAAACATGCCAAGGTTGTCCCCCTGTTAAAAAAAACCCACCCTGGAACCTTCCAAGACAGAAAGTTTTCGACCTATTTCCCTGCTTCCGTACCTGGCTAAAGTGACGGAAGCACACATGAATTCCATCTTGACAGGTTACTTGGAGACTAATGGGATTCTGGAAGAATCTCAGAACGAATTCCGTGCCAAACATAGCACGGAATCGGCCCTACTGGCCGTTACGGAACAGCTAAGGGCGACACAGGACATGGGTAGCACCTCAGCTCTGGTCCTGCTGGACCTGAGTGCGGCGTTCGACACGGTCTCCCATGGGATCCTACTTAGAAGACTTTGGGAGATAGGAGACGGAGCTCTGGACTGGTTCGCGTCATTTCTATCCGACCGTTCCTTCCAGGTTCATGCTCCGCCGTACTCATCCAGCAGGTTCCCCCTAGGCTGCGGCGTCCGGCAGGGGTCTGCCCTCAGTCCCACGTTGTTTAAGGTGTATGTCCGCCCCTTGGCCATGTTAGCCAGGGAACGTAAGATCAAATTAATTTCTTATGCAGACGACACGCAATTGATCTTTACCTTCTCTAATGACACTGTGGGGGACCGAGCCAAATTCCAAGAAGACATCCTGCTGGCTGACAGAGAACTGCCTCCAGATGAATTCGTCCAAAGACCGAGGTATTTCTTATCGGCAGTGACACTCAGAAGTGGGATGAGCACTGGTGGCCCCCTACATTGGGCCCGCCTCCTACTCCTAAGAAGGAAGTCAAAAATTTGGGTGTGATTATAGACAACTCACTTGCCCTTGAATCCCATGCCAAAAGAGTGGCTGGCACTTGCTACGGCCGCCTACGCTCTCTTAAGCCCATTCTTGGCTTCTTGAACCCCCCATCCGTCAGACAATTGTCCAAGCTTTGGTCTTATCCCATCTAGACTATTGTAATGCCCTTATGCTTGGTTCCAACTTGACAGTCACTAACAGACTGCAAAGGGCTCAGAATGCTGCCGCCCGCATTCTGTTCGGACTGCCGAAACACTGCCATACCTCCCAGGTTTTGCGTAGGTTGCATTGGCTGCTTGTTAAACAACGCATTCAATTCAAAACCCTCTGTCTCGTTCATAAAATTCTTTATTGCCTTGGCCCCCAAATCTTGCAGGGACTTTGTTCCTTCTATGTTCCTTTGCGTGCTCTCCGCGGACCTTTTTCTTGCCGCACCATCAAGACCCGGAGGTGCAGAGCCGGGGGGCAGTCATTTAGGTATCTGGCTCCAAAACTCTGGAACTCTATCCCTCTAAGAGCGCGTACTACTACTAATCACCTGCTCTTCCGAAAACAAATCAAAACCTGGTTGTTTTCTTCTGTTTAGGGTCCCCCGGGATTCGGCACTCTGTCGTCTCTACTCTGGCCGTCCTGTAATTAGGCTTGTCCGTAAGCGCTGGGACGCCCTGTTGCTGGGGTAGCCATGCGCTATATAAAATGGCATAACATAACATATTACTACACAAATGCCTAAAATAGACAAGAATAAACTCATACATACATGTTCCAGACATATATAGAGGATCTGCTCCTTATATGTTCATGTAATCAGACTTTGTTCTATCAGAGCATGTTTCCATGCTTTCTGAAACAAACAACAGAGTGATCGAGGGAACGCTTTAATTAATCGAAGCCGCTACGATCTCTTGGGCCGTATTACAGTCCATAGTTTTTCAATCTAGAATGGCATATTGGGTGAAGAATGATAGAATGGAAAGCAGACTCGAGCGATTGATAGTAGCTGAAATTCATTCACGCATTCCTTCCAACACTTTGCCAACACTTTGTGTTTGTTGCAGTGAACGCTCTAAATCAGACGTGTATGCCCATATGTGGGTCCCTAGCTCATGCTGCCACATGACTCCAACTACCTCACAGACTGGGATCAAACAACTCTGGGGCTGCTTGTATTCCTTTCTGGAGTGAATTGGCATGAACCACTTGACTCTGGTATCCGGAAAAGTATTTCCAGTGCCAATTTGAACTGAAGAACTAAGGGGCTGATTTAGATCTCGGCGGAGGAAGTACTCTGCCAACAAGCTACATTTCACTTTCAACTAATCCAAAAAGAAATAGGGACTTCGTCTCAGGCATAGTTGTTACAAATCATTGGGACAAAGTTTCTACCCTGCTGACCTACTGTTCGGAACGCCTAAAGGGTAAGGACGCAACTATCCTAAACCAATTACAGTCCGTTTTGTTCAAACGCATCTTTCACATACCACAACAAATTCCTAAAGCACAAGTGTGCCTGGAATTTGGGCTTTTCCATCAACTCCTGGTAAGGATAGCTGCCTTTACCAAATTGTGCTAGACGAAGAAAGCCGTACCATCAGAGTCACTGGCTGCCTCGTGCTGGAACGAAATGAAAAAATGACTGGCCAACAGTGCTCCAATAAGCATTAACCTGCAACCTATCCAACGTCTGGCAGTCAAACATCAGCTTCACAGCGTTTACAAAAATCGCCAACAAATGGGCCAAGCTAAAATGCTTGACGCTTGATAAAGCAGAAATGGCCAGGAAAAAGCATGGTTGAATAGTCCTTCAGACCTACCTACACGAACACAGGCCCCAACCAAACCTCACGTCACATTTCTCAAACGATTCAACATTTTTTTCTACTAATGCGCACAAGAGCTTTCCCTTCAAAATTTCAGGTCCCATCCTGGAAACAAAGCTGGCAGGATCCTCTTTGCTGTTTAACCACTTCGGCGTTACGCCGCTCGCACGCTGATGACGAGAACGCGGCTTTTTAAAAAACGCAGCGCGCAGCGGGAAAACCGCTAGCGCGCATGCGGTTAAGTGGCAGTTCTGAGGAAAGCCAATGACACTTTCTGTGCATCTGCCCTGCAGTTAACCAACTCAGAAGAAAATTACTTTGCCCTGCCTTCCGGGCACTTGAGATAAGATCTTGCCGCAGCACAGTGATGACACTATTGGGCTGCAAAGTTAACAAATTATTATTAGCACCACAGCAGTTATGCTAGATAAGAAACCGCCGGCCTCAGGTGCGGGTACCACTGACCGAGTAACCAGAACCCACCATCGAGATAGGCAGTAAAGTTCCATCACAAGCTAACATTTAGCCCTTATTCCATCAAGGGCCCCTGGACATTTAAACCTTTGCCTGGATTAATACACCCCTGACCAGCATGCAAACTTTTGGGCCTGCCCACCTGCAGCTCGCACAAATACATCAGCACACACTTGGGTTCACAGATATCGGGCGTTCTTACAGATAATAGTTTTAAACATGATGTCACCTCTTCTTTACGGCATGATGTTTTAACATGAGTTGTTTTAATTCACTATGCTCCCAGTAATCCTTTAATCCCTTTTTGTACGGCTTTGATATTGCAATGATTTTATGAATCTGCAAATAAAGATTTACTCATTACTCTGCCACAAACATGACTGATATCCAGTCCTCCGTATTATGATCCCCATACAATATAATAGGATTGTAATACAGCGGACTGGGACATCTGTGACTGAGTATTCCACTCTGCCGAGATGCAAACCAGGCCCTTAACCTTTAATTATTGATCTGATTCCAATCTGAAGAAAGATTTACATTTTCAGAAAACTTTAATTTCTAATGGATTAATTAATTTAGCTCCTGTAATATACTATGATGTAATACTGCTTCTTGGATCAAATCCCAGCAAGAATCAACTATGATTACACAATACACACATAATATTGCTCATTCTAGAGTGTGCAATGCATGTCATAAATGTACTTAGGAAATGCCGTCCAGTACCAGCCAATCGGTCCTATGCAATATTTGGACAAAATCTCTTGGCCCACATCAGGTCATGTAGAAAATCTGCCTTTTGTGTGTGATCACTCACAATTGTTTTGCCTGTTGCTGGATCCTATTTTACTGCTGATTTTTAAACTCTGCACACTGGGGAACTGCTGTCCAGTACCCAGTGTATATGCTGTGGCCCCTAAAACATGGAGGAATTGGCTAATGCCTGATTAGAATATTTATCTTTTCAAGAAGTCCATAGTATCTGTTGCGGAAATACACCCATGGCATGAAAAGTTAACTGTAACCTGTCGACTGTAGCACTAACTGTGCCAACAATTAGTGTGACAAAAAAAACATGGCATCAGGACTACCATTCCTTGGTGTTTGTTGCTGTGTAAAACCTGCATAGCAACCTGTTAAAACAACCGTCCTTGTAAATATTAGCAAGACACCCCTATGTAAGTCTTGTAGCCCACAAGATAGGGTGGATGATATTTAAAAGTGGGTAATGTACACAATTAATATCACCATGTCTATACAATGACAAGGTCCAAAAAAGCTATTTTCAGTGTGGCAGGCTTAGTTGTCCTGTAGAAAACCAGAGTACAGATTACAATACTGATACTGTATTTTAGGATTGCAGCCAGAAATAAAAATGATGAAACCACTATTTGTAATAGTTATTTAAACTCCAATTTAACGGAGAAGTCAGATTTTTAATAAATATTAAAGAAAATTAACTTTTAGAAAGTTACCCTTCAACTACCTGAACTATCAGAATGCTAATTAGCATAAGCCCGTTAGCTCTTTGCAGGTACTCAGACCTAAATGGGTGTGAACAAGATGTGAAATGTCGCTCAGAAATAAACAGTAGGCTGACCTCCCCCATTTTTTTAGTGGCTGGACTCCGGTAATGGGGCCGCCGGGGGTTCCACGTGGCCCCCTCCCCTAAGAAAAAAAAATTGGGCTCCGGGGGATGGGCTCCCTGGGGCCGACTTGGCCCATGGAGGGGGGTCTAATGGCCTCCCTCCCCATTTGTTAATGGCCAGGCCCCGTGGCCGAAATTGGCACAGGGAAGGGAGCTGCGCAGCCCCTCCCTCTATTAAAAATAAATAAAAGGCTGGGGATGGGTTCCCCAGGGCCGAAATCAGCACTGGGAGGGGGTGCTACGTGACCCTCCTTCCCTTATTTGTTAATGACCAGACCCTGGGGGATGGAAAAGGGTAGAGGTCTACCCACAACATTTTATTCAGATCACCCAAATAAATGTATAGTCTAATCTTTTTATTGCCATACAACGCTATAACTTTTGTAATTCCTTTCTTAAATTGGCCTTCATAGAAACTGTAACATTTCTAAATGTATATACCTTTGGACTTGCTCTGTATTTCAAAACGATCTTGTGCTCAAAACTCTTTAGCAGTCCTATACCCTCAGTGAACAGCTTAGAAAAATGTTCCTCCCTAATTTCAACTGCACTCTTAGCCCTTCGGGCCCCCACGACAAACAGTCAAGGACAGCGCATTGCCTGAAACATTGTCAAGCTAGAGGTGCTAAAGGGTCTCTATTTCTTATTTAATTTCTACTGAGTAGAACAGACTTAAAAATCACGTACTTCTAATTAGAGTGAGCATTTTTACATAGTCGTTGCTTGCAAGGTGAGACACTGTCGCCAGTAGCTCCTGTCCCTACTAACCCATTCTAAACAGGCACCGTCTGTCACCCTTACAGAGGACCCAGTGTACCCACAGAAGAGTTTCACTGTTGTGTTAAGACGGCGCTTCTGGAGTGACTGGAATATTTCGTCACATGCACTCAGAACAGCTGACTACTCGGTCTCTGACGCTGCTAGAGCCCTAAGTCAATGCACCAAATCGTAAAGCAAAAAGTGTGTCAGCTGAAGACAGGGGCGCGAGTATGCGGGTTCTTGCACCACCGGGGAGGGGGAGGGGGGGCACTATTCTACCCAAGGTCTAAAAATAGCTGTGAGAAATGGGAATCTCAGGGGCCCCTCACCATGTTCTGCAGGAGAGTGCCATCATTGTATGTTAACGACTGGTTGAAGAGTAGGTCAGTCGTTAAGATAAGAGCAAAGTTTGCTTCTCATATCCAGTCCCTCTTTTCGACCATTTGCTAAGATAGTGGATCCCTCATAACTCTGTGTAAGCCTCAGAATTGAAGTCATTCAATATTTGCTTGTTGTCTCAACGACTTTGATCATACAACTAACAAATTTGGCTCCTAGCCTGCCATATGTTCTTTGAAAGGAGTACAATCCAGCGAATGAGTAAGCTATTATTCTCAGTTTGAAAAAGAATTGTCCAAGGATTTTTTTTTCTCATAAAGAAAAGCTGGAAATAAACAAAGAACATGCACAAAAGACTTCTTGAAATAGGGCAAGAGGGTTTTAACTACTTTGTACTTTCATTTTTGGGTTTTTTCACCTATGTCAAAGAGACCAAGACTTAGTTTTAAACATGTACGTTTGGTTTACCGAGATAGGGTGAACTTTAAATAACCCTGTGGTGTAATTTTTCATAGATAACAGCTGAAAAGTTACGATGTCTCTCCTGAAGGGACTGTAGATAAGCAGCTCTAGATTTTAATGTTATGAAGTTTTTGAGAAGGAATTTAAAATTCTCAAAGGATAAAATGAGGGTCCATAGCGGGTCATCTGTGTGTCCTACAATGTTGACTGAAAGGTAAGGACCCAGGGAATAGACTTGGATGTGCCAAGTTCCTAGCACGATGACGCCTGAAGGTGCCCTTTTCGGCTGTGTTCGATATGTACAAGAGTTTTAGGAAAGCAGCATTTTGTGCCAGAGATTGTTCTAATAGGTCGAATTCTAGGGGGAGTTGATCTTCCCACACTGAGTTTATCAGTTTGAAGATGGACTTGTACAATTTGGACTGTGCCTGGTTGAGCTGGTCACTAAATGTACCGGAAAATGCTTCAAGGCAGTATGTATTGATGGAAGGTACTTCACGTTTAGCACTCTGAGAAGGTGGTATTAAAGAGGGCCCTGTAAGATGATTTGCTGCTTTTCTTAAAGCACAAATCTAATTCCTGTTAATTCAACGGGAAATGTCCCTATGTGCTGGTTGTGATGGCCCGAAACATTATATTCCACCCCAGATAATTATAGGAGTTTGTTCTAGAGATGGTATAAGGCTCAAATCATCCATGTTTTAATTGAGTTATGTCGACTTTTTGAAAAAGTGATAACTTTTATTTTCTCTTTATTAATTTCCAGGCTATTATATCTACAGTAACGTTCGAGGTTATCTAGCAAAGACTGGAGCAATATGATGGAAGGATCAAATTGTGGTATTGTGCTATGTTGTATGACTTTTTAACAGTAGACTATAGAATATCGGCTGCATCTAGGATAGGAATGTTATGTTTAGACGTAGGGAAGTTACGTAGGATGCATCTAAGTCACAGCATGCTGTAAGGCTATCTGAAATAAAGTGCTGATGGAAAACATCAAGAAGACTCGAGTCGTCTCTGCAAGTCACGTACCTTACAATTCAGGTGACGAGTTGGTCAGAACTCTGGCATGCATTCAATAGCTTGGATTCCGTATACTTTTGAAGTGACCAAACACAATATCTCAGGACAAGACCCGACATCACAAATTTCGTGTGCAAACACCAATGCCAAGTTAATTCGTCAGACTGTTTAAATGTTATGCTTGGAAGACCGACAGTAAACCGTGAGATTATAAACAAGATCTCTTCCAACAGCCATGTTTAAGTCAGGCGAAATGTAATGACCCCTAGAAAACAATGGAAGGCGCCATGCTAAAGTCAAGCGACTCATATAAAATATTTTGGAGTCGGGATTTCAAATTCAACCACTAAAATAACAATAGGAGGAAGAAAAACAAATGTAAAAAGGGCCACTATTAATATTCTTGTAGGTTTTTACAAAGCACAATTTATTTTAGATAGTGTAGCAACATGCAACATAATATATGCATTAGAGTATGAAAAAATGGGTTGGAAGCCTACACTAAGTTCATCTGATATAAATGTATTTCAATGAGGAGCCCGGAATCCTGTTAATAAAAAGTAATGTTCACAGAAACTCTCACATATTGAAATATGTCAAGTGAATTAGAAATTCACATCTTACAAGAAGGCTTAGGTCATTGATTGTTAAGCAATGCAACTGCACAACCTATGGGATTAATTGCAATGGTGTTCCATATCACAATCCGACAACCAATTCTAGGCAAATTTCAAAATATATTACAAAAGTGAGGTAAACTGAAAGGAAAAATTAATACTTTACATATACATGAGGTGATTAAACCAGTAGCACAGGTATATAGCAGAGTCCCAACACATCTACAAATTAATGTGAAAGAGAAAACACATTCTTTACAAAAACTAGACATCATTGTACCAGTAACTGGCCCAACATATTGGGTTTCTCAAATAGTTGAGGTTCCAAAGAAGAACAGAAAAACAGAATATGTGTTGCTAGGAGAGTTCCAACACAGCAATATAAAGAGAAAGGCACCCAGGCCAATTCTTGGATGACATGATAAGCAATCTTAACAGTACTGCTGTATGCTAAAGGCTAGATATGTGCATCAGCTGGAAATTTGTGTGTATTAGACCTAGCTTTTTGAGCGGGCTTTATATCCCCAGACTTTTTGCTTTTTGGCCTCCTGTTTCTCACCTGTTTTTGTTACCCCCAGACTTTTAGATTTTTGGTGTCTTGTTTCTGACCTGTTTTTGTTGGTTTTATAACCCTGGGTACTTTACCACTGCTGATCAGTGCTAAGGTGCATATTCTCTCTGTGTAATTGTGTTTATGGATTGGTGTGTCCATGATTGGCTTACTAGACTTACTACTAAGCCCTTAGTACAGTGCCCTGTGTATGCTTCTGGCCTGTAAGTCAAATGCTGCTAGTGGGCCTGCAGTACTGATTGTGTCACCCACGCAAGCAGCCTTTTAAATGGATCTCGGACCTGCCATTGCAATGTCTGCACACAGTTTCTACTGCCATGTGAAACTGGCAAGTGCACCCACTTGCCAGGCCCTAACTTTCCTTTTTCTTACATGCAAGACACCACAAAGGTTTGGGCCAAAGTACATCTGTGGGCAGGGTGCAGTGTATGTGAAAGGTAGGACAAGTACTAGTGTGTGTGACATGTCCTGATAGTGAAATACAGTGCATTTCATTTTACACTATGGAAAGGCTCTGTCGTGTAGGATAAAATGGGTAATATTTTATATCATCTTATAAGAATAACTTCCCATGGGGACATGATAGAAAAATGAAGTTTAGTATGCCTGAACTCAGACTATAAAAATGCACCTTTAGTAAAGATGATTTTTATATTGTGTTTTTGAAAATACCACTTTTAGAAAGTGAATACTTTCTTCCTTAGCCATCCTGTGTGCCTCTGCTGGTTTGCGGATTGACTGTCTGTTAAAATCTGGATTGTGGCGTAAACATTATCGGCGCCATCTTGTCCTTTTCAGATCCATACGTGCGCGTAAGCAGCAACCATTTTGATTGCCATGGCCTCTCTGCCCACTCCCGATAGCCAGCGTCTCTCTCTCTCCCCCTCACTCCCCGGCCTCGCAAGCACACCCCCCCCCTTGACAGCCCCCGGTCTCTCCTGCTTGGGGCCTAGACGCACCTCCAGCGCGACCCTGCCTCCGAGCCACATCCAGTGCTGAACACCCCCACACCCTTTCATCTCATTCATAAAACAGGCCCTTTGATAACCTCTTCCTCCTTGCCCAATTGTTCGGCCTGATCCCAGGCCACCACTTAGCCCAGCAGATGCAGTTTATTGCCCCTACAGTAAGACCTCGCCTCACTTCAAAGGAGCGGGGATTAATCAATGCCCTCACACCCCAGATCCGATCGATTACCCGCATTCCTGTTCCCAGCGGAATGTCCAGCTGAGCGATAGCCATCATGCTGAGATTAGGGGTGGGGACTCCTACTGTAGATATGTGTGGGAACGGGCCTGAACCGGGGATTCCAAAGATGCCTTTTCCGTACTTCAAAGCAATACCACGGATGTCACAAATGTAATAAAGCCATAAAACTGTGTATAAGAGGCCAGGCCTCAGAGATGCGGGTAGAGCACCTCGAGAAGATACCCTGTTGTCTGATTTGACGTGTTCTGTTCCGTCGGAAATAAACTCCTGTTTCCTGCCTTCCAGTCTCCAGCGCCTGCCTCTTTATTTGGTAATCGTGAGTTGGGTAAGAAGCGGCTAACGCCGGGCAAACCTAGAAAAGGGGTAAAACTACCTGATCTGCCTGAACCCTTTTTCATCAATTGGCGTCCCAAACGTGGGGCCCATCAGCGACACGTGGATCCAGTGGGAGAGGTCCCGACGACAGAGTGAACGACTGCAACGATCGGGAAGTGCACCTGCCCGATAGACCCTCGTCTGGCAGCCGATCATCCGAACTTCACTGGTTCCGAGCAGACCTCTCTCGAGTGATCTACGGTCCTGACTGGGAACCATCAGGAGTGCCACAGCAATTACGGAGAATAGAGGACGATCGGGCGCTGGAAGCGGAAGACGAGAAACTGTCCATACGGTCCGGGTAAGGTCGTGTAACACGACAAACTGGGAAATATTTGATTGTTTGATTGGAAAATACTAGTATTACTCTCCGAATTGTTGGTTCTCTTGGAGATTCTCTGTCTGCAAACTGAGAGGGATAGAAGTATTCTCTCTTCCTTTGCAGGTAGTGAAGGGTAGGTAACGCAGGCTTTTGCCCCCGTTGTAATCCGTCGTGCCTATCTTTCTCCCCCACTGATTGATTGTTTGCCCGAACATTGTTTGTTCGAGGATTGTTTTCTCGAGAATTCTCTGTCTACAAACGGGGAAGGATAAAAGTATTCCGTCCTCCTTTGCAGATAGTGAAGAATAGGTAACGCAGGCTTTTGCCCCCATTGTAACCCGTCGTGCCTATTTCTTTCTCGCCACTGATTGTTTGATTGAACGGACATTAATTGTTCGATATTGGTTCTCTCTTTGGGTATTCCCTATTTGCGAATACTGCAGAATAGAAATACTCTGTCCAGTCTTCACAAAGTAGTGAAGGATAGGTAGTGCTGACTTTTGTCCCCGTTGTAACCCGTCATGCCTATCTTCTCCCCATTGGTCAGTAGTTGGTTCAGCCCGGACCGCTTATTAGAGGTGGATCATCCGGCTCCTCTGGAAGGCACCCCTAATAAGGATATGTTTTTAAAATATGGACTAGTCGTCGTAGCTTATAGTAAGTTATGGAATAAATATACTAAAAAGGATCAGGAAAGTCAGTGGCCACTGATAGGATCCTTCGATGACACAAAAATAAGCGTGCTGGAAACAGCCCTTTGTAACAATAAAACCACGCCCACTATGTTTGATAGTTTCGGCATGTGGCGCAAAGAAGCAGAGCAACGAAAGAAAAGAGAAGAAGCGAGAATAGGAAAAGAGTTACGAAAGGCAGCCCACCTGGACGCTAAGAAACTAGAAGAAGAGATAAAAGAAAGGGAGGAAGCCAGACAAAAACAGGAATCTGAGTCGACAGGCCAGTGTCCTGTTAGGACCCCCTCTACGCTCTACCCTGAGCTGACCTCCAAACAACGGGCGAACGATGAGCTGATGCTAGGTCCTCCGATCATCTATATGCCCCCCCCATATTCCCCCTCCCAACCCCTAGTACAGCACTTGCCAGCTCCGAGTGCAAATGAGAATAACCTTGAAGCTAGTGCCCCAGCCCTCACGGCCTCCGCTCCGGCCGCATTAGTAACAACATCAGATGAACCCGAGACTAACAAGCAGCCACCGGCTAGACCGAATAGATTGAGCAAAGATGAACGGGAGGGAATTGACAAGATAGTAAAGGCACTGGTAGACCGGAAGGAGAGCGAAGAATACACGATGGATATGCACAATTCACATGCTGGTAGCCACAGACGGCATTTCATTTTACGGTTTAGTTACCACACTCTGAACGCATATGAGGATAGGTATCAGAATCGGGGTCCTGCTAAACTGACAGCGTTATATAGAAAAGTCGATATTGGCGATGAGGCCGAGCGTGACGCGGCGGACCTCTTCATGCAAACGCTTGAGGTTTTCCGCCACCTCACGGAACAGAAACCAGAAGTTAAGAGTACAGTTCCCGAGACGACTGGGTCCTCATCAGAAGTAGGCAACACTATGATGCCTATCAGAGAAGCCGCCCCCTACTGGGTTCCCCCACGAGGTCAGGGAAGGAGTAGTTTCTGTCCTGTAACTCCAGTTCTGTAGTAGGGGTATCTCTGTTATAGTCATAATCTAGTGAAAATAGTCCCGCCCATGTGCGTGGACCCCGGAGCAATCAAAAATAATCTCTTACAGTGTCAAAAAATGCAGAAAATAAATGCATAGACACTTAAGAGAGAATTTAAAGACAGATAATGCAGCCAAAAGGCTACACTGTCCAGTACTTCAACTAGAAATTCCACCATAAAATCCACAAAACAGCAAAGCCTGTACAGATTTCCCTTGCTTAACAGCAAAATCCCTCAGGAATGATAGAGAGAAGAACCTGGACAGACAAGCCCCATAGGCTGCCATTATGTGGCTTAATTAGGATACTGCGCCTTTAAGGAACCTTCCAGAACCTTCTCTCAGTATCCCAGAATGCATAGCAGGTCCAACTTAGCCTCAGTTCTTTTCGAAGGCGTAGAAAACGCCAGACCTGTAGCATTATGAAACATGAACAACACTCCACCGGGGAGGCGGGAGGGCGCTTATGACTATAACAGAGATACCCCTACTACAGAACTGGAGTTACAGGACAGAAACTACTCCTTCTGTAGTAGGGGATCTCTGTGTATAGTCATAATCTAGTGAATAGAATGGCAAGCCCATCCCCACACCAAGCGGCGGTGGAGAGTAAAATAACGCCACTACTGTGCGAACAGATTCCGCAGCGAAGCCTGCCCAACCTGAGCGTCTGCCCTGGCATCAGAGTCCAGGCAGTAATGCTTAGCAAAGGTATGGACCGACTTCCAAGTGGCCGCCTTGCAGATCTCTGCAATGGGAACATTACGGAGCATAGCTGTCGTAGCAGCCTTGCCCCTGGTGGAATGAGCCTTAGGTTTGCCCCCTAAGGTCTTATTAGCTTTGCAGTAACACAACTGAATGCAGGACACAATCCACCTAGAGATGGACTGTTTAGAGGTAGCAAGACCCGTCCTGACTGAGCCATAATTGATGAACAATTGGTCTGACCTACGAATATCTTTAGTCTTATCAAGATAAAACTTCAGCACCCTCCGCACATCCAGGGAATGTAAAGACCTTTCCGCTGGAGAGGAAGGGTTCTGAAAGAACGTAGGCAAAGTGATAGTCTGATTGATATGAAAATCAGAAACAACCTTGGGAAGAAACTTAGGGTGAGTACGCATAACAACTTTAGCATTATGAAATACAGTATAAGGTTCTTGGCAACACAATGCCTGAATCTCACTCACCCTGCGGGCCGATGTAATGGCCACGAGGAACGCCGCCTTCCAGGACAGGTGCTGCAACGAAGCCTTATGAATGGGTTCAAAAGGCTCCTTCATCAACCTGGACAGCACCACATTCAAGTCCCATGAAGGCGAAGGAAGCCTGACAGGAGGGAACACTTTCTTCAAGCCTTCCAAAAAATCTTTGATCACAGGGATCTGGAAAAAGGAAGTCTGTGAAGGTCCTTTCCTGTAGGCAGTCAAAGCAGCCAGATGAACCTTAATGGAATGGACATTAAGGCCCGACTGCGCCAGATGAAGCAGATATGGAAGGATGACATCCTCCTTGCATGACGTAGGGTCATAGTTCTTAGACTTGCACCAGATGCAAAACCTCTTCCACTTGTAAGCATAGGAAGTCCTAGTGGAAGGTCGCTTAGCCTCCTTCAGTATGCCCATACAATCCTCTGGGAGATTCAGATGGCCATATTGTACTATTTCAGGAGCCATGCCGCCAAACTCAAAGACGAGAGGTTGGGGTGCACCATCCGCCCCCCGAACTTCGTGAGAAGGTCCGGCCTGCACGGCAGCTTCATGTGAGGAAGGAGAGATCGGTGAAGTAGGTCCGTGAACCACCACTGTCTGGGCCATTCCGGGGCAATCAGAATCATCCTCGCCCTGGAGTGAGACAACTTGATGAGAACCGCCGGAATCAGGGGAATTGGTGGAAAAGCGTACAGAAAGCTGTTCGACCAGTTGATCCATAACGCGTTCCCCAGCGTCCCTGGCTGGTAGTACCTGGAGGCGAAGCCTCGGCATTTGCTGTTTTCGGCGGTGGCGAACAGATCTACGTCTGGAGTTCCCCACCTTGCGAAGACTTCTCCCAGTACTTCGTCGTTTATGACCCATTCGTGGTTTTCCTGCACGATTCTGCTCAGTTCGTCTGCCTGAACATTCTGCACACCTGGCAGATGGGTGGCCGTAATCGACAGTCCTCGAGCCAGAAGCCAGTGCCAGATCGCCTGCGCCTCCTGCGACAGAGTGCGCGATCTCGAGCCCCCCTGCTTGTTGAGGTAATACATCGTCGTCGTGTTGTCCGTCTGAACAAGCAGAGAGTTGGTCTGAAAGGACGGATGAAAGGCCTTCAGCGCCAAGTGAACAGCTCTCAGTTCCAGGAAATTGATGTGGTACGTGGACTCCGTCGGGGACCACGTCCCTTGAATTTGCAGGTCTCCGGAATGCGCCCCCCAACCTTGGAGAGACGCATCCGTCACGACGGTCTGCGTGGGAATGTCCTTGTGGAAGGGAACGCCTCTGAGGAGATTCTCCTTCGAGCACCACCACTTCAGAGACTGAAGAGCATGTAGAGACAGTCGTATCCTGTCGTCCCAAGAACCTCTCCTCTGGTCCCACTGATCCTCCAAGCACTCCTGCAGAGGTCTCATCTGTAGCCGTGCGTGAGGAGTGAGAAAGATGCAAGAGGCCATCGATCCCAGTAGAGAAGACACCGTCCTCACAGTCGTAGACGGAGTGTTCATGAGAGCCTGAGCCTTCCGAACGAGTGATAAACGTCGCTCTTCCGAAGGAGACACGCTTGCTGACAGCGTATTGATGGAGGCCCCCAAGTACTGGATGCACTGCACCGGAATCGGGACCGACTTGGACATGTTGATGTGCAACCCCAGCTTGTTCAAGAGAACGCACGTCTTCTGGAAGTGTGCTTGAGCTTCCGAGAAGGAGGAGGCTTTGATCAACCAATCGTCCAGGTACGGGTAGACAAACACCTTGTTCTTCCTCAGGTGCGCCGCTACCACTGCCATACATTTTGAGAATGTCCTGGGTGCAGACTTCAGTCCGAAGGGTAGCACCGTGTACTGATAGTGATTGGTGCCGACTTGAAAGCGCAGAAATTTTCTGTGTTTGCATGCAATGGGCACGTGGAAGTATGCGTCCTGTAGATCTATGGCACACATCCAGTCTCCCCGTTGCAGCTGAGGGTAGATCTGATGCAACGACAGCATGCGAAACTTTTCTCTGCGAATCCACTTGTTTGCCTGCCGCAAATCCAGAATGGGCCTGAACTCGTTTTTGTCCTTTTTGCGGACAAGAAAGAACCGAGAGTACAGACCTCTTCCTCTTTGAGACAGAGGTACGTCTTCGATCGCCCTTTTCCTTAGCAGAACGTCCGCCTCCGCCTGAAGCTCGTGCAGTTGATACTGCGAGCTGACGGGAGGAATCGATGGAGGAGGGCTGGTGAAACGTAGACTGTATCCATTGCAAACAATATTCAGCACCCACTTGTCCTGAGTAATTTTTCTCCACTCTGCCAGAAAAAATTGAACGCTTCCCCCCACCGGAGCGGGTAACGGACGAGGGGGAAGTAACAGCTCAGGGACGGGACCCGGCCGGGCCCTTGGTCGCGGTAGAGGACTGTTGACGACCTCTACCACCCTGTCGCTTCTGGAAGGGCCGCCTGTACTGCTGCTGCTGCTGCTGCTGTTGATGTTGTCCAGCAGACTGCCCCCTTCCACGACCCTGCGACCCAAACCGGCGTTGGTACTGTCGGAAGGGTTTCTTTTCCTTGGGCTTCTCCAAGCCCACTGCCGTCAGGGTCTCCGCTTCGGCCTTCATCCTGGCCATCTCATCATCCGCGTGTTTCCCGAAGAGGGTACCTCCGGAAAACGGGAGATTCGCCACGCGTTGCTGTGCTTCCGGTTTCAATGACGTCAACCTGAGCCAAGCATGGCGTCTCTGGTGAATCCCGTGGCAATATCCGTGCGCGGACAGCAATGATATGTCCGCCGCGGCGCCGATGGCCTGATTAGAGACCAGCATCCCCTCCTTGACGATCTCCACAAAGTCCTCCTTGCGGTCTCGAGGGACGAGGTCTGCGAACTGCTCCATCGAGTCCCACAGGGACCGGTCGTAACGTCCCAGCAAAGCCGAGTCACTGGCGGCCTTCATGGACGAGGCGGATGTCCCACACGCTTTGCGACCAGCAGAATCGATCCACCGGCTCTCCTTGTCCGGAGGCACCGTGGACGCAGGGGAGGTGGCATGAAGCTTCCGAGCAGCAGTCACGATGACTGAATCCGGTACCGGGTCCTTCCTCAAGAAGGCTGGGTCTGAGTCCGGAGCCCTGTACTTTTTTAGGATCCTGGAAGGCACAGATTTCACCGTTGCCGGCGTCAGGAACAGCTGTTCGGCGGGCTCAAGGAGCCCCGGCACCAGAGGTAACAGGGGGCGAGACAAGTGCCTTTTGTGTAAAGTCTCGAATATCACCGAGGTAGAAGCCGTAGGTGCTTCAACCTCAATGCCCAACTTCGCCGCACCACGCAGGAGAACCTCCTGAAATGTGCTTATATCGTCTATCGGAGACACCCTAGTCTCCGGCGAATCGGACAGCGTGGGCGAGTAGGAACGGGTCCCAGATGGAGAACGCGACCTGGACCGACGTCTCTTGTGATGACGCCTGGATCGTGAGGAAGATCCACGGCCACTCCTTGATCTGTCCCGTCTCCCCGAGCGAGACCTCGACCTCTTGGGCCTCGGACGCTCCTTCGGCCTCACAGGGTCAGGAGCTCTAGGCTTCTTAGGAGTCTTCTTCGGAGGCGTCGGAAACTTAGGCATCGACACCGCCCTCGGTGGGATCGGGGGTGGAGGAGCAACCGGACGCGGGTCCCGCGGAGCCGGCTTCGGAGGCGGGGTAGGGGCCTTCGGAGGAGGACCCTTCGGCACAGCAGGCCGCGGAGGAGGTGTAGACGGCTTCATCGGAGTATCCACCCCGGAATGCGCCGGTCCCGGCGAGCCACCATCTCTTCCAGAGCGTGGGGAGCCCCCCACAGTCTTGGGCCTGTCCTTAGGACCTCCAGACGTTGAAGACCGGTGTCCAGACGACGACCGATGTCCCCTCGACGTCGAACGGTCCTTCGGCGTCGACCGAATCACACTTCTCGACGTCGAACCGTGTCTCCGTCTCGACGTCGACCCCGACCAGATCGACGAGCCACGAAACCTCGACGACGGGCGATGGTGCCTCGACGGCGACCTCGACCTCTTCGCCGGCCTCGACGTCGACTTCTTGGATCGCTTCGACGTCGACCCTTTGGACCTTCTCGACGTCGACCTCTCTGACCTTCTCGACGTCGATCTCCTTGACCGTCTCGACGTCGGTCTTTTGGAATGCTTCGACGTCGACCTCTTCGGCGCCGGAGACGCCTTCCGTCTCGACGGCGACCTCGACGACGAGGATCCCCTCGACGACGATGTCCTCGACGGCGACCGGCGGTGTCGCCTCGACGGCGAGCGCCGACGCCGGGCCCTCCGATGTCGACCACTCGACGCCGACAGCGACGACGAGGATATCGACACCGGCTTCGACGGCGGCCGGAACACGTTCCTCGACGTCGACGGGCGACGTTTTCTCGACCCAGAGCCCTGGGGAGACCTGGAACTGGCCGTTGACCGTCCCCTCGACGTCGTGGTCAGCGCAACTGACCCAGACGGAGACCTTGGGCGAGGGCTGGCCTTCCTGCCCCTGGGGAGCCCCCCAGAGGCCTCAGCATGGGTAGAAGGAGCCCCTCCTGACCCACCTCGTGCCTTCAGCTTTCTCTCCTCAAGTCCCTGAAGCCTGATTTTCTTCCTCTCCTTCAGGGTCCTTCCAGAGAAGCTTCTGCAGATCACACACTCCTCAGGAATGTGGGAAGAGGGAAGGCAGAGAATACAGACCTCATGGGAGTCTGACCTGGCCTTCTTTCTTGAGCACTCAGGGCATTTATCGAATAATGCAGGCATTATGGACAAACAAAGAGTGCAGAAACACAGAAAGAAAGTCACCAAAGTACTTTAAAAGTACCAAAATTCGAAATCAGTGTAAAACACCAACAAAAACCCTTGAAAAGGGAGAGCTCAATGCTCCAGGGTCCTGCTTGCAGGAGCCGGAAAAAAGAACTGAGGCTAAGTTGGACCTGCTATGCATTCTGGGATACTGAGAGAAGGTTCTGGAAGGTTCCTTAAAGGCGCAGTATCCTAATTAAGCCACATAATGGCAGCCTATGGGGCTTGTCTGTCCAGGTTCTTCTCTCTATCATTCCTGAGGGATTTTGCTGTTAAGCAAGGGAAATCTGTACAGGCTTTGCTGTTTTGTGGATTTTATGGTGGAATTTCTAGTTGAAGTACTGGACAGTGTAGCCTTTTGGCTGCATTATCTGTCTTTAAATTCTCTCTTAAGTGTCTATGCATTTTCTGCATTTTTTGACACTGTAAGAGATTATTTTTGATTGCTCCGGGGTCCACGCACATGGGCGGGACTATTTTCACTAGATTATGACTATACACAGAGATCCCCTACTACAGAACTAACAACGATATCAACCATGCAGATGCAAAGGGGAGGGTTGTGTACAACTGGGTTTATCAACCATGGGATCGGCAAGATATTTTAACTTTTAGGCAAACCCTACCCGATTTAAGAAAGAACCCGACAGCATTTTATACCAAACTAGGTACAGCCTTGGGCTCAACCATAATGACTCTAGCGGACATTGACTTGTTTTTCGGGTTATGTCTGCTGGCTGACGTGTGGAAGCAAATCCGGAAAACCGACCACACAGATCTGTTCGGACATACCTGGAATCAACTCAGTGAACTAGATAGGCAACGGGAGCCCGGAAAGAAACCTGTAAAAGACATACTGAAACTCCCGGACAAAATCGTTCAGAAGCTAAAGACATTGATCCCAGAGAAGAAGGTAGACTGGTCGGTAGTCACGGCTTGCCGTCAGAAACCCCAGGAAGACGTATCAGAATACTTCTCCCGATTTGAGACGGTGTTCTCCGACTACAGTGGCCAAGACATGACCACTGCAACCGGACAACACCTATTCGTGCAAAACTACGTAAAGGGTCTATCGCAAGAGGTCTCCCAAAAGTTACAGACGAGCGAGAGTAGTTGGGGGGCCTCCAAACCTGCAGCTATCCTTCAGATGGCTCAGTATTACGAACACCAAAAGAACGAGAACGAGAGGGCGACTGAGAAAAAGAAAAAGGACTTGAAAGAACGAGTGATGATTGCTCAATTGCAGGGAGTGACGACAGGAAGGGAACGGTATAGAGGAAACTACCAACCAAATGCACCCCCTAGAGACCGCACACCCACACCCGGCGCTCCACGAACAGACCTCGATGAGAACCAGTATGCGTTTTGCAAAGGATTTGGCCATTGGAAGTCTCAATGCCCGGTCCTACTGGAAATGATTAAAAATAAAGAGACAAGGGACATGGCAAATGGCCCCAAGACTAGAGGGCAGGGACGAGGGCACACCCACGACACCAACAATGACAGACCTGGCAGACCGAACACATTTGACCGCCCCCGACAGAATCAGTGCCAACAGTCTGACTGCGACAACACTCACGACTTTGCATAGGACTGCCAAGGGCAAGGGAGGGATCCAGTCGAGCTCTATGTTGACCAGCAAGGTCCTTACGTCACCGCTAAGGTCCTAGGTACGAAGTCTCCATTTCTGGTAGACACTGGCGCGACACGTAGTGCGTTATCTAAACGACTGATTCCAAGGGCACCCTTGTCTGGCTCACACATAACATCAATAGGCTTTGATGGAACGCCCTCCACTAACCCTTTATCCGCACCGGTTTCCTTCGACTTGGACAGTAACCCCACAGACACGACGTTTCTGCTTTCCTCCAACACCCCCGATGCCATTATGGGACTTGATTTACTAAAGCATTTCCGAGCTACTATCAGGTGTTCACAGGACGGAGTTCGAGTCATTCTTTACGATAACCCGACTCTGCTCAGACCTCATCACGCACGACACATGCTCTCCATCTCTGACACTGACGCATCCTTACTTGACTCTCTACCTCTGTATCTTTGGGCTAAAACTGACGCTGATGTAGGACGAATGATGATCGACCCCGTGCGCATAACTGTCCGCCAAGATGCGATACTCCCAAAACTCCCACAATATCGGATATCGCCCGAAGGTGAGAAGGCACTGGTAATGATTATCCAGTCCCTGGTAGAGGCAGGAGTGGTAGAGGAAGTAGTCAGCAATATTTGCAACAGCCCTATCCTACCCATTGTGAAGAAGCAGGGCGAAGGAGATGAGAAAGCGTACCGCTTCATCATCGACCTTCGAGAGGTCAACAAGGTAGTTGTACCTCAGTACCCTGTAGTCTCAGATGTAAATGTAAATGTAGTATACTTGTAAAGCGCACAGCTGCCCCAGCAACGGGGCGTCCCGGCGCTGTATAACTCTGGGGAACCCGTCCTGGCTTTCCCTGTGGGATTGGTCCCTTGCTGGGAGTCCCCAAGGTGGAGCCAGGCATCCCCAGAATTGGTGGGGCCGTTGTGGAGATTAGGCAAGCTAATGCCCAGAGTTGCCGAGTGGAACCCCTGATTAGAGTAAGCACCTAAGCGAGAATTATCGAGTCCGCTGACCAAGGTCCACGACCCTGCCGCGTCGGGAATTGAACCCTGGTCCCAGGCTGACTTCTGCTCTCAGGCCTGCCGCCTCTAACCAGTGAGCCACACTACTCCAGATGTCGCCACCATTCTGACCCTGATTCCTTCCACAGCCACCACCTTCACTGTAATAGACCTCAAAAACGCTTTCTTCTCCATCCCCATCCACCCGGACAGCCGCTACCTTTTCGGCTTCACGTTAAAATCCCGCTCATATAGATTTTGTAGAGCTCCCCAAGGCTACACAGAAAGTCCCAGCATCTATAGCCAGGCCCTCAAGAGACAGCTGGACGCCGTTCAGCTACCGGAGGGAGTGGTGTTGATACAGTACGTCGATGACATCCTTTTGGCGGCCGACACCACTCCACTTGCAGTCACAGCCACCATCCAACTTCTGCACTTCCTCGCGGAAAATGGCCACAAGGTCTCCAAAAAGAAGTTGCAATTCTGCCAACCCCAGGTCACCTACCTAGGCCACCTCTTGTCCAAAGACGGGAGAAAGCTTACACCCGATCGAATTCAGGCCATTCTAGAAACCCCCGTCCCAAAGACCCAGAAACAAGTCCGCTCCCTGGTAGGCCTCACCTCCTTCTGCCGGCAGTGGTTGCCGAATTTCAGCCTCATTGTAAAGCCACTACTTTCCCTACTAGCCAAAGATGTCCCCTTCCCACTCCCTTGGACCCCCGAATGCCAATCCTCCTTCAAAGAGCTTCAAGACGCCCTTTGTTCTGCGCCAGTCCTAGGAACCCCCGATTACACCAAACCCTTCTCTCTCTACACTCACGAAAGGGAGGGGTGCGCTTTGTCTGTCCTGACGCAAACTCTTGGCCCCAAGCAACGACCATGTGCCTATTTCTCTGCCACCCTTGACCCCGTAGCGAGAGCCTTACCTGCCTGCCTTCGAGCCGTAGCTGCCGCTGCTGTCTCTATCCGACAAAGTGAGGGGATCGTACTCTCGAATTCCCTCACGGTATTAGTGCCCCATGCTGTTGACACCCTCCTAAACCAGACTAAGACGCAACACCTGACCAGCGCACGACTGACCGGGTACGAACTAACCCTGCTTGCACCCCACATTACGCTGAAAAGATGCACCACACTGAACCCAGCCACCTTGTTGCCCCTGCCCGAAAACGACCCGAACGTCCCCCCTATACATGACTGTGTGACCCTCACAGACGAACAGACTAGGAGTAGAGTTGACCTCCGGGACACCGCCTTCACAGACCCCGACGGAGAGCTATGGGTAGACGGTTCTTGCATAAAACTCCCCGACGGCACCACCTCAGCTGCCTATGCAGTTACCACAACCCAAACCGTAGTTGAAACTGCCCGCATCGCGCAGTGATCCGCACAGGCGGCAGAACTGATTGCCCTCACACGAGCATGTATTATAGCGACAGGGACTACTGCAAACATTAACACGGACAGCCAGTACGCCTTCGGAGTGGTTCACCATTTTGGACTCTTATGGAGGGAAAGGGGATTCTTGACGTCCCACGGCACGCCCATCCTCCACGGAGATTTAGTCTCCGCCCTGATTGAAGCAGTTCTCCTTCCCAAACGATTAGCGGTAATCAAATGTCAGGCACACAAGAAGGTGACAGACTTAGTCGGTCAGGGAAACGCGCTGGCCGACATCACTGCCCGAACCACAGCTGAGAATAGGACGACGACCCGCATGTATGTGACCAGGTCACAGGCAGAAAAATGGACTGACGCTAGGGAAACGATTAGGGACATCCAGATGGCCAGCTCACCACACGAATTGACTGAATGGACACGGGTGGGATTGAAAGACGAGGAAGGCTGCTGGCGGACAAAGGACACAAACAAATGGTTGCTACCCAATTCATACCTGATCCCCATGCTGACTATGGCTCACTCCCCTGCGCACATAGGATCAGCCCCCATGATCGAACTCATCTCCAAGGTCTGGCACAACGACAAAATCCCCGACTCAGCCAGACGCCTGGTCCAGCAATGCCTTATCTGTTTGCAACACAACCCTGGGAAAGGAACTGTGGTACCCCGGGGAGGGTTTGGAGTCCCCGACCATCCTTTTGAGGTCCTCCAGATGGACTACATCCAACTAGAAAGATGCCAAAGCCTGAAGTATGTATTAGTCATTGTGTGTGCTTTCAGCAAATGGGTAGAAGCCTATCCAACCCGTGATAACACTGCCATGACCACTGCCAAGGTACTGCTGAAAGAGTTTTTCCCTCGCTACGGTCTTTGTCGAATTCTATGGAGCGACAACGGCCCCCACTTCATAGCTGAAGTTATCCAACTAATCTTGAAAGGGTTGGGTGTAAAACAGAGGTTTCATGCAGTTTTTCACCCCCAATCTGCTGGCTTAGTTGAGCGACACAACGCCACACTGAAACTAAAACTGTCAAAGATAGTGGCCACCACAGGACTTAAATGGCCAGATGCCCTCCCACTGGCATTGCTATCGATGCGCTCCACTCCCACTAAGCACCATTTGACCCCCTACGAGGTTGTATTTGGGCGACCGATGAACCTCTGGACTGCCCCTAAACCGACCTCCATTCACGACGTCCCGGACGTCCTAAAGTCTGATTACTTGTGCAAATTGACTAAAACGTTGTCTGTCATTCATCAGCAGGTGCAGCAGGCCATCCCCGATGCTTCCAGGGGTCCGGGTCACGATATCCAACCGGGAGATTCTGAAACCCCGGTGGACGGGCCCCTGGCAAGTACTGATTACCACCCGAACGGCTCTTCGAGTGGAGGGGAAGCGACACTGGCTGCACGCACACCACTGTAAGAAGGTCTCCTCGACCCTGACCACGACAGAAAACGTCAGCACCCAAGAAGAACTGCTGAACAAAGACCGGCCATCATTGAACTGTTATCCTGATACCGAGGCACTCGAACTTGCAAAATTCTCTGATCCCACTGTGCCATCCAGGGAAGGGTATTTCCTGCGTCGAAAGGAGGGAGCTTCGGCTAAGTAGACCACAGACTAAGTTGAATCTCAGAACGGTAGCCTAAACACAACCAAGGGTTACCCGAAGAGAGGCTAAACGAAGTCAGCGGTTCTGCCCACTACCGAGCACCTTGAAGATGATGGAAGCGCCAGGTAAGAAGATGATGGAAGCGCCAGATAAGAAGACGACGGAAGCAACAGGAAATACCCGTTATCGAAACCCAAAGACTGACAGTATACACAAATCAAAGACAATTGCTCTTTTCATTGTCCTCCTCTTTTGCCTCCTCCTCATGACTTCCTTCTGGATCATGGAAGAGAGCACACCCGCTCATCAGATATTGCTGACCACTGCACAGCCAACCACTATGAAAGAACATCACCTGATCTCCCTTTTGCCTCAGCTCCGAGAAAGGCGTAAGGAGTTCTGGAACAATTCCTTCGTACAACTGTTGCACCAGCACAACCTTGCCGCCAATGCCACAAACTGCTGGATCTGCGGGTTGCTCCCGCATGCCACTGGACACTCCATCCCTTTCATGCCTTCCCCTTTCTCGGTTCACGGTTCTTGCCTTGCCTGGTTGACCCTCTTGCAAGAGAGCTATAAGGACAACGCCACTTCTGGTCAAACTGTGTCGCACTTCTACCACGGGTTCTGGCTGAACAAAACCGGAAGGACTTCTGCTCCCTTTTGTCCTTTGACCTCTGGCTCCTCCTTCCAGATGGATATCCCTGCCAAGGAGCGAGTCGAAATGCAGGTGTTCCATAATCCAGCCAGACCCACCTTCTCCTACTTGCGGAAACGAACTGCTGCCACTCTGACGGTGGCTCTGTCTGTTATCAATGTCACGGGCCTCGTGTGCCTCGAAGGCTTGGGAACACAGCCGGTGGGTCACAGTTCCTGCCACATCACCAGAACATTGGACTCCATCGATCCCCCCTCCTTTGTTGCTTCTCCGAATATGTACTTTGTTTGTGGCACCAAAGCTTACACTTGGCTTCCAAAAAGTTGGGGGGGTACCTGCTACGTCGCCTTCGTTCTCCCTCCAACGTACGTGGCTCCGGCAAACCATCACCGGCAGAAGCGCGCAAGAGACATTGAACAAGCCGACTCCACCGGAGCACAGTTCCTGGATGCAGTGAAGGGACTTGTTCCTCTGTGGGGCCCAATGGCAAACAGCCGCGCCATCCGACACCTGACCCAGGCAGTAGAAACGACCATGAACATCACGGCTGGCATCCTCACTAACAATACAGCCGAGCTTCAGGCAGTCCGCCTGGTGGCTCTTCAGAACCGCCTTGTTCTAGATGTGGTTCTAGCTGACCGTGGAGGAGCATGCCGCATCATCGGATCCAGCTGTTTCACCTACGTGCCAGATAACTCGCCCTCAGTCTACAAAGCAATCGAACACCTCCACAGACTTTCCTCAGAGGTTAACCAGGAGCAAGAAGGATGGTCGCTTGGGAGCTGGTTTTGGGGTACTTTGAAGGACTGGGGATGGAGGTTGTTTACATTTATATTGATACCGGTCGTGGTACTGTGTGGGTGTTGCCTAGGTATTCAATGCTTGCCACCTTTGTGCTCACTCATCGCCAACTGCATGTGCCCTAAGACTCCGAATCTCGACACTGAACGTATGAACACTTTGTATGATATCGAAATACGTAATATAATGGGGAGAGACATAAATTGACAAGCTGGCTAGATATGTTGAAAAGGGAGGACTGTTAAAATCTGGATTGTGGCGTAAACATTATCGGCGCCATCTTGTCCTTTTCAGATCCATACGTGCGCGTAAGCAGCAACCATTTTGATTGCCATGGCCTCTCTGCCCACTCCCGATAGCCAGCGTCTCTCTCTCCCCCTCACTCCCCGGCCTCGCAAGCACACACCCCCCCCCCTTGACAGCCCCAGGTCTCTCCTGCTTGGGCCCTAGACGCACCTCCAGCGCGACCCTGCCTCCGAGCCACATCCCGTGCTGAACACCCCCACACCCTTTCATCTCATTCATAAAACAGGCCCTTTGATAACCTCTTCCTCCTTGCCCGATTGTTCGGCCTGATCCCAGGCCATCACTTAGCCCAGCAGATGCAGTTTATTGCCCCTACAGTAGGACCTCGCCTCACTTCAAAGGAGCGGGGATTAATCAATGCCCTCACACCCCAGATCCGATCGATTACCCGCATTCCTGTTCCCAGCGGAATGTCCAGCTGCGCGATAGCCATCATGCTGAGATTAGGGGTGGGGACTCCTACTGTAGATATGTGTGGGAACGGGCCTGAACCGGGGATTCCAAAGATGCCTTTTCCGTACTTCAAAGCAATACCACGGATGTCACAAATGTAATAAAGCCATAAAACTGTGTATAAGAGGCCAGGCCTCAGAGATGCGGGTAGAGCACCTCGAGAAGATACCCTGTTGTCTGATTTGACGTGTTCTGTTCCGTCGGAAATAAACTCCTGTTTCCTGCCTTCCAGTCTCCAGCGCCTGCCTCTTTATTTGGTAATCGTGAGTTGGGTAAGAAGCGGCTAACGCCGGGCAAACCTAGAAAAGGGGTAAAACTACCTGATCTGCCTGAACCCTTTTTCATCATGTCTGGCTTTGGAGTGACAGGGACTGGGGATGTGCACTCACTTCAGACAACCACTGGGGGGGCTGTGGTTCGTACTAACTTTACTGGATGAGTCAGGCCTGGGCTGAATAGTCCTGGGTAGTATTTAAAGTAGGGGAGGAGATTTCCTTGCACCTGAATACGCCTGGTCTGCCTCACAAAATGCTGTGTCCACCTCCTGCTAGGAAGCTGGATCAGAGAGGACAGAACATTTTTTGACTGCGCACAGAGCCTCCCTGTCACAAGAGAACAAAGAGAAAATGAGTATAAATGTATAAATATTTGGGCCCAGACACCAGAACTGGAGAATACTTCTGTACTCAAGAGGAACCTCTGCCAAGGAGAAGAGCTTGTTAAGTTAAAGGAGAAGTACTGCCACTCTGCTGTGTGCTGTCTGGGGTCGCCCTGCAGTGGCTGTTTCTGAGAAGGAGAAAGACAAAGACTTTGCTGTGTGCTGTGTCTCCTGCTTCAGGAAGATCTCCAATGGCTAGAAGTAGAGCTTGCCTCCTGATCCGAAGTCTCAGGGACACAAAGACTTCACCAACAGCTCCCCTAAATTTCCCTGCTGGGAGATCTGACTTGCCAAGAGTGGCCTGTTCCTGTGTTGGGCCTCTGGAGGTCGTTCCTGCTGCTGGGAGCTGAGAAAAAGTGAAGCAACTAAAGAAGAGTGACGCATCTGCACCCGTTTCCAATCCAACACCGCTGTGCGGTAAGAATTTCCACACATCGCCGCCGTGCCACTGAAGAAACCGACGCATCACCTTCCCGCGGCTAGAGAAATTGCCGCATGCCGAGCCTCATGCACCGATCACTGAAGTCCGAGATCACTGCACTGACTCCGACGCAGGCCCTGCTGTGTGACTGCAAGAAGCAACGCATCGGTGGAACGCGGCTGGAGAGATCGACTCACCGCTGTTGCTGCATCGAGAGCCAAGGCCTCCCAAATCTCCACGCATCGCACCGGGTGTAAAGTCTACAGCAACAGCGGGGCCGCAGTGAGAAACTGACGCATCACTTCCCTGCACAGTAACATACCAACACATCACCTCCTCTTCAGTAAGGAATCGGCGCATCACCTTCCCTGCGTGGCAGTAAGGAATCAATGCATCACCTCCCCTGGAGCAAGAAACCGATGCATCACCTTCCCTGTGCGGGAGGAACCGACTCATCACCTTCCCTGCGCCTGTTTTTGCTTGTGATTTTCCACCATCCAAGGTACTTTGTGTGCAAAGTGTCTCATATTTAGTTTGCTATGCACAGACCTGTTTTTACCTTTTGAAAGTCATATCTTGATAACAGATAGCTATATTTTTGTCATTTTGGTCTTGTTTGGTTTAGATACACATTACTTATTTTTCTAAACTGGTGTGGTGTCCTTTCACAGTGTTATCACTGTATTACGGTATGTGTGCACAAATGCTTTACACACTGCCTCTGAGATCAGCCTGTCTGCTCGTGCCCAGCTACCAAGGGGCGTGAGCAGAAGTTGTGTAAGGGCGTAACTCACTTACCTGAGACCAGAAGTAGGGGTCCCTACTTGGACAAAGGTGCAAATCATTGCCAACTAGAGACCCCCATTTCTAACAATGTGCAACTGATATATATAACAACATTCTCTACTACATTAGGATTGTTCAGATAAACAAGGTACATTTTGAAATCTGCTTGGCTACTGAAATATTTCAAGAAATAATGAAGACTGTAATCGGATAGGTAAAAAATGGGATAAATTACAGTGACTATATTAGAATTTTTTTTAAACTCATGAAGAACATGATATGTAACAAAAGCGTGTGAATGTTTAAGTGAAGCTCGCCTCACTTTGATTGAGGAAAATGATGAAGTGGAAAAACCAGGGTTGACATAATATGGTCATGCTTTTTCAAAGAAAGGAATGTGTCCAGATCTAGCAAAAATGTCTTCTTTGCAAAACACATCACATCCACAAGAACTGTGGAAACTGTGTTCATTTTTAGGCATGGTTAGTTATTGTTTGAAGTATATCAAATACTTTGCCATGATAAGTGCTCCATTGTGTGAACAAACAAAGAAAGGGAAGACGTTTAAATTGAATATGAAATGTGAAACATCTTCTTTGGAAATTAAAAAAAAACATTTCATCTTCAGCACATTTATCATATTTTCATCCTACACTTTGCACGGAATTAATACTTGATGCAAATCCTGTAAGATTGGGAATGATACTTGTGCAGCAGAAACCTGGAGTAGAAAGCACCTGATATTTAATATCTCATGCTAGGAGAGGTTCGTCTAAATTGAAAAAAATACTCTCAGCTTGAAAAAATAATGTCTGGTAGTTGTTTGGGCATGTGACCATTATCATACTTTTTTGTATGGGAAACCATTTATAGTGATTATTGATCATCAAGCATTGTAGATAATATTTGGTAACCCAAAAGCAAACATGCCACCTCACATTGAAAGTTGGTGTTTGAGATTGATGGACTACAATTTCGGGATTGTATATAAACCAGGAAAACTTTAATCCTGCACCTGCCTAGACACCCTATGTCAGTTAATCAAACTCAAATATCATTAGCAGAAGAATATGTGTGCTTCTTAATTAAACCGTGACTCCAGAAATAATTTTGGAGAAGGCATTTGTAGAAGCTTCAGTAGCAGAATGAATAATTCAAGTAAAAAAAATAGTCAGTATGAACAAATGGAAGCATATAGCTGTCACACAGGAGTCAACATGAAAATTCTATTGGCTTTTGAAAATGTATGGATGAATTTGTAATTGCTTTATCTGGTATGCTTTCAAGAGGTGCATGGTTAGTTATAACACATGCATTATCAAATCAAATCAAGGGAACTTATAAAGCGCACAGCTATGCCAAGTGTCCCTGTGCTACAGGTTCGTTAGCCGCTGCCCTCACCTGGAAGGGATTATAATCTAAAAGGCTTTGCTAAAAAGCCAGGTTTTCAGGCTACACTTGAAAGAGTTGCATCCTTACTTGCACAGAGGTACAGATTAAGAGCGTTCCAACTAGCATCTGCTAGCGCAGAAAAGGAAGTACCTCCCCATTCCTTCCTCATCATCCTAGGCACTACTACCAGAAGTGCATCAGCAGACAGTAAAGTTTTAGCTAGATGGTAGTGAGGGAGACGCTGAGTTAGATATTTAGGGTCTAGTGCATAGAAAGGTCTATGGGCTAGCACCAGCCCCTTAAATTTCACTCTTGCCCGGATGGGAAGCCAATGCAACTGAGGTGTTCCTCTGGATTTTCAGCAGGAGCTGGGCCGCAGCATTCTGCACCAACTGGAGTCTCTTAAGTAGATATAAAAGTAGACCCCAGACATTGGCTTAGTCTAGCCAAGATGTTATAAAGGCATTGACTACCTTCTTCTGGCAAATAACAGAAACAAGGAACAACAAATTCCCCAAGACCCAGAGAAGGCCAAAACAAGTCCCAACTAAATTGTTGTCAAGACATGTGACAAAGACATGTGATTGATATCACTTAAAAAAGACACAGAGAAATAACTGTGATGAAGAAAATTTACTAGACAAAGTGGGGTTTCCTGAACAACATGATTCTGGTGAAGAAATGATTCAAATCGGTCATCTGTGCAAATGAACTACTAGATATACATCGTCAGAATAATTTACAATGTAAAGACTACGAAAGACAGTCTGAACGACATTGACAGCAGATTATATGGACTCAGATTCAGGAAACTTATCACGGATGAATATTAAAGACTTTTGCTAATGAAACAATGGTATCCACATCCGCATTTTCTTTACTTCAAATTATAGATTAAATATTTTACATATGGGGAATAATAACTGTATTGAAAACTGACAATGTACCACCATCTAATCATAAATAAATTAAGATATTCTTATATTATATGGGTATAACTAATAGGAAAATAACTCCACACTGGCCACAGGTAAATGGAATGATTGAATGATTTAAGAGTAACATAAAGAAAATAGTTCAGAAGGAAAAATTAACTTAAAATCAAGGATTATGCCACGTGCCGAGAGATTACAGGAACACCATGTGTGTACCTATCGGAAAATGCCTGTCAGAACTGATGTTTGGTCAAATGAGACAATGTTGTCTACTACAACTACCTTTGAGACCTCCACAATGTCACAAAAAAAATGTGAAACAGGATATGTTAACAAAAGTTATTAAAAGTTATGCAGGCAAACACAAAGACATGCCAGAAAATAAGATCACCAACTAGGTGATTTAGTTTTAGTCAAGGAACCATGCAAGTTTTGTTTTATCCAATCCTTTAACGGTGACTAAAATAAAAGGATCAATGACTTCTGTGCAGAATAAAGAGAAAATTATAACCATAAATGTTTCACATTTCAGTAGTTCTAAACAGCCGGTAAGTGATAAAAAAAATTATTGATGAAGAAGATGGGAAGGAACTTGTGAAGTCTATTGTGATTTAAATAATGTTAGAGTGTATACTAATGTTGAGAAATTGTTTCAAACTTGTTCATCTCCTCAAACTGAATCATCTTCATAGTTAAGTGCACAAGCTGCCAATAATAATGATATTAATAGCAAATCAAAAAGATATATAAAAAAACTCAAACACTAATTGAGCAATGTTAATTTGATTATATTGTTTATTGTTACTGTAGCTTTTTAATTTATTTTATTTTACTTCAGTTTTATTCGTTTTTATATTCATTTTGTATTTTAAAATGGGGAGGTGGAATTATTCGATGTTGTAATGCTCTTTAAGACTACAATATAGAATACAGGCTATAGCTAGGATAGGAATGGTATGTTTAGAAGAAGGGCTGTTAAATTTAGGATGCAGAAGAGTTACAGCATGCTGTAAAGCTGTCTGAAATCAAGTGCTGATTGAAAACATCAAGACTCCTTAGTTGACTCTGCAAGTCGCTTACTTTACACAAGTAAGACAGTGTCACTGACAAATTTCAGGACACGCAGTGGTTTGCATTTATCAGCTCCATGTCAGAAACTAACAGGCTGAACAAAATAGGAGCCAACACACTACCCTGTTTCAAACCTCTATTTGGAAACTCCTTTTGGGATATGGTTCTGTTGGCTCCTAACTTGACTCGTATGCAATTATCGGAATAAAGTGTTATCATTGTGTACAGCTTGTTGGTTGGAAGGACCTATTTACTCAACTCTGTCCATAGCAACTTTCTGTCAATACTGTCAAATGTCTTCTTAAAGTCAATTAAATATGTGTGGAGGGGTCTTTTATTAGTTATTGATTTCTGGACGGGCAGGGCGAGGGCCACAATGTTGATGATTTGTTCACTATATTTTTCAAAAACATGTTTGCAACCAGGATATTAAATACAATATTTCTGCCCATTCTTGCACATCTTCCATGTTTCCTCAATGTCCAGAATGGCTATCAGCCCGTAATTTGATGGATCATTCTTTTTCCCTTTTCTATGGATGGGGTGAATGTAGGACCCATGCCAGGAAGGCAGGTTGAGCATCAGAGGTAGCTGCTTCAACTCTGTGAGTGCATGTGTTTTCCAGCTATCTCTCTGATATGCTTTGTGTTCCTTTTTCTTGTGTGCGTTTCTCCCCTTTCTGTCCCTCCCTCCCTCAGTTGTTGTTCTTGCTTCCTCCCCACCCACCCATCTTCCATTGCCATTCTTGCTTCTCCACCGCCTGTGCTTCGCCATCATCCATGTCTGTTTGCTTCCCACACCCTGTGTCAATGTGCTTTCCCATCCCTAGCAGATCGCCCTTCATTCCTGTCCTTCCTCTCTGTTGCCTTGTCCTCCAATCGCTCCCCTTCCCACATTCCTCCATTTGATTTTTTTTCAATGCATTTTGACTATATCATAGAAGCGCATTCGCACTACATAAAAAAAACAATTTCAGCAAATTGTTTATTTACCAATTTATCTCCCATTGGTAAACAAAAAGAAAAAATTGCTCACCTCATTTTGTAAAGGTACGCAACCTTGTTGCTGCACACATACACCAACAAGTGAGTCATGGGATTTTTTTTATTTACTGCACCTACACAACAGATGCGTAATGCACTTTTTATTTGTTTTCTACATTATTTTAAGCTATGCACTGCAGCCATGCTGCTGTACAGCATTGTTCAAAATTATTGCCAACGTTAATAGGTCACATAGGCTTTTCAAATACTTGTTGACTTATGCAACCGATACACAAATCCTGCTAAATTTACTTGGCTCCTATTCAAACAACTTTCAAACCCGGATTAAATTACATTGTTTAGTGGATGAACTCTAGTCATTTCCAGTTAAACTTTGAGAAGACTAAAATTTTAAGAATCCCAGCTCTATTTAGTCACCCTCATTGGGAGCTCCATATTTTCCAGTGGAACAGGGCTACAACCTGAGTATAACATTTGATTAGAATTTATCTTTCTCACCCTACATCCCAAAACTTTCTGCATAATGCTTATAACAATCAGAACTCCTACTGACCTCAGTTGCAAAAACACTGTTCAAGCACTTATCTTGTCCAAACTGGACAACGGAAATACAATTTGTCTAGGTTTGCCTCACTATAGGCTGCTTAACTATATTGCTTCAGAAACATGGCGGCTCACTGTAGGAAGGTGGAGTATAAAGTGGGGATCCTGGTTAGGCTTCATCATGCAATACTCTCACAATACCCCAAAGATAGTCCTTAGATTCACAATAATAAATCCTTAGCTTAGTCCTCGTACAGTGGCAAAGAGCAGCCAGACTTTACTAGAGGAACATGTGTTAAGCATTTCAGAGTGACAACATGGATGATAAGTAATTGACACGACTCGAAAGAAATTCAACACCAATTTATAACAAGCATTTACAATGCAATAGGTCTCGTACTACTGAATGTTTGAGCTATTGGTTTTGCTAATAATATTGCACTGCCAATAGCTTAAACTTTGAGTAATGTGAGACCTTTTGCATTTACTTTTTTTTCTATTTCTTTACTTTTTACGCAATTGCAGCACCCGCCCTTTACCTTAAGATTTTTAAAGCTAAAGAGCAGGTGCCGAGATTGTACCTAAAGTATAGAAATAGAAGAAAAGAGGCGTGAGGATGCATTTTTTTTCTATTCTGACTTTTGAAGCAATCGCAGCACACTCCCTGGAGCTACATTTGGACATGCAGTTGCACAAATGCTGATGTTACTTATAAGTCGTCATGAACATTAACATTGCAGAAGCTAAAAGACAGCATCCTTTAGCCTGAGCAGTGCTCTTACTTAATAAGTAATTTAACAAGGTAAGCTGCCGCCTTGCCTGGAAACGCCTGTGGCTATTTAAATGCAAAGAAAGACTCCCACCATACCCCTCGGAACCAACAGAGACCAGAAGTGGAATGCCTCAGGGATCCTCCCTCAGCCCCACCCTCTTCAATATCTACATGGCCCTCCTCGCACCCATCATCAGAAACCACGGGCTCAACATTGTCTCCTACGCCCACGACACCCAGCTCGTCCTCTCTCTCACCATAGAACCCATCATCAGAAGACACAACTTCCAAGAAGGGATGAAAGCTGTCGCCACCTGGGTGAAGAAGACCTGCCTGAAACTCAACTCAGAGAAAACCGAAGTCCTCATCCTTGGCGCCACATTCTCTGCATGGGACAACACACGGTGGCCCCCCTTCCCCAACGGACCACGCACGAAACCTCAGCATACTCCGAAAAACGTTCAAATGGATCCCATCTGAGTCCAGAAAAACAGTCAAGCACACAGTCATCAGTAGCAAACTGGACTACAGCAATGCTCTCTATGCTGGAAACAACAAGAAACAACTTCTCAAACTCCAAACTGTTCATAACGCCGCAGCCAGACTGATCCTAGACATCCCCCATCACAACCAAATCACCGAACACCTCAGCAATCTCCACTGGTTCCCCATTGAAAGAAGAATAACCTTCAAGCTCCTCACTCTCGCATACAAGGCCCTCCACAACATCGGACCAGCATACCTGAACAACCACCTCTACTTCCATGGACCCAAGAGATATCCCCGATCAGCTGACGTCTCTCTGACCGCCATCCCAAGCATCTACAAGACCAGAACGGAAGGAAAGTCCTTCTCCTACCTCGCAGCCAAGGCCTGGAATGACCTCCCTCGCCACCTCTGGCAAGTCCCTACACTGTTCCAGTTTAGGAAGGACCTCAAGACCTGGCTCTTCGGATGACCCCAGCACTCAAAAGAGCCCCCCCACCTTGTGCCTTGAGACCCCCCATGGTGCGCTTTACCGACCCTAATTGATTGATTGAGTCCGGGTGGGAAGTGTTGTAGGGGAAGCCGGGGAAATTAGTTAAAGTGCAAGCAGCGCCATGCTCTGCGAGAGGGCAGAAAGCAACTGGGGCATGCCACGCTGATCCTTTATCAAATGAAAAACAATTAATCTGTTGAATAGGCTCACGGGCGCGGTAATTCACATAACCTTTTTTGGAGACCGGCACCACATTAGGTCAGCCTCTTTAGTTTGATAATCATCTACGTGCGAAATAGTATGCCAAATCAGCACGGTACAGAGTCAAAAGACTACCCTTCCTGATAAGGGTGTGGGGAGGGGGTGAAACAAATGGAGCGGGAGGTGTGCGAGCCACGTAGTGCAAAGCAACAGATAGGCATAGCCGCAATAGTTGCCAATTCACCAAGGCATACCTGCGCTGCAATAAAAAAAAGCGTGGCGCCCGTTTAAGAAATGTGTGGACATGCTATTTCAGTACTTACAAAGTGCAAGCGAGTACATTAGTGCCATGGTGAAATGGAGCAGGGAGATCCCTGCGAGTGGAGGAAGGAGGTCAGGCAAAGCAGCGAATGTTGTGGGCGGGAGGAGCAGTGAGGGTTGAAGACAATGACACATTGCTGCCTCATTAAGGTAAAGTCTGCGGCCATTGTGAAAATGAAAGCGCGGCATGGGTTACATGATGTTTTCGCGTTGGTGTTGAAGCAAGGAGGGGCACCCAGATTGCCCAAAACGAGCGTGCAAGCCACAAATGCTAAAAAGTGTAAATCATGAACATGAGCATATTGTTGGCCCTGCTTTTCAAAAAGCAGGAAGGAGGCAGCTGCAGCGGAAGAGAGGGAGCGAACGGGGAGGAGGAGGAGTCAAATTCAAATTCAAATTCAAAGAATCTTTATTCGGTGATTAAAAATCGCCATAAAAGCACACACATATATACATAATAAAAAGTCATTAAACATTTCCAAGATCCTTTGTGCAGAGTGTAAACAAAGCATAAAATACAAACAGTGAAACAGTGTATGACACTTAAAAGGCATAACATTTGAGACATTTCATTCTTCTCCCCTGGTATGTCTTAAACGGACCGCTACCTTAATAAAATTCATAATACTACATAATGTTAAGGGGTCCGAAGCTTTCTGTCAAAATACTAGTGCCTCCCTAGCGTGGACCAATTTGTTTTTTTTTAAGAGGTTTACAAGGAACCTGCGTCTGGGCATTGTATAAAAGGGGCAAAGTAAAACAAAGTGAAGGGAGTCCTGCGGAGACCTGTTGTCGCAGCCCCAGGGCCCCTTCTGTTCAATTGATGTAACAAATCCTACTGGTGATGCCAACATGAATGGGAGTAGGTTTAGCCTGAAACGGCACATCAAAAACCTGTCCTGTGCGTTATACATGAGGTACAAGTATGGTTCCATACCCTCCGTGCTCTTCACTAGGTTATGGGCCCTCACTGTCTTTTTACACCCTTCCGCCTCAGCTCTGCATAGGTTTTTCCGCTCTAGAAAAATGTTCCCTACTTGCAACTTATTCTGGGCTACAATTGTTGCAGGGTTAGTAAAGAGGTTCCCAAAACCTAGTTCCTCTAAGGTGTTCTTCACATAATAGAGCCAGGGGATGCGCATACATTTGTCCCTCTCCAAACAATCCGATAAGATTTCTCTACTGAGTGACGCATCAGAATTGACCCAGATTTTTAACCAGGCTACTATGGGCCTCAATTTTACCAAGTCTTCTATATATGGCCTCCCTAACTCCCTGTGGGCAATCAATCCAGCGGTACTTTGGGGTACCCTCAGGATTGATTTCAAATATTTGTTTTCTTCCCGTTGGATTCTTGTGGTATTAACGAAGCCCCATACTTCTGCCCCATAAATAGCTTTGGAGCATGTTACAGAGCTGTACAAGTTCATCACCTGTTCCGGGGACCATCTTCCTAGCCTCCTGCCATAGCTAGCTATTGCCCCGTTAGATGCGATCATTTTACCACAACGCTCCTCCACCAAGGAATCAAACTGTAAGGCGCCATCAAAAAATGGGTCGATGCTCCCACACATGTGGGAGGTCATGCTCTTGACTTGATCTGTACTAATTTTGATATTAGCCTGTCCCCCCCATTGCCTATGGTGTGGTCCGACCACTATATGATCAAGTTTGCCTGGCAGTTTGCTGAGGGTTTGAGGAAAACCCCTCCTATGGTACACCATCCCCGGATTAATATGATGTCCTTATCTGAATCCCTTGCCGACACTCGTCTGGCCCCAACGATGGAGCTAGAAGCGACTGTTGACGCATTCAATTCCTGGATAGCGAATGGTGTCGCTTCCTCCACTAATGCGGGGGGCGTCCGGCGAATGCGGTCTCGTCCCTCTCAACCATGGTTCACGCATGCCCTGCGAGAACAGAAGCTGGTCTGCAAAAAACTAGAGCGAGCATGGAGACAAGCCTACCTGCCTGTCGCAAAGAAAGCTTTACGAGCAGCCCAAATGGATTACTATGCTGCGATCAAGTCAGCTAAAAGTAGGTATTTTTCGGACAGAATTGAGAAGGCCGAAAACAACAGCAAAGAGATCTTCTCAATTGTCCAAAACTTCCTATCTCCCTGTGCTGCCCAACCCCTGCTCCCTTCGTCCGCCCAATGGTGTGAAAAACTGTCCTGCTATTTTATGGACAAAATTGCAAAAATACAATCGGACTTAGAAATGGCTCAAAAGACCCTTACGACCCGACCCCTCTTGCCCTACTTGGACTGGACAGATTATGTCAACGTGACCAACTTGTTGCCTTCCTTCCGGCCTCGGAACTGGACATACGGCAAATCCTGATGGCTTTAAAATCTGGATCTCCCTCAGACCCTTGCCCTGCCAGGGTTTTGGGCGGGATAACGGACACCATTTCTCAAGAGGTGACTCGCATCATCAACCTCTCCCTCTCCACGGCCAGGATCCCGAGAAGTTGGAAGGAGGCAAAGCTGCTCCCTCTATTAAAAAAGGCCGGCTTAGACCCAGCACTACCATCGAGCTATCGGCCCATTTCATTGTTGCCAGCTCTGGCGAAGGTGTGTGAAAAGGTGGCCTTTAAACAACTGGACAGCTTCATTGAGTCTTCTCACGCTCTACATCCTGCTCAGTCAGGATTTAGAGCTGCTTACAGTACCGAGACTGCTCTAGTTGAGGTATCGGAGGCTGTCCGTGAGTGCCTGGACGGAGGTGGCAGAGCGGTCCTGATTTTATTGGACCTCTCTGCCGCCTTCGATACGGTCCCGCATGCCCTACTGATTGACAGACTACGTGCTGTTGGCGTCTCTGGGCTGGCACTTGACTGGCTGACATCATTCCTGAGTGACAGAACTCAACAGGTCTGGATGCCCCCCTACTCTTCGGCCCCTAAGAGATTGTCAACTGGTGTTCCGCAGGGTTCTACGTTAAGCCCGTTATTGTTTAACGTTTATATGACCCCGCTACTCTATCTGGCAGAACATCTGGGAGCCAAGATAATAGCATATGCTGATGATACTCAGCTGCTATTCACATGGCCTAAGGGTGTGTCCGACTCATCAGCAGTCCAACATTGTCTGTCGGAAGTCTTCAGGTGGCTTGCACAAGTCCAACTTAAGTGCAATGAAGACAAGTCCGAGGTCTTATTTTTCGGCTCCTTCCCTGACAATTTCAAGGACCAGATCTGGCCCCCGGACCTGCCCTGTCCCAGTGTGATTGGTGGCCCAGCTAAGAACCTGGGGGTCTGGTTCGGTCAAGATCTAAAGTTTGCTGATCACATAAAAAAACTGACCGGCATCTGTTTTGGAACCCTGCGGGCCTTGAGGAAATTCTTTCCTCTTCTGCCTAGGGCAGCCAAGGAGTCCGTCCTTCGAGCTCTGATTTTATCTCGGCTCGACTACGCCAACGCCTTATTTAGTGGTCTACCTGCGTACATGGTTCACCGCCTGCAGGTGATACAAAACGCTGCAGTGCGCTTGCTTTTCTCCCTTCCAAGGAGATCTAGCGTGCGTAGCCACTTACGCAGTTTGCACTGGCTTCCAGTACCTCTTCGAATTTTGTTTAAAATTCTTGTGTTGGCATTCAGAGCAGTCCATGGCCAGGGACCAACATACCTGCAGAAAAGGTTTTCATTTTACACTCCCAACCGTGCCCTTCGATCGGCCAACCTCTGTTTTTTAATCACCCCCAAATTCAAATACGCACGCATAGGAGGCCAATCCATTTCAGTTAAAGCAGCCTCTGCCTGGAATGCTCTCCCCCTTTCCCTCAGAGCTTCGCCAACCATTGCTTTGTTTAAAAAAGATCTCAAGACCCACTTGTTCAATGTCCCGTACTAGTAGTTCTTCCAGACTTTGTTTTCAGTACTTCTGTTCTCAAAATCCACTCACCGCGCCAGGATACCCCGTGGTAACAGAGCGCGCTACAAAAGTTTTAATAAACATAAACAAATGTTACACCAAGATAGGGAAACGTTTTGACCTCTTCTACAATGTGACTCCCTATTGTGTAAGTAAATTTGGAGGTAGGTTTTTTCCCCGCCAGGAGCACATAAGATTTACCCAGATTAACAAAGAGGTCCAGGGCACCCATGAACTTAACGAATCCATCGATCAAGATTTGTAAGCTCCTGGGTGTACGTGCAATCAGCACCGCGTCATCTGCGTAAAGCAGAACAGGAATATGACGCGACCCGACCCTTGGGCAATCAGCCTTTAAACCTAACAAAAACTGCTCCAAATTATTAATATACAGGGAAAACAAAAAAGGGGCAAGGATGCAGCCTTGCCGAACTCCGCTCATACAGGGAAATGAGTTAGTCAATCCCCCCTCCCTATTGTAACGGACCTTAGCCGTAGTGTCACTGTGCAGTTCCCTCAAAATGTTAATTAGGCCACTCTCAATCCCCATGCTAAACATCATGCCCCACAATTTCTCCCTATTAACGTGATCGAATGCTGCTGCCAAATCCATGAAACCCATATAAATGGATTTGTCACTAGCCATGGTATATTTGGCAGTCAGCATATAAAGGTTCAGGCATTGGTCACAAGTGGACCTCCCTGTCCTAAATCCATATTGAGTGTCCGAGAAGATGTTATTTTCTTCGGTCCACTCGGACAGTCTGTTAAGAATTGCCCTTCCTAAAAGTTTTGCTGACACATCAATCAGGGAAATCGGGCGGTAACACTTGGGGTCGTCCCTGTTGCCCTTCTTAAAAATCGGCACAATTACCGCTTTTGACCAGGACGGAGGCAGGCCGCAGGTAATAGCAGTGTTAATGACCCTTGTCATTAAAGGGGCCCAAAGTTCAGTGTTACTCAGAAACAAATCTGGGGGAATCCCGTCGGGCCCCGCGGCTTTATTTTTAGTCAGGCCCTCAATCCCTACGGTGATCTCCTTAATAGTGAATTCAACCGGTGGAGCTTGAGTTGGGATAGCCAATAACTCTACAGTGGTACCAGGCTCGTGGTTATACAGAATCCTATAGTGGGTAACCCACTGTTCTGGGAGGATATTAGCCCCTATCTCCGGGGTGTCTTTTTCCTGGAAAGTTGGGTTATTGATAATCCTCCAGAAACCCACTAGATCCGTTCTTTCCCCTACTTCTCTTAAATCTGCCCACGCTTCAGCCTGTAAGGCAAGTTTCCTCCTCTTAATCTCTTTTTTATAATTTTCTCTGCACACCTTCACTTTATGGGGGACCCTTGGTTTAGATTTAAGGCAGCTTTTCAGCTCCCTCAAAGCTTTGGAGCAGTCTTTATCGAACCATCGGGGATTCCCGTGGTTCTTTAAGGGCACACAAGTTTTTAGTAGACCGTCGATCAACTTGGTGATCTGATCGAATGCCTCCAGAAGCCTCAATCCGTGAACCTCTGTGTCTAAACAATCATAAATGGCCAAGTTGCCGGCGTCCACCAGGTCCTTGTAAAACTTTTCCACGTCAATTTTGGACCACTTTAGTCTCCTGCCTTAATCTGTTGCCCTCTCAGTGAATGTGTGTTGAGCTCTATTTCTTGGGCCCACCCTGTACAACAACTCCAGGACGAGAGGGTTATGGTCACTGAAGCCACTCCATTCAATCCCTGCACTAGCTATCTTATTTTGTCAGTTGCAGCCCAGGAGAGGACGCAAGTGTGGCTGCATGAAATTCCTGAAGATAAAGAAGCAAAACTGAGAAAAGAGTGTGCCAAAACTAATAAATAACAGAGAGTAACAGCACGTGTAACAGGGGGTGTCCTCGTGGGAGATTACAATAAGATAAGGAGGGACTACTACACCTATTGACCAATGAAAAGCACCATTTACCAAGGACAGTGACAAGAGCCAATTAAAAAGATGGGGGAAAAGAGGGCAAACTTGTATGCTGAATGCAGCATGTCTTGAAGAGACCGCGCACGAGATGCCTAAAAATAAAGCAGAATTCTATATACATTTGGAAACCAAAACAAAATCAATTGGACAAATATAACCAGAGTTATGGATTTTAGAAACAATATCAAATCAGTGGAAAACAGTACTGTGGTCAATGATAAAAAAGCACTGTTGACAATCGGTCACGTGCAGATGGAGTTACATGGAACCCAAGGAGGGAAAAGGTGATGAGGGGGTCCCAGGACCAAGCCACGATAGTCAATTTGATTTTACCTGGCTGGAGAAGCCCAAATGCAAAGATGTCTTGGCTGTTCTTGGTTCTGAAGTTGGAGCAACGAGGTGAGCTGGTTTTATCGCTTACATGCTGCTGGTGGCGAGCCAGGTGTAAAAAGTTGACAATGAAGCCACAGCTGACATATGAAGGCTTTGCTGAGTTTCCTCAAGATGCAGTATCGCGTAAAGGGGATGGTTGCCAGATTGGCAACTAACAAGCCTTGGCAGTGGTAAGGTCAGCAGAAAGTTATTTTGACCTCAGGATATCCGGGGGATACAGTAGCTGCCTGAAGCTGCCTGCAGCTTGCTGGGGGACAGGACAATATTTCCCCCAATGCACTGGACCATCTAATTTTGTGCAATCCCTTGGATGGCCAGGGATTCCTTGGTTCTGGCAAGTTGTTTTTTCCTGAAGTGAGCAGGAGACTAGTGCCACCGGTCCAGCGGAGTCTGAAGTTGCCTGTGGCTCTCAAAGGGGTCGCCTCTGTCTAAGGGAACGGAGCTTTGGTCCACGATGAGTTGGAGGTGTGCAGCTCCAGGAAGGTTCACATATGCAGAGTATCATGCCTTTGTTTGGTGCAGTTCCTGCTGTCACAGACACGGGTCTCCTCTCTGTCCTCTGCTGCAAGTCAGATCAAAACTGAGGTTCTAGTGTCAGGAGTAGCCCTAAAATCCTAGATTTAGGGGCATTAGAGGTGTGGGTGCAAGTGCCAATGGGCCACCAGCCTCAGCTGCTAATCTACCCCTGAGGTGACCATATCCGGGGATGTGAGTCTCTTTTTCAACCCAGAACCCTCTATTGTACCACTTTCAAAAATGACAGAAGTTTTCATCAGCAGTAAAGACTAGGTAGCCCACCCTAAAGGAATGGCTAGACTTGCGGGGGTACACCCGCTGAATACCTAATTTTCCCACCTGCCCAGGTGCAAATGTGCCTGGGGATAGGCGGATCAGTAGGTCACTTTTTGTGCGGTGTCAGGATGTTTCTGCTCAATTAGCGCCGGGAAACCCTTACGGGTAGCTGTCACACTTTCAATCAATCAATCAATCAATCACAGCATTTATATAGCGCACTACTCACCCGGAGGGTCTCAAGGCGCTAGGGGAGGGGGGGGGTCCGCTACTGCTCGAACAGCCAGGTCTTGAGCTGCTTCCTGAAGGCGAGGTGGTCCTGGGTCAGGCGGAGGTGGGTCGGGAGGGAGTTCCAAGTCTTGGCAGCCAGGTAGGAGAAGGACCTTCCCCCTCTGGTGGCTCTTCGGACGCGGGGGACGGCGGCGAGGGCATGGCCGGTCGATCGAAGCTGGCGTGTGGGAGCGTAGAAGTTGAGGCGGCTGTTGAGGTATCCGGGGCCTTGGTTGTGTAGGGCTTTGTGTGCGTGGGTGAGGAGACGGAAGGTGATTCTCTTGTTGACCGGGAGCCAGTGCAGGTGTCTCAGGTGTCCGGAGATGTGGCTGCGACGGGGGATGTCCAGGATGAGTCGTGCTGAGGCGTTCTGGATCCGCTGGAGTCTCTTCTGGAGTTTGGCGGTGGTACCGGCGTAGAGGGAGTTGCCGTAGTCCAGACGGCTGGTGACGAGGGCCTGGGTGACAGTCTTCCTGGTCTCGGTGGGGATCCACCGGAAGATCTTACGTAGCAGGCGCAGGATGTTGAAGCATGACGAGGAGACGGCGTTGATTTGTCTGGTCATGGAGAGGGAGGAGTCCAGGATGAAGCCCAGGTTGCGTGCGTGGTCTGTTGGTTTGGGTGCGCTGCCCAGGGCGGGGGGCCACCAGGAGTCGTCCCAGGCGGAGGGTGAAGATCCCAGGATGAGGACTTCCGTCTTGTCCGAGTTCAGTTTCAGGCGACTGTTCATCATCCACTTGGCTACGTCTGTCATCCCTTCGTGTAGGTTGGCTCTGGCGGCGGTGGGGTCGTTGGTGAGGGAGAGGATCAGCTGGGTGTCGTCGGCGTAGGAGATGATGTTGAGGTTGTGTTGGCGTGCGATGGCTGCGAGGGGGCTCATGTAGACGTTGAAGAGGGTTGGGCTGAGCGAGGAGCCTTGAGGAACGCCGCAGATGACTTCGGTGGCTTCTGACCTGAACGGGGGGAGGCGGACTCTCTGTGTCCTTCCGGCGAGGAAGGAGATGATCCATTCCAGTGCCTTCTCCTGGATTCCGACGTTGCTGAGGCGCTGCACTAGGGTGCGGTGGCAGACAGTGTCGAAAGCCGCGGAGAGGTCTAGGAGGATGAGGGCCGCTGTTTCTCCGTTGTCGAGCAGGGCTCGGATGTCATCGGTGGCTGCGATCAGGGCAGTCTCGGTGCTGTGGTTGGCCCGGAATCCAGACTGCGAGAGGTCGAGGGATCCGTTTGTCTCGAGGAAGGCGGCCAGCTGCTTGTTGACGGTCTTCTCGATGACTTTTGCAGGAAGTGGGAGCAGCGAGATGGGGCGGTAGTTCTTGAGGTCGGTGGGGTCGGCTGATGGTTTCTTTATAAACTCAATAAATAAATAATGGCTGTTTCCTCTTTTGGGAGACAGCCTGGTTGCATATCACAGGTGGTGAAGACTTTGATGCCTTGATATGCCACTTCACTAGCCATCCTGTCAAGGAGGGAGGTGCGACTCTTTTGCCAATGCCTGTGATGACAGGAATTAGCTGATGGAAAGCCTCCAGCTAAATCAAATCCCTCCTTTGTTATTGCAGCCCCCATATCAGATAGGCGAGGCCCTTATGTAGGAACTAACTTAACTGTGATACGTACTCTATCTGGTGCACACAGTGTTTCAATGGAGAACTTTTAGAGAGTTTATATTGTCCTGAATATTTATCACTTAAACTCATTCGCACTCGTATGTCTCTCAGATAAATTCAGAATTCTTTTATGCACCCATAAACTGGCAATGATTCCCGCAGTTTGTGGGCACATCGCTGACATTGATACTTTGTGGTCATGGCTTGTGGTCCATGCCATTACTTGGAAACCAGTAATCTTGATGTGTGTCCATTGCTTACATTCAGCAACCCCGAGTATGAGGATCGCTTGCCTGCAATATCCTTCCACACAGCCCAGGGTTTGTCGCCAATGTCCCTCTGCTCACTTACCAACACTTAAAAGCACTATTTACTGAGTAATTGTATTCAGTATTCTCCAAAAATACTTTTCTTCAATGTTACTCCACCAAGCTTCAGTTATTATAATATTCCAATTTATAGTCCAAATACTGTGATAAATCGGTTGTATTTAAGAAATGGTAAAGCACAGATGGAATCATTAAGTGTGTTTCCAGCTTCACTAGTTTATATGCACACCGTTGCGTTTAATCGGTTAATGTTATGTTATTTTATTTTATATAGCGCACAGATGCCGCAGCCAAGAGGCGTCCCGGCGCTTTTTGGAGATGAAGCACACAACACAACAGAGAAAACCAGGTAGCAGTAAAGCTAAGCAGAGGAGAATAAATGAGTTTTTAATAGTTTCCTAAACTGAAACAAATCTGGGATGGAACGAAGTGATGCAGGCAAAGAATTCCACAGTGTAGCCGCCATCACCGAAAAGGAACGTCCACCCATTCTGGACTTTTTAAAGCGAGGAATAATGGCTAAGTTAGACCCTGCAGACCGAAGAGCTCTTGAGGGGACATAGTGGAAAATAGTCTGGGTGAGAATAGGAGGGGAGGCCAATTTAAGAATTTTAAAAGTAAGGCACAAAGCCTTAAAACTTAATTCTTTGGCCTACTGGGAGCCAGTGAAGGTCGTGGATAGTGCGGCGAGCAGAAACAAATTTAGGAAGGCCGACCAGCATCCTGCGTTTTGTACCCGCTGAAGGCGGGCTAGCTCAGCTTGATTCACACCCAGAAACAAGGAGCTAGCATAGTCCAATCTGGTCAACACCAGAGCTTGGACTATAATCTGCCTGGTGTCCGCGTCAAAGAATTTAAAAATGGGCCGTAGGCACTGTAGAGCGCCGAAACATGTTCCAGCGACACGCTTGATGTGAGGAATAAAGGACAGTTTATCATCAAGCCATACGCCCAGATTTCTGACTTCGGCTACAGGAGTGGGAGCAGGACCCAGTTCAGAAGGCCACCATTGGTCTCCCCAGAGCCCGCTGTCTCTACCGAAGATAATGACCTCCGTCTTGGTGGCGTTAAGTTGTAGACGATTATTCGCCATTCATCCGGCCACAGCTTTAAGGGCTGCCTGAAAGGTAGGGGCGTTCATGCTAGAATCGCCATTAAGTGACACAGCCAACTGAGTGTCATCGGCGTATGACACCATGGTGAGACCAAAACTGGCAGCTACCTGCGCCAGCGGTGCAACATACAAATTAAAAAGGGTGGGGCTGAGAGCCGAACCCTGTGGGACTCCCTGCAGAATGGGGCGTGGGGCAGAAATATAGGGGCAGAAATATAATATATATATATTTTTTTTTTAATAACTCCTTCCGCTTTTTAAGTCTTCATTGCTTCCACCTTTGCGAAGAATAATCCACTACATTTCTTTATTTCTTATTCCTTCAATTCAAATTCCATTATGTATCTTCTGTGCACCCGCACATACTGATGATCCTTCTCAAGCAGAAAACAGACTCGTCTATGCCTGAATCCTCAAAACGAGGACGTGAGGTTGCGGCAATCTGACAGTGCTGCAAGCGCCTACTAACGCTATATAAATGTTTGCTAAACAAATAAGCCAACTTTCTACCACTACACAACACATTCCTGGTGTGCATCCCGAGCTCTAAAAGGATGCCCAACATTTGAGCTGGGCTTCGAAGTATTTTTGCAACAGCATGGAAGAAATGCACGAGCTATCTTCGGGACACTCCTCTTTCAAACCTACCAGGTTTAATGAAACATACTCTAGGAAATATGCCAACTAAAGGGCTTATAAAGCTACCCTAAGCAGTCTGGAATGGTTTGGCTGTTTTCAGATAACAGCTTAATTGCGGACAACCAATAGGAATTTATTGAGGTCAGCTAATACCACAGACCAGGAAACCCATTCCGAAAGGTTCAACCCACTGAGTCATCATCTTATTTTGGCAGTGGCATTTTGGGTGTAGAACATACAGGTAAAAGTAGTACAATAGAATACAGGTGGTGGACACATGGTGTGCAGAGGCACTAGGAAATCTTTGTTTAGCAGAGAGAGATGTAGTGGTGCAAGACTACAAGAGGGTATCTCATACTCTTAATGAATATGCTACCCCATTTAAGGATGTGCCTCCGACAATGTGAATGGAACAGGAGCAGGTTGGCCAATCATCCAACACCACTGCACCTACAGTAGCTCCTTGCTCAATGAGCGGTCGGATGTTTATTGTTCTATACTGCACGGAGGTGGGAGAAGCAAGCTTTGTCAACCTGTGAAATGTGTAACCACTGGTGATTGGCTAGTGCGATGCTAAAATTCCATTGGCAAAGCTGAACAAACCAGCTGCCTCGGGTAGCGAAAGTGAAACATGGAAATTGGTAAAGGCACACCCTTCCACACCCACTGTAACTAATCACCTATGTTCATTTACATTAACGTGTTTATTTTGCAGTTGCAAGAGAATGGTGGATCAGGGAGACTTCACTTTACGCCACGAAACAGCAGAGACCCACTTGACATATCAGGAACACGAAAGAAGAACCCTGCCAACTACACAGGGCTCTTCACTTCCACCCACCCGCCCAGTGTGGTCGCTAGTGAGCCCCTTGCCAGGGCATTTAGTCAGGCTCAGACTACTGTACTAATAAATCAACTCAAGGTTAGGGGCAGGGTTTTAAGTAGGTCGGGTCCGGCAGTTCTAAAAAGCAGCTGCCGAGAAGGGTCCCTTATTGGGCTTTTCATTCTTATGCTCACACTCAGGGTGAAAAACAATCTCAACTCTGCAGTAGTACCTCCCTTCTCTGCCTTTGATGTAACTTCAGTTCTTTCAGACTCCTCATTTCAGAATGGAAGCATTTTCAATATTATATACAACAAAGCTATAGTTGTTGCTTATTTATTTTATGCAACAACCATTGGCAAAGCCAACAGTCCTGACTTATTGTAGCTATAATGTTACTTGTTGATTTATATATCTGGATGCAACCATAGAAACAGCAAACTTCCAGACGGACTGCACACTATGCTAAGCACAGATTTTTAATTTGTGTGTTTTTAAGCCATGCCCTTAATTGCATCAGCCACTCCCCTCTGAGAGACCACTTCTCCCGCTCCAGTTTTTTCATCCCACTTAAATCCCTGATTAGGGGCGTACAATAATGTACTGTGGTTGCCAATGAAATTATATCAATGCAGTCTTCTGAATGAGGATAAAAAATATACACAGTAGTGATGAGACAGATAATCGACCGTTTTTAAATTCAGTCCAACTCGCAGTATTCTGGCTATAGGCCTCTGTGAGTATATGTTTATGAAGCCTTAGTGTGTTCTACGGAGGAGTCTGCAGTGAAAACACATTGGAAAGGTGGCAGGGCCTAACTACAGTGCTCTGCAGCAGAGGATGACATTCAACAGCTAGAGCTCCTAATTCTAAAGCAGAAACATCTGACCATTCGCAGCCCGTGCTTTAAGATTTGCTACACCCCCACACTACAAGTTAAAACAAGGTCTGCCACATCCCTGATGTAAACAATTTGCTTGAACATCTCACGTTTCAGATAATGGGGAAATGTTACTGCATATGAATTAATTGAGAAACACGTTCATGAAACGCTCTACACGGTGGCGGGGCGCCATACTTAATGTTCTGGGCACGTGGCTACTTTTTCAGGTCGAGCATTCAAGACCTCTTGTTTTCACTTTAGTATATACTTATATGTGTATGTACTTTGTGGGCTCTGGAGATCAGCCTTAGGACCTGTCTGCTTCCGCGTAGGGACTTTTTTTTCTATTTGACTGCCTCTATTTAACTGTCTTGATAAAAAACGACCATTAGAGGTCAGTAAAATACCAGAATTGCTTTCTGCTTGTTCAACTGCCTCTATTTAACTGTCTTGATAGAAAATAACCAGTAGTGGTAAGTAAAATACCAGAATTTCTTTCTGCTGAGAGACTTTCCTTTTTCAGTTTTCTGGCAACTGCCTCTATTTAACTTTCTTGATAGAAAACGACCAGCAGAGGTCAGTAAAATGCCAGAATAACTTTAGCATTCTCTAGATTCCAGTCTGAAGAAATTGTCTTCCACGAGCACCCTTAGACAATAATATTTGTTTCCAAATCTTGCATTTTCAGTGATATGACCACTGAAGGCCCTGATTTCATACTAAAAACAGAACTTTGGACTACCATTTACTGCTGAAAGGCAATATTTCTCTCTATATGTCCCCATTCCTGGCGTGTTAAGCAGTTTGGTGCTTAATTTCACTCCATGTTAAAGAACATTAGATGTTTCAGCACCCAGGCTAATGTGCAGCATAGCTAAATACACAGAAGACGGGCTTTAAGTGGGCCGGGTCTCACCGGTGCTGAGCACCAGTAGTTTTTTAAAGGGGGGGCTCAAAACGGGTCCATATCGGGCTCTGTTTTGTGCTCTGGCACAGGCGGCCCATTTTTTACGGACTGCAGTGACAGCACGCACATTGGTGTGCACGTGCTCTCACTTCTCACTAGTGGAGAACTTACTGCATGACGTCATGCCAGCTGAGCGTTGTAGGGGAAGGGAAATCCTTTAAAGAGTCATTTTTCTCTGGATATCCCTGCTCTTTTTGAAACTCAGGAGAAGCAACATTGTTGTTGTGTCACCAGGGCGTTAAGTGGAAGCTTTTTCAATATTATATACAAGGCATAGTTGCTGCTTATGCAACTAACAACCACTGTCAAAGCCAATAGTCCTGACTTGTTGTAGGTATGATGTTACTTCTTGTATCATATCTGGATGCAATGACAGAAACAGCGAAATACAAGTTTGGTGGCACACTATGTTAGCACAGATTTTAGGCTTATGTGTTTTCAAGCCACACCCTTAACACTGGCCACGCTCCTTTGAGAGAACCCCCCCCCCCACAGTTTTTTTCAATCCACTTAAAGCCCTACATATAAGGTCCCAAAGGCGAGGCCGATTGCATTGCAAATGCTTGTTAGATCGAGCGACCTATCTCAATGCGCATGCGCATTGAGCGGGAGCGAGATATATAGGGGCTTATCGAGAGTTTACCGAACTAGCGATTCCACTGGCGATTTCATGCAGTGCATGTGAAAGCGCGTGCACAATGCCACCAGCCGCCTGCCTGCCTGCCTCGCATTACCACATCAAAGGCAGCCCTCCCAGCGCATTTCTCACCCCCTAATTATTCACGGCCGGTCGGCCGTACTTTCAGTTTCACGGCCGCGTCTCCTCTTAAAACTTGTTTAACTTGTTTTTTTATCTTGCCTCCCGCAGCGACGCAACTTAAGATCCCACGCCCCTTCATAAGAGACCAAACGGAGTTCTTAAATGTACACCAAGCAGGGTTATGCTCTGGGGTCGTGCACTCCTCATCGCCTGGGCGTCGTGCTTCATGTTTGAGCAAAGCACAGCGCATACAAACAATGGCGGGCGAGGCTTTTTTTCCTCACAGCAGGCTCCCTTAAATTTCAATTACTCATGGTTTTTTAACCAGCTCCGCACTTGCGCTTCAGCAGTAGTGCCGCTGCATATGTTTATTTTCAGCACCTTTCACTTTCAACAAGGCGGCGCACGCCTTTCTTTCAGTATGGCGTTTTTTTTAAATCTTGCCTCCCAAAGCAACACGACTTAAGATACCACGCCCCCTCATGTGAGACCTTCACACCCTCATCGCCGCTCTGCCCGCTCCGCCCCCTCCCCTGCCCGCCGTGTCGCATTTCTCCTCCCCCCTCCCCACAGCAATGCCCTCCGTCTTGTTCTCCTCCGTTGGCTGTTCCTTACCCCAGTTTCCCTTCCTCCTCGCCTCTCCTATTTCTTTATCTAAGCCCCTCGTATTCACTATAATATAGTCCACGTTGATTGAGCACAGGGTTAAAGAAAGGATTATTGTCATTATAATGAAAATGAAAACAAGGCATGCGCAACCCACCATCTACAACCCTTACATTAACATCGGTCAGTGATTGGTACAAAATAAGTACCCCTCTGTATATAATAAAAATGTCATGCCACATCCACCACCACATCCACCGCATCCACCACCACCACATCCACCGCATCCACCACATCCACCGCATCCACCACCGCATCCACCACCACATCCACCACCACATCCACCATCACCACCACATCCACCATGACATCCACCGCCACATTCACCACCCCATCCACCACCACCGCATCCACCACCACCACCGCATCCACCACCACCACCGCATCCACCACCACATCCACCGCATCCACCACCACCACATCCACCGCATCCACCACCACCACATCCACCGCATCCACCACCGCATCCACCACCACATCCACCACCACATCCACCATCACCACCACATCCACCATGACATCCACTGCCACATCCACCGCCACATCCACCACACCCACCACCGCCACATCCACCACACCCACCACCACCACATCCACCACCATATCCACCACACCCACATCCACCACCACATCCACCACCACATCCACCACCACATCCATCACCACCACCACCGCATCCACCACCACATCCACCATCACCTCCACATCCACCATGACATCCACCACCACATCCACCACATGCACCACCACATCCACCGCATCCACCACCACCACATCCACCACCACATCCACCACCACATCCACCACCACCACCACCGCATCCACCACCACATCTACCATCACCTCCACATCCACCATGACATCCACCGCCACATCCACCACTACATCCACCACATGCACCACCACCGCATCCACCACCACATCCACCACCACATCCACCACACCCACCACCACCACATCCACCACCGCCACATCCACCACCACCACATCCACCACCGCATCCACCACCACCGCATCCACCACCACCACATCCACCACCACATCCACCACCGCATCCATCACCACCATCCATTCCACCACCATCACTTCCACCACCACATCCACCACCACATCCACCACCACATCCACCACCACTTTCACCACATCCACCACCACCACATCCACCACCTCCACCACCACCTCCACCACCACATCCACCACCACATCCACCCCCACATCCACCACCATCACCACCACATCCACCACCACCACCATATCCCCCAGATCCACCACCACCACATCTATGTGTGTGTGTGTGTGTGTGTGTGTGTGTGTGTGTGTGTGGGTGGCTGTGTGTGTGTGTAGGTGCAAATGCAATGTTCTTGGATTTTCGTCACAATAAAATACACTGAACATAATCTTCACAAAAGTTATTTACAAACGTTTAAGCTATTGCCATTATAAATTACAATAAATTTTATTTAAGTATTAATTATTTACAAAATTAAAAGCCATTGTTATTTGCAATATCAATAATCTAAGTCACGTAAATACAACACACATTGCATTACAAATGCTATAGGTGTCACATTTGCGAAAGTTAAAACTATTGACATTGTAACTGACAAAGCTATTACTTTTGCTATTTTCAAAACCAACACAAATAAAAAAAGTGTCATTTACAATACCAATTGCTCAAACTTTCCTAATGCGAGACCTATTGCATTTCCAATGCTTGTTTTTCATACTGTACGCATTTGAAATCTCACACAGGCCGATAGGGGAGGCTGCTGTCCTTCCCGCGTGCAGCAGATTACGACAATGACGTTCCACGCAGCGCACGTTCCAACAGTAGCCCAGGGAGGCTCCGCGCCCTCACCTGAGTGAGCATTGGCATTGGCACTTGGCAGCATTGACAGCAGCCATGAAAGGCCTCCTGCTTTCCGTGGGCCGTGTCAGTTTACACGGCTTCTGAGGCGCACACAGTCCCTTTCACCTCCTCGCCCCATTGTCCTTTTGTTGCCTCCATGGCGGGCTGCGCCCGGCTCCTCTTCAGCTGAGAGCGCCGGCACCGAGGGGCCTGGGGCCGCTGGAGCCGCGCCAAGCTGGCCTCGTGCTCTCCTCTTCTCGCCTCCCTCCCTCGCTCGCTCTCGGTCTTCAAACACTCGTGTATCTTCCATTCACAGGCAGATTCATGGCACTGCCCGAAACCAGTGCGCTATTCATCCTGCCGGCTGCAGCCTTTGGACGGAGGCCAGCGCCGGGGCTGTCTGCACTGCTCAGTATCCAGCACCCAGGCAGGAAGCTACAGAGCGCAGTAAATCAGCCGCCGCCAACTCTGATTACAAGATGCACCGATGTGCTCTGGAGGATAAAAGCGATCCCGTCCCATGAACGCTTTACGGACCTTTACACAAACACATTTGTAAATGTAATGCTCCCGGAGGCAGTGTTTGTAGCAATACAGTTAACACTATTTTCACTGCAGAGCAGGTTCCTTGTCACAAACTGCCTCACCGTCTTAATACATAGTTTATAAAAGTTTATTTTAAAAAAGTTATATAAAGTGGATTCTTTGTCTACATATTCCATTTATAACAATACATGTGGTTCTGCAAAATAAAAAGACATGCTTTGTTTATACGCCGTTTTTAGAAATGTCCCTTCAGTCAAAAATGGTACAATCAAAATCCCGTTAGGAACTGCGACACATACCAGACCCTCATATGTCCCATGCTGTGTCAAAGTCAGGATATGTCATCACCGCAACTGTTCTAGAGTGTTTAAACAATACTTTTTCGGACTTTTGGCCTCATCCCAAATGAGTGTGCATTTTTTGTCACCCACAACTCAATTCAATAGTCATTTAAACTGCATGCAACACCAAACACATGTAATCTTCTTTTGTTTGGGCACACCAGGAGATAGTAATACTTAAGAAATATAAAATGTTATGAGAAACCAATCATTATTTACACAACCCACGATCTTGACCTTCTCAATGCACACTAGGGAATTCTCCATTTAAACAACACATATAAGTGGTAAACACTGAAAAATGTCAACACAATTAGGTAGAGAAAGAGGGATGCACGATCATCTCTCAACTCACCCACGTGGGCGAGGGGGGGAGGTCGTTAATATCACATCCACTCACCTGCCAAGCTCCCATCATGCGGCAGACTCGGAAGCAGTACCAAAGCCATAGTACAACTATGGTACTAGACAATTATAGAACGTCATTCACTATACAACGCAGAGGTTACTAATACCCAATTTACTGACCTTCAGCAGAAGGTAAGGCTCCGTTGGCTTTGAGAGATTCAAGCTTGTGACTTGCGGAGCAACACTCTGTTTTAAAGTGACGAACGGTCAATTCACTGAGCTATCTCTCCAAAAACTTCAACTATTGTGTCACAACTATGGGAAGAGTGCAACAGGACAGAACCCATCTACAAAAATACTACTACTTTGTAAAATATGCCACCACACTTGAATCATTGTTTGGCAAATGCACATTAAAAGCAGAGATTAGAATACATGGATAAAACGTAAAATAACGTCATCCTATGGCTAAAAAAAAGAATCAGGAGACTTTCTTCAAAACCAGGAGTGTCAACCGCCAATCGGCTTCAAAATATTGAGAAATATGCACAAGGGCTCCGGATATGGCTTCACGAAGGAGCCTCGTTTCTAGTAAGAGATTCAGATATTTTTTATATTTTCTGAAGACTGCTGCTCCTTCTGAAGGTATCATTTTCTACTCTTTTGACGGAACCAAGCACTGATGCTCATCTGTGTTGTATTACTTCCGATACTACCCCTGGTTGTCTCAATGATGATGTGATATGAAACTATTCACGTCAATCTTACTGGTGTGCAACAAATTCAAAGGTTTTCTACCGCTAAAAACCTGAAGAACAAGTTAGTTACCTCGTTAACACCTTTTCTGGTAAAGACTATCTAACCACGGATTCCTCAATTTAGAATATTCCCGAGGAGTCAGACTGGATCCATGAAAATCCCAAGCAGTACCCTCTGTGTGCCAGTAGGTGGAGAAGTGTGGCTCCACATCGGTGTCGTCTGCTTTGAAGTGACATCACGGTGTCTATATAGGCACTTCCTCAGTGCACTGACATCTGTTTGTTTCGTGACTAGTTCTGTGCCAAAAACGTGCTGTCACTTAAAAATCAATTTACCTGTTTTGAGCAGTATTTAAAGGGATCTCTTTGGGAAAGAGAACCCAGTTCACAGAACGTGGATGATGAGAGGGATGGTGAGCAATCTGTGGTTTGAGTCTCTAGCAGAAAAAGTGTTACCAAGTTAAGTAACTTGTTGACCCGATAGAGATTTCTAAACTGCAGATTGTTCACATTCGAATAGATACTCAAGAGGTGGACCTGCGAATTGACTTAGACCAAAAAGTTCTGAAGGATCAAACTGAGGAAATGCCCATCACGACAGACTGGCCTGTCCGAGCAGTACTGCTTTGTGAAAGTGTGGAGGGACATTCACGTGGCAGCTTGGCAGATGTCCAGTATAGGTACTCTACACGTTAATGCAGTAGTGGCTCCATGAGGTGCATGATGGAGTGAGCACACACGTCCTGGGGACTGGGGGTGTTGCTTATTTTTCAGTCCATACCAAATTTTTATGCAGAGTGCTATCCATCGGTAATGTTTAGTTTCTGCCCAGCCTTGCCCTTCTTCGCTCTAGTGAAACCAATGAAGAGCTGATCTTTGGTGCCATCAATATAAAATAAATGAGCCCTCTTTCAGTTTAAACAATGGAGTCTCTCCTCCTCCTTTGACATATGGGGCAGAGCCTACAATGCAGGATGAGTAATGCCTTGCCACTGTGAACCAGGGTGACCAAATTTGAAAGAAAAGAGGCTTGCAGGCCGAAGAATCAGTTCGTCGGAGTACAAGTTGGTGTATGGCGGCTGGACGGACACAGCCTGAAGTTCACTGTCCCTCATGGCTGATGTAATAGCCATCAGGAGCACTGTTTCCAAAGTCAAAAGAAATACTGGGCATCTCTGCACGGCCTCAAAGGGAGAACACATAAGGAAAGTAAGGAACAGACTGCGGTACCATTGGGGTATCACAATGGGAATAGAAGGGAATAAATGTTGCAAACCTTTCAAAACTGAATTACAATGGGAGACCTAAATAGGGGGTGGCGGAGTTGGTCTGGTAGCCACAAGTCAGCCAAGATGATTGACAAATAACTTTTAAAAGTGCCAAGAGCAAGGCCTTGCCGGGCTAAAGAAAGAATAAAAAGCAAAACCTTAGAAAGAAGCGCAGAAAGCGAGTCCAGAGGGCGTGCGGAATACCTAGCCACAAACTTATCCCAACAGCAAGCGTTGACGGTTTTGGTGAAAGGATACCTGGCTGCCAAGATGACATCACAAACTTCAGAAGGACGATCAAAAACCCTCAAATGTCTCAGCTCAATCTCAGTGTATGAAGGTGGAGTGTACGTAGGTTCGAGTGAAGGACCCTGCCCTATTGTTGCTATATGTAATCCTCCCGAAGGTGCAGGCTGACCGGAGGACAGATGCTCATGCTCATTCCTGAGAACTCTGGGCAGGAATGGTATCAGTGGAAAGGAGCACAGGTACCACAAATTGTACTTGAGACGAAATATGTCTCTAAGCAAGAACAGCTTTGGAAACTCCAACGTGCAGAAGTGTTGACATTGTGCTTTCGCACAGTGCCAACTAAATCTAAGCAAGGATTTTCCCAATATCGGAAGAGTCATTGCACCACCTCCAGATGTTGATGGCTCATGATCCACGAGCCATCAACAGATGATTTCATCCGCCCTGGCATTCAGAGACCAGGTGTTGTACGACGAGGAAAATATCCTGATGCTCAAGTCAAGTCTGGAGGTGCAGTCCCTTTTGGCACAGGGTCCATGGCCCTTCTCTGCCCTGCTTGTTGTAATATCATTTGGCAGTGGTGAGGTCTGTGAACACCTGAACAAGCCTTCTTTTGATCGCCGAAAAGGAGGCCTTCAGTGGGAAGCAAATCTCCCTCACCTCCCGAAGATTCATGTACACCTGGGTCTCCGCTAGAGACCAGAGTCCTCTGATCTCCACCTCTACCAGACGGCTTCCCCAACCCAGAAGTGAAGCCTCTGTCACCATTGTGACCACTTAGAACTATGGTCTGGGAAGGGAGGGGTGGTTTCAAGCACTGGCTGCCTGGCTTTAAGAGTCAATAAGGCAGCCTGATCAGACTAGGTTGGCTTACATGATTACAAAATATGGGGCCATGTGATTTGGGGACTCTCTTCTTTGCTGTTTGCTGTACCTGACTGCTGGTAACCGTCTCGTGCTTTAAGCCCTCCTGCCACAGGGACTCTGTTTTCTACCTCGCCGGACCCGCTACGCGGGTCCCGCAGCACGGTATTTGTAAAGGGGCTGCTGACTCTGGGCATTTTCATCGGACCGGCAGGGCTGCGAGCACGAAGCAGGGACTCCGTGGACCAGGAGCCCCTGCGTGCCCTATTGACAACAGCTGGGCTGCTCTCCCTGCCGGCCACGCCCCCCGCCCATAACGCCAACAGGTATTTAAAGACCTCAGTATACCCGCCGCGCGGGAGCGTCCCGGGAGAAGCCCGGGACAAGGGCGGGACCGTCTAAGGCCGTCATAGGCCGGATTAGGCTGGGCTGGGCCTACTCTCTTCAGTTTGCCCCTTGAACACTGGATTATTGTACTGTTAAATTACTTTTTAGTTCTGTACCCATCCCGGTTAGTTATGCCTTCCCCGGCTAGGGAGGGCACTCCTACGAGGTTGGGAGGTGTAAAAAATAGGACTTTAGTCATTATTTTCCCCGGGCTGCGGGAGAAGGGGATAAGGAAAGTACTTTGATTAAGCTCAGGGCGGAGCGCAGACGTTCTATAGAAAATCTGAAAATTAGGCCCCCTGTAGATAATTCTATATCACTGAGTGAGGAAACACCCGCTTTGGATGATGTCCCATTCCTTCTGAGGGACTGCACCAACACCCCGACTGAGTCAACTACTAACTTAGCCCCCTCTCTTAGCCCAAGTAGTGTGACTATAGATTTAATTTCCCAGCCCCCACCAGCTACTAAAGCTAGGAAAGCTAAAGCTAAAACCAAGCCAACTTCTGTGCAAGGGGTATATGGGCCCCCACCGAATAAACGCAGGAGGAAGTCGAGGGGTGGCCAGGGAAAAACTAAAACAAAAATCCCCCACTCTGAGTTTGGTAGGATAACAAAACTCCTTCCCCCCGCTGAGAGGTCAGTGGAAGATGCACATTCAACACCTCCTGAAAAGGTTACCACTGCTACTGACTCGGCTGATGCTACAGTAATCAATGCTACCAATGCCCCTCTCTCTGTTGTCCCATTAGGAAATCTTGAATTTTTGCTCAGGTCCCTATTATTGCCCATTAGTGAGAGTATTAAAAAGGTTGAGATCAGACTCACTATATTGGAGGCTACATTAAATAGCATGAAATCGGCGGCTGGTATCCAGGGTAGACCTCTTGAGACTATTTTTCCTCCTATGGTCCCTACAAAATCCTCCAATAGACCAGTTAGTCTAGTACCCCCCCGATTACCACTGCTGCTCACCCTTTACAACCCCTTATGACTAACATAGTCCCAGCCCATCCATTAAACCTTAATAGGCCACCTTCATCTGTAGGCCTAGCTCCCCCTATACCAATCACTGGTAGTTCTGCCTTTCCACCTCCAGTTAAGCCTCTTCCTAGGCCCCGTAGACCCAATCTCCCCCCAGAGGCAAACGACCTCATGGTCGTTATGGCCGGTGTTCCCCTACTCGAAGTGGGCGAAGTTGAGAACTTCAGCACACTGAAAAGCAGGGTCATTAAGTGGCTGAATGTGAACAGACCCCTTCCGGTACACCTTAACAACAAAATTATTATGGTGAGAAGGGTCCCTTGGGTGGGCAAAACAAACAAATCTATAATAGGGGACTGCATCCTGGTGAGCTTTCGTGATGCTGGGACTGTTACTTATATATGTCGAGGGAAGAACAGATCACTCGAATCAACAATTCAGACCCTAAATGTGTCGTTTTTCTTCCCTCCTACCCCTATGCATCTCAATCAAGCCCAGGATAACTGGACGAGGGTTGTCCGGAGGGGTAGACATCATGATTTTAATGCTCGACCAGTCTCCCATGGCCCGGTGTTACCCTTCCATGGCTCCAATCGATTTAGTTGCCTGAACGGACTTGAGGGGGTTGATTGACACACGGGTAGTTATACCAATACATTGGGAAATGAACCTCCAGTAGTTGTAAACACAGGGGATTCAATACTGGAACCTGAGCAGCAAAGCCCCCTGGTACAACAAACCTCACCTAGTAGGGTTCAGGGGATTGAGGTAGGCGTGCCCATAGCCACAGATATCGAACCTATAGGGGGAGGAAACGAGGTGGAACTGGGTCGGGTGGAGACCGTGGAACAAACTGAGCTTAATGGGGGAATAAAGCAGGTCCACGAGGCACTGAGAATTATCTCCTGGAACATAGCAGGCCTGGCAGCTAAATTTAATAATAAAGAGTGGCGCAATTACATTAGTAATTTTCATGTAATTAGTCTCCAGGAGACATGGGCCCTTGATAACAGCAACTTCCATATGCAGGGGTATAAATGTTTCTTTGTTCCGGCACAAAAAACGAGATCGGGGAGAGCCATGGGAGGACTATCCATATATGTAGATCTAAACCTCCCAGGCAGCTGGTCTACAACGGACTGGAAATCCCATGCCATACAAGCAGTACGGTTTAATGGGAAGGGGTTAAGATTGACTGTTTTTAATATTTACAACAATGGGGCAGGGGGAGACCATACCTCATTTGTAGGAGAATTGGATGACAGACTAGGTCAGGAAATTATAGCTCAGAAAACGGGGCAGGTATCTGCCCTGCTGGTCATGGGAGACTTTAACTGTCACCTATGCCCGGCACTGGTCCCAATAAATGCAGAATGGTCTCAGTGTCCTGTAGAGAATGGGCCGCATTTCTCCCATACGTCGGATGGTTTAGCTTTTAGTGAGCTCCGGCTTAATCACGATCTAGAGCACACTATCAATATGATGGGTGTGCAGAGGGATGGCAACCTCCCACCTACATTCAAGGGTAGAGGACATTCTTCTATTATTGACTATATCCTAATCTCTAGACTTTTAATAAACAGAGTCATCAGTGTAGGGATAGAATGGAGTAGTTTTAGCGATCACAACCCCCTTGTATTGAAGTTGTGGTATCGGGTGGGTCCAAAAAGTAGATACCAAAACACAATTACTGAGAAGATAACAGACCAGGGAAGGAGACTAAGGTGGTCCAAAATAGATGGGAAAACCTTTTATAAATCCCTGATGGACTCTGGTAAACCCGCCATTGATGACTGTTTAGACATAGATGTTCAAGGTCCGAGGTTGCTCGAAGCGTTTGGCCAGATTGCTAACCTTATAGACGGTCTACTAAAAACTAGTGTGCCCACAAGGAATCACTGCAACCCACGTTGGTTCGATAGAGACTGCTCAAAGGCATTGAGGGAGCTCAAAAGCAGCCTTAAAAACAAACCAAGGGATAACCAGCAAATTATGGTGTGTAGGAATAAATATAAGAGGGAGATCAAGAGGAGGAAACTAGTTCTACAGGGAGAAGCGTGGGCAGATCTAAGAGAAGTGGGGGAAAAAAGGGACATGTCCGGGTTCTGGAGAATTATTAACCAACCCACTTTCCAGGAAAATAATATCCCGGAGATAGGAGCAAATATCCTACCAGAACAGTGGGTCTCTCACTATAAGGGGCTGTATAACTACGAGCCAGGAACCAATGAAGAGTACCCAGTGATCTCACATCAGGGCACTACAGTAGTGTTCACCATTAAGGAGATCACGGCTGGAATACAGGGACTGACAAAAAACAAAGCCCCCGGCCCTGATGGCATTCCCCCGGATTTGTTTCTGAGTTGTGTAGAACTCTGGGCTCCCATAATGTCTAGGGTCATAAATACCGCCATTACTTGTGGCCTGCCGCCGTCCTGGTCGAAGGCCATAATTGTCCCTATATTTAAGAAGGGCAATAGGGATGACCCCAAGTGTTATCTCCCGATTTCCCTGATTGATGTATCTGCCAAACTTCTGGGAAGGGCCATCCTCAATAGACTGTCCGAGTGGACCGAAGAAAATAACATCTTCTCGGACACTCAATATGGATTCAGGACAGGGAGGTCCACTAGTGACCAATGTTTGAACCTCTATATGCTGACAGCCAAATACACCATGGCCAGCAATGAATCCATCTATATGGGGTTCATGGACTTGGCAGCGGCATTCGATCATGTTAACAGGGAGAAACTTTGGGCCATGATGACCCTTATGGGGATAGAGGTTGGCCTGATTAACATCTTAAGGGAACTTCATAGTGACACCTCTGCCAAAGTCCGTTTTAATAGGGAGGGGGGGGCTGACCGATTCATTTCCTTGCAGGAGTGGGGTACGGCAAGGCTGTATCCTTGCCCCTTTTTTATTCTCCCTTTATATAAACAATTTGGAGCAGTTTTTGTTAAATCTAAAGACAGATTGCCCAAGGGTGGGGACGCGTCATATCCCCGTTCTGCTCTACGCAGACGACGCGGTCTTGCTCTCACGTACGCCTAGGAGCTTACAGATTTTGATTGACGGATTTGTTAAGTTCATGGGCTCCCTAGACCTTTTTGTTAATTTGGGCAAATCATACGTGCTGTTGGCTGGCAACAAACCCTGCACCAAATTTATGTATACGATAGGAAATCACAAAATAGAAGTGGTTAAAACATTTCCCTATCTAGGTGTAATTTTTGACGGGGCTTTACAATTTAACCCCCTGGTAGAGGAGCGTTGTAGCAAAATGATCGCTACCAATGGGGCAATTGCAAGTTATGGTAGGAGGGTAGGCAGATGGAGCCCTGAACAGATGATGAACCTGTATAGCTCCACATGCTGCTCCAAAGTGATTTACGGGGCAGAGGTATGGGGCTTTGTTAATACTGCAAAAATACAGCGGGAAGAAAACAAAAACCTAAGAACCATCCTGAGGGTACCCCCAAGCACCGCTGGTTTTATAGCACACAGGGAATTAGGGAGGCCTTATCTAGAAGATCTGGTAAAACTTAGGCCAATAGTGACCTGGTTAAAAATTTGGGTTAACCCCGATGCGTTTCTAAGCAGAGAAATTCTAAATGATTGCTTAGAAAGGGATAAATGTATGAGAATACCATGGCTCAATTATGTAAAGAGTACCTTAGAGGCCCTTGGCTACAGGAATCTTTTCACCAACCCTGTAGCAATTGTATCCGAGCACAAGATGTTAGTAAAAAAAGCCTTTTTAGAGGAAAAAGCACAACAGAGAGCAGAGGCTGAAGGGCTCAAAAAGTCAGTGAGGGCTTATAACCTGGTTAAGTGTGTCGAGGGAATGGAGCCATATCTGTACCTCATGCACAATGCTCAGGACAGATTTCTGATGTGTCGCTTTAGATTAAACTTACTTCCACACTTACTGGCTTCACCAGCTGGGTACACAACTACAACTGAGCAGAAGGGAACCTGCGGCTGCGACAATAGGTCTCCGCAGGATTCCCTTCACTTCGTACTCCTGTGCCCTTTTTATTCCATGCCTAGACGCAGATTTCTAGTGAAAATCTTGAAACAAGTCAATTTGGAACATGCTAAAGAGGCCCTAATCTATTTACAGAAAGCATCTGATCCTCTAACATTGTGCTGTATAATGAATTTTATTAAAGTGGCGGTTCGCTTAAGGGTATCCAGAGGGGAGGAATGATGCCTAAAAATTGTTATTAATCTTTTTAAAGTGTCAAATCCCTTTTCCTTTTGTACTGTGTTAAAATAACTATCATAATCGGGATTCGGAAAATGATTTAATGAATTTTTTAACTATGTATATGTGTATGTGCTTTTATGGTGATTTTTAATCATCGAATAAAGAATCCTTGAATTGAATTGAATTGACTTGAAGTGGGGAACATAACCTACTACACTTTTGTTTAAATCCCTTGTCAGCTTTAATTGTTGCTCATACAGCATAAGCAGGCATGTTGTCTCCAAACCTGTCCCATTGGCCGTACTACATAAGCAAAGGTGAAGGACAGTTCCGTATTTTCCTAAAAGGTTTGATAAGGCGTTACTTCAGATACCATGGTGGATTAGCTGTAAATAGTTTTATGTGCCTCTGCCATAATTCAGTGTCCCCAAGAGTAAGATCTGCCTCACTACAGAACTTCAGCGCGCCTGCAGATGCTCTTCAGGTTCAGATAACTGAACGTGAGTTTCATTAGGATGCAAACTGAAACCCCAGAGTGGGCGTTTTGTGTGCGCTAAAGTACCCGACACCAAGACGTGATCTAAATGAGAAATCTCACTGCAACAGACTTGCGGACGAAATATAGCAGACACCTCTTCACCTCCTCCTGTGCTGTGATCTCTGCGTCACGCACTTGACTATGAGTCAGCCCACAGCCGACAGGCACTGAACACTCATCAGCAGCCGCCCAATGTCACCGAAGTTCTTTGATGTAGGAACGAGCGGCTAGCTGTGTGTACAGCGAATGGCGAAGGGCAGACATGGAAGTTACATTTACGCAGTTTGAACAGTCAAAGGGCTCACCAACTTTTCCCTGCAAGCTAATGTGCGCAATTTATGAATGAAAGTACAGGAAACAAAGGGCCTGGCTGCGATCTTGGCGGGCAGGGTTATCCCACCTACACCTCGATTTTCACAACCTGCTCCAGCGGTGCATATAAACCTCTGACTAAAAAACATTTCACCATTTTAGTGAAGTTAAAAACCTTCACTTAAAATGTCTGTAAAAGACTGTACATCCACATGATTAGAGGACGCTAAACAAGAACGCGTCTACAAGATTGTTCTACCGAGAAGAAAGCAAAACAGATCGGACTTCGGGCACGTTTTATCAGGGTACAAAGCAGGTTGCTCAAATCACTAGATTTCGGAGTTTATATTTAAGCTGTACTAAACATGCTTCAGCAAGACCCGTTAATAAAGCCGGAGTTGGTGATTTGATGTCGTGGAAGCTGAAAAAGTTTCAATAAATATAATTGTGACAAATAGGTAAACAATAGCTCTGGTCAAACATATAAGCACTGGGTGCTTAATAAAAGCAACCCGGGTCATATTTTACTCCAAGTTCTCTGGGCAAGGCTTTCTAGAATTTGAAGCCCAAAATGTCGGAGAACACTCTTATGCATAGGCCTTCGTCTACAGATGAATATCATTTTAGGAGGCTGTTGGTGAGCTACACCTGCGGCTAGCATAGCATCCATACAATATCTGCCAATGAGAAATTGAAATTGCATTTATAGCACTTACTACCCCTGGCGAGGTTTTGAAGAGCTTTTGAAAGTAGTAGCACGCTGCTCCGGAACCCAAAAAGGATTAGTGGTGTGTTAGTACAGGACAATATACTGAAATATGGGTTTGTGCAGTGCACACCTACATTTTAAAATTCAATTGCAAAATCTTATGACCTAATTAACCAATGTTCAAATGGGCGTGCTTGGCGGGATGGAGGATGCTACCCTCCGTGTTAAACTATAGACAAAAACTAGCAAACTTCCGTTTGCACCAATTAATCAACAGTTCAACTTTCACTGTATAGTCAATTGCACCAATTAATCAACAGTCCAACTTTCACTGTATAGTCATTTTTAATTATTGAAACCTTTGTTCAACATAAACATTTCTTCTGTTAAGACAATCTTTTAGTTGTTGAACATGCTAGTTTAATTCTTTACCAAATACATTAGCATATTAGCAGAGTCTACGAGTGCTTAAGATCCTAGATCGTGGTTTTAAATAGAAGGTAAACAAGCTCTTTGCTTATAAACATGAGTAAACTGTGACAATATTTTGAACGCTATCATCCAGAAAAAGCATCTGTTGAATTAACATGGTTGACCCGATTTGTAGCAAGTACTACCATGAGATATATTGGTTAAGGAAGGATGTTAATCAGGAGAGAACGGGTTGTTAGTGTTACACTCATCCCTAAACCATAAGCGTGGTTCATTGACTGTTTTTAGGCTCCAGTTTAAGTTATGCGAGTTGAAACTAGGATTAGATAACAACGTAGTGATGTGACATTGATCAAAGTACAACATAGTGACTGTTTCTGCCGGTTTTGTGCTAAAGAATATTATGTTTTGAAAAAAATATATTTTTTTAATACCTTTTACAGTTCCCCCGAAGAAGGGAGTTATTCCCGAAATGCATTGGGATTTGCAACAGCAACAACATTGTTTCATAAACAAGGATATTTGAAATATGTTTCTGTATATTTACATGTGTTGTTGAGTTAATATGCTAATGTATTTGGTAAAGAATTGAACTAGCATGTTCAACAACTAAAAGATTGTGTTAACAGAAGAAATGTTTATGTTGAACAAAGGTTTTAATAATTAAAAATGACTTTACAGTGAAAATTGAACTGTTGATTAATTGGTGCAAACAGAAGTTTGCTAGTCGCTGTGCGGGCAGGGTCAAGTGGCGATTGTCATTTGAAAGTTTTTGAGTATAGGAAAATATGACATTTATTTGAGCGGTGGACATGTGAGTGTTATTTAGAATGAAAAGTATAGTGGCGAGATAGAAGAGGGAGGGGTTTGCCTTTATATAGCACTTGGTACCCCTGATGAAGCATAAAAGCGCTGTTCGGGGAGTAGCATGCTACTCCGGAACACAAACAGGATTAGTGGTAGTGAATCAGTATAGGGAAATATGAAATGAAATTATTTTGAGCGGTGCACATTTCAGTCTGTTAACTGGATTGAAAATGATAGTGGAGAGATAGAAGAGGGAAGGGTCTAGAATGTATTTATTTGGAGATCATGGCAGCAGGAGCAAGCTTGAGAAGAGTAGAGGGCAGGGAAGAGTCAGAGGGAAGGGTTTAGAAAGGCTTGTTTGGGAGATTTGAATAGCAAGATAGGTTGGAGATGATGCAAGGCAGGGGTAGAAGAGTCTTGAAAGGGTTATTTTGCGGATCACAGTACATGTAGAGTAGGGAGAGTGAAGGTAGAGGATATATTGAGAGTGGTATAGGGTGAGAAATAGGGTAGTGCATTGGAGAGAGTAGTATATTGAGGTTTGGTGTGAGTCCGAGAGTTGAGGTAGAGGCTATATTGAGAGGGGTGTTGGGTGAGATATAGGGGAGCGCATTGGAGATGCTGAATTAGGGGTAAAGTAATACATATAAAGATACGTAAGCACATGGAAGGATATGTAAGTTAGGTAATATATATAGATTTAAGTTGTATTAAATATATACATGATAAACATAGAAACATATGAGCATAAGTAATATGTACATTTGTTAAGCAGAACTAATGAAAACCAATATATTTATAAAAAAGATTATTATACACATTAATTTAAAGGAATATACATATCTAGGTACACATATATAATCCAAATAACTGCTTATATACACAGAGTTATGCTGTATATTTATGTTTGAGTGTGGTTATGTGGGGAAGAGTTAACTCTTGACTAGTCTTCTGACAAGAAGGTAGTTATCCGTAGATCTTCTTTCTGGAGGGAAAGAGTTTCAGTGTTTGGCTGCTTGCACAAAGAAGGATGTGCCACCTATGTTTTTTTTGTTGTATGGTGGGATTTTGAGGCAAGGTGCCAATCTAGAGCGGAGGTTCCTTTGTTGAATGTATTTGGTGATTTGATTCGTGATGAAGGGCGGCAGGGCCGGACTGGGAACGAAAACTGGTCCTGGCAAAGTGCTCGGCCAGCCACCCCCCCACCCTAGGTTGGGGTGGGGGGTGTTGCGGGGTGACCGAGCTCTGTGCCAGGGCCGCTCCTCGGCCTATTTTGTTACGGGGCCGATTTTGCAGCTAAGCTAAGCTGCAAAAACGGCCCTGTAACAAAATCGGCCCCCAGGGCCCCCCAAACCGGCCCCCACCCTTGCGGCGCACCGGGGGATTGCCCGGTGCCCGCAACGGCCAGTCCGGGCCTGGAGGGCGGCCCTGTTCCATGTATCACTTTGTGAGTGATGCAAAAAGCAGCTTGAATGTGGATCTTCTGGCAACCAATGTGAGGAATTTCAAGTCAGGAGAAAAGTGGGCTTGTGGCTTTTTATGTAACAGTAGTCTGACAGCAGAGTTCTTAATCCATTGTAGTCTTTTCATAGTTCTTACAGATGCCACGGTAGAGGCTATTGGCGTAATCGAGTTTTGACCAAACAAGAGAGATAGTAGCCTGGACCTTGTGTGGAAATCCCAGGTGAGAGAAAATGCTGCGCAGAGTTTTTATAATAATGAAGCTGGATCTTGCTGGTTTTTCCACTTGGGCATTCATTGATAGCTTGGAGTCCACGTAATTCCGAGGTTTCTCACTTCCTTAGATACTTTAGGAAGTGTTCCCAGAGCCTCAGGCCAGGCGGTGAATTTTCCTGCACTGTGGGTCATTCCAGGCCATAAACCAGGTCCCTGGCTTCACAGGAAACCAATGTAGGAGAGCCACATCGAGAGAAATACAATTGCACGTGCAGCATAACAATCACAGAGAGCTGCAAAAGTCCATATTTCAAAGAATGATGGCTCATACCGCAAAATGTTTAAATCCGTCTTGAGTGTCAACAAAATCCAAGCTGGAGGTTAATGTGTTGTTTTTTTTTTTTTTAACTGTTTTTATTTAGTTTTTGGGATATTAACGTACAGACAAAGAAACTGTGGATACACAATACATATTGGATATTTATCATTATCAAGTGTTGTGGGATAAAAATTATTGTGTTGCGTTCCCTGAAAGAGAGCATAAGGTTAGATTCAAGTTTCATACATTTATGATTGATGAAGGCCATACATGGGTTATCTACTTCCATCGACAATGGGTCAGAGACAACAATTTTCAAGACTCCTTCCCCGACCTCCTCTTTATCAAATCTGATGTCTCCTCTTCATCTTCCATTTCCAAGCCATAGTACTCTATCCATGGGGTCCAAATCTTTCTGAATTTTCTGGGGCATCCCCTCGCTTTGTATGTTATTTTTTCCACTACCATGTATAGGTCTAGACACGCTCTCCATTCCTTGAGCGTAGGAAGTTGGTGGACACCCCAGTATCGAACTATGTCCCTATTGGCTACAACCAACCTCAAATTGGCCAACGTGAGTTTATTACGTGGCAGGTCTACTTCTGTAGGGATTCCCAGTAGGACATACCTGGATTCCAACTCAAGTTGAGCTTCCAATATATAGTTAAGTTCCCTCAGTACCTTAGTCCAGTATCTTTTAATCAGGCTGCACTCCCAGAGGGTATCTATGAAGGTGTCTGCTCTCCCCATATTGTGTAGTCTATCTCGGTCAAAATAAGTCCTGTGTAGGATTTTGTATTGAATCAATCAAAGTCTTTGTTTTATTGCCACTTCGCATGGGTGCATAAGGGCAGCTTCCCAGTCAATGTCTTCCATTGGACCTGTGGTGAGCTCTCATTTAGCTCGAAGTGGACCTAGCTTGTCGGGCATGTTATTAATTAATGTATTTTACGTCAGCAAGATAGCCTTGGTAGGAATCTCCTCTTCCAATAGTCTGCCCTCTAGGGGGAAATATTCCGGCAGTGTACCGGAGGTTAATGTTACATGCATCTGCCTCCGTGAACTGCATAAGAGAGACCAGGTGAAATAGCCTGCCACAAAGGGCACATATCGGCAAAAAAACACACAGCAGTGGGAATCCCGTGGGGCTTTGTCCACAGGGAGGTCACAGCTCTCACTGCTGCAGTCTCCGAGGATGGGGAAGTGAGCCAGTATTGAATCGACAGCAGAGGACTGCGAGGAGCGAAAGATAAAGGGCCCTCAGAGATTCATCCTTGGACCTACTTGGTGCACCCATCCCCAGGGGACCCACTGAATTGAATCACAACAGGAATTACACAGGGTGGCCCGCCCAAGGTTATCTCTGAGGTATACAGGACTGGCTTAAGAATGTGGGATAGTGCACCGCTTAATCCAACGTTTTATGTTGTTTTCTGTGCAACCAGGGTATCGTCGCCCGCCAGGAACGTGCTCAATAAACCTCGTAGCAGCAATACGAAAATATTATAGTTGTCACCCTGAGCACCAGTATTTGCTGATTCTTCAGCTCCAAAGTTTTCCAAAAAATTAGTGTGCAAAAAGAATTGTTTTTAAAGATACACGAGTGTCTTTATTAACACTTTTCCATTGTTAAATGTTCATATATTGTCTGTTCCCAATTTATATTATCCAATGCATTTCGGCAGGAACTCCCGCCTTCATCAGGGAATTATTTCTGCAAATTCAAAACACCTTTCGATTAGTATCACAACCTACTTAACTCGAATACTTAAATCCTTAAATCAAAATTCATTAAACACATGATGTTAAAGGTGAGTCTACTCGTAACTCGTATAATCAATATTGTTCTGACGATAAGTTCTAACAAAATCATTTAATGTATAGGTTCGAAGCAATGCATTTAAGTATTTAAGTATTCGAGTTAAGTAGGTTGTGATACTAATCGAAAGTTGTTTTGAATTTGCAGAACTAATTCCCTGATGAATTTTTTGGAAAACTTTGGAGCTTAAGAATCAGCAAATACTGGTGCTCAGGGTGACAACTATACTATTTTAGTATTGCTGCTACGAGGTATACAGGACTGGGACAAGCAGAGAAGAAATGCACCAGAAGGAAGACAGCGTGCCCCATTTTACACTGAACTACAACACACAAGGGACTAACAGGTAAGAAAGCCGAAATGCCGCGTGGGGTCTCACTCTCCCACAGGCAGGCAGCGGTGAATACTGCCGAGCAGAAACAGCAGAGCAGCGCAATAGCGACATAGTCCCCAGAATGACAGGGGGTAGAGAGCCACACAATGCGCACTAAACAAAACTCGACAAATATGCATGGACCAAAGGGCAACTAGATCTGGCAGACCAAACAAATACCCAGGGAGATGACAAAACCCTTACGGAGGAGAAAGAAATTATGCTGTAAGATATTATTTCCACACTTAACAAGGTACATACATCCCTAGAAACTTGTATAATGATTCTGTCTCTGTGGAGATCTCACTGGTTCGTGAGGACCTTAAAAACATGAGTGCAAGAGTCACGGAGGTGGAGAAAACAACTGCTGCCCTGCATGAAGACACAGACAACCTCATACTCCAAGTGCAGCAGCTACAGGACACAAGCAAGATACTCACCGCCAAACTGGATGACTATGAAGGCCGTTCAAGGCGGAACAATGTAAGGATTATTGGGGTCTCAGAAAAAGCAGAGGGTCCAGCAACTGATCTGTTTGTATAAGACCTAATTCAAAAACATCTGCAGCCAAGGGGGCTATCAAACCACTTCTCGGTGGAACATGCTCATCTGGTGCCAGGAAGTAGACCCAAACCAGGAGCCCCCCCTGAGGTCAATCCTGGCTCAAATCTTTAACTTCTGCAACATAATCCTTCAAACGACTCATGCCGCTCCACCGTTGCGCTATGCCCAAAGTACTATAACCTTTTGTCCAGATTATACAGCAGCTGTGACAAAGCAGAGATGCAGCTTTCTTGAGGTAAAAAAGGAACTGAGAAAACGTGTACTTAAATACTCAATGCTGGTCTCCGCAAAACTCTGAGTTGAAGCGGAAGGGAAAACATGATTCTTCATAATACCGTAGGAGACCTAGGAATGGCTTGAGGGATGGTGCCAAGTCACTAATCATGGTAGAGGTGGGAGAAAGTATAACAGACACCCACCTACATCAACACAACCAGAGGCTGAAGAGAACATCACTGGAATTGCCGAAGACAACCTCTCGAATTCAACAAAATAAAACTCCCAACAATCCATAGGATACTAACTAGCTCCAGACTAGATGAACTCCATTAGAGAAAGCAGTGGCAAAACGCCACAAGACTTGAATAATAAGATATTAATTGAATAATTGAAAATAAGAACTGGAACTGAACCCACAAAGCACTTGGGAAGGGCAATATTTAAAAGACACACAGGCATGGGTTCTCGACTGACAGCAAGAGACTTCCATGAAGATAGCTTGTTATAGCACAAATGTACATTTGCAGGGGTAGTAGATAGACAAGGGAGGAGAACAGGAATGCTCCCTCCAAAGAGGTTGCCGGGAAAGGATGACAGGCACTCTGCACTGTTGGGTAGGCGGGTAGTTCTAAGTCCGTCATTCAGGGAGGCAGGGTGGGGGGAGGGAAGGGGGGGTTGGGAGCCATAGGAATTGTATTAATAATTATAGTAGTTTGACACATATAGCAGCAGGTAGAACAGTATAACCATCCAGACGAATACATAACCACCGAGGGAGCGGGCAAAAAATGACGATCAGATAATCAGATCTCTATAAACAATGCAAAACCCACCAGGTAACATACATATTCAGCTCCTTTCATGAAATGTGAATGGAGTGAAGAATAAACTGAAGAGAGGGCTGGTATACCAATATGTTAAATGACAAACACCGGATGTGGTTTTACTCCAGGAGACTCACCAGGTGGGCACCTCATGCAAAGCTCTCGACAGATGGGGTTTTAAACTAGTGGCACACTCCGGCTTCCCCTCTGGTTTGAGAGGTGTAGGGATCCTATTAAAAAAACAATTTCCCCTCATCATACAACAGACATGGACGGACGAACAAGGGCGATTTGCAGCGATATCGGGCCGATGGCAGGGGCAACCTATTAACATAGTAACAGTCTACATCCCCCGGCACTACAAACGATAGCTCTGCCCGCACGGAGTACTATCCTACTCAAACTGCCGGAAGGGGAGTTGCTAATTGGGGAGGACTTCAATATAACCCCGTGCGACAAACGTAACCGTCTGCCCCCCCAGGAAACCGCCCGAACCACGTCACAGTTCACTGACTTCCTGGGAGCCATGGACCTCAAAGATATTTGGCGAACACAATACCCACAACTTCGACAATACACGTTTTACTCTGGAGCACGTAATAGTTTATCACAAAAGAAATCTGTGCTTACATTAGCAGACCAAATGGCTGTTCAGGGGGGTGCACCACCCAGCGATAGGCATCTCGGACCATTCTCCCATCCTGGCTAGCTATGTCGCAGAAACCAAAAGCCAACGTTGTATGTTTCCTATATACCCAGGGTACCCACAAATACGGAAGGGCCTTTCCAGGACCACGCACATTTTTTTCGCAGAATCACCCTTTGGGAAGCATATAAGCCAGTGATCAGGGGACAAGCTATCTCCCTCATATCAGGCCACAAAAAGGAGAAGAAGCGAGTGACAGAGGCAGTAGAACATGAAGAGCAAGACTTAGAAGCACTACACTCTCAAGATACCTCTGACTGCAACACATATCGACTGAACACCAAAAAGCAGGAATACAAAGAACATGTGGGAGGAAACCAGAACCGCCCGACACAAGATTTATGAAGTAGGAGACAAAGCAGGAAAACTGCTTGCCTGGTTAGATAGACGCGATCGAGCGGACAGATGGGTGGCTGGGCTCCAGACCGACTCAGGGAACCTTATCAAAGACCCACAACATATTGTAGAAGCATTCACACAATACTACGCTAAAATGTATACTCCAGTAACCACCGCTACAGTAACAGAAGCTGGCAAATTCCTCAGAGACATCCTCATCGCCACACTCACAGATAAAGAGACACTACAGCTCGAGAGTGATATCACAGTAGAAGAAATAATATCAGCTATAGGTAGTATGCAGTCAGGAAAGGCCGTTGCATCCAACAGCATCCCAATCGAACTGTATAAAACGTCAGCAACAAAATTAACACCACACCTAAAAGAAATGTAGCAAGCCAGCTTGGAGGCCAGGAAACTCCTCAGGGACTAAGGTCTGGCGATGGCCTTAGTCCGTCTTATGTACACAAAGCCACTGGCACAGGTAGTGGTCAATGCTAGATTGCCAGAAACATTTGCTCTCGGGCGGAGAACACGACAGGGATGCCCCCTGTCCCCAATCCTTTTCGCTCTAGTACTAGAACCATTTGCGGCATGGGTAAGGGTGGGCGGCGGACTGGGAGGACCGGATATCATTATATGCGGACGACATTCTGCCGTGCTTGGCAAACCAACATGCTCCCTAGTCAGAATAATTAAAATTTTTGCGAACTTCGGGAAGTACTCTGGGTACACGATAAATTGGAATAAATCAATTTTGTATGTCCTTATCGGCCCGCCCCCAAAAATACCCAGGGAAAGCGAGGTGAGGGTGGTAATAGATGGCTTCTGCCATTTGGGTATCTACATTACAATGAACCCTGAGGAATTCATGAATAGGAACCTCCAGGTACCCTTGAGACGCTTACGAAGTGATGTCAAACATTGGCGGTCACTTCCATTGACGTTACTAGGGCGTGCTGTATTTGCTGGGGGGCGCGGCACTCTGGCAGGGCCGGTTTTGGTTCCCAAGCCGGCCCTGATGACACAAACTGGCAACTCAAGGTGCTCTATAGAACATATTTACACAGGAAAACACTAGTTAAAATGGGGAAAGTTGACTCCCTGCGTCAGTGTGGAGGAGCAGGCACATTCTAGCACATTTTATGGGACTGTCCTGAAATCAGGAATTACTGGGAAAAAATCATGCATACAATTACACAGGTTTGCAGGCCCATGTACCACCTGAGCCCAAAAGATGGCTTCTCAATATATGGGAGGACACAGACCTTAATCACAAAAACCAAGACTGGGGGACACAAGGTTTGATTATTGCGACTGGCAATACGTCTAAACATTGGGGAGTGAACCTACACCAACACATACCGGATGGTGCTAAGACATGGATTGGGCCATGGTAGCCGAAAAGGCAGTCCATGTAAGAAGGTGATGACCCAAGAAGTGGGAGCAGGTGTGGGGAGGATAGAATACGTACAGGGGAGGAATATGTACCCGCCTTAAAGAAAGCCTAAAAATCAACAATAGAAAAGTGTTACATGAAATATCATGAATACACTGTAACAAGAGAGACAACACCTAAGACATACACATTTGTCATTAAAAGTTTGTTAATTTGAAGGAATCAATAGAATAATTATATTCTCTGAGCTTTTTTCAATGTATAACACATCGTTACTCAAATTTAACAGAGGCGTCTACACGTTTCCGTGGATTGGCAAAGTAGAACCACCTTCTTCAAGACAACAACACATATTTGTATCCCTCCTAGTCAATATGCAGTTTTGCCTGCACTGAAAACAGAACATATATCAGATAACATCTCATGGCCTTACTACACAACCTTACAACACTACCAATTTCTTTTTTAAAGAAGAGGATTTGCTCATCATTACCTCCCAATTATAATCAAATCAACCAACTAGTTCATATTTCATAACAGTTAATTTCAAACCATGATTTTTCCTGACAGGGTTTAACATCATAAAATCATTTCTTGCAAAAGGATAATTGTTCTGAAGGCCCAATTGAGACTAAGGTGCATGAGCTCACAGCAACCTTCACTACACTGCATTCCCACTCATTCACACTCAAATTCAAAAGAAATTCACTCACCTCTTTCCTTCTGAGGTGAGGCACACTCGAGACCGACAAGGCTGGTCTCAAAGACTTTAGATTGAGCTTTAAATCCTATTATAAAGCTAGGGATAAAGAATGCCCCTTAAAACTGTATTAAGATCAGCAATAAGGTACAGTTTGAAGCTATTCTGTAACTGTACCTCTTTCATTTCTTGCTGCCTTAACTGGTCAGAACCAGTTGTAGTAGCTACAGATATTTGTAGGACACACAATGGTGTTCTTTGGATGCATTTCCACTCAGCAGAGTCCTATATCCAAAATAAAGGGAACCCCACCATCTGGGTATAAGTACTATACTTATTAGAGGCAAAGGTGCCCTAGACCCCAACTAAATGGTGATAGGGGAACAAACCCACCAAAAATGCGCTAATTCAGCGGATTGGTGATTATCATGGCAGTAATATATACAATAGAGACTTCTTGTATACCGGATCTCTCATAAGTCCTAGATATATTAGAATGAAATAGGAAACTATAAGTATAATCTCATAGATATATATATATACATACACACACACAGCCTCCACGGCTCGTCTAACCTATAATGTAGAATATAACATACCTATATATTAGGCTCAAGGTCCAGATTCCAGGACGTGGTCACTGAGGATAAACAGCCCTCCAATTCCCTCAGGTGACCACCAACAGCACCTACACTACGTCTGTGGATGTCAGTATTTTTAATGGGCAAAATGCATAGGAATTAATATTGGTCAGTCGGTGTACCCCGCTAAACGGAGATATTAAATTGTAGTGATAAGACCCTACTCACATTCCCTAATCCTGTATTTTTATTATTATTATTATTATTATTGAAGGAGGCCAATCCCTTTGATTCTTTGTTTGACATCCTGTGTTTTTGATATTATAATTACAGGATGCCAGTCATATTAATTATTTATTTGACATCCTGTATTTTTTATATTACATTAGCCCCGCTTACATCACATTTATATGTAAAGCCCATCCATGTTGCTATACTTAGTTGCTCCCCATAGATTACAGCGAGCCCGTTACTAGTAGACACTCGTGTGTCCTACTACATATATCAAATCCACCCACAGTCCACCAAGACTCGCGTAGGGTCAACCGCGTTATATGACAGCGCTGTTTTGTAATTCATCCTAACACAATAATTCTATGGCCAATAATAAAGACTGCGTATTAAGTCAAATATGCTCAAATAGAGCTAAACTGACTTCACAAACCCTTCATGAGTGAACGCCCCGTTATATAAAAATTCTGTGGTCGATAATAAAGGCTGCATTTTAAATCAAAATATGCTCAAATAGAGCTAAACTAACTAACAAACCCTTTGTGAATGTCCCCGCCATCACATACTTACTTCGGCATCTTGTGGCGACTCGTTCACAGTGAAGCCAAGAACTACTAAATGCACATTTTGGTTAAATAAATTTTGACAGACAGTTAAAGAGGGAAGAAGCGTCTTGGTGTGTGTGTGTGTATATATATATATATATATATATATATATATATATATATATATATATATATATCGCGAACTTGACCCGAAACGGGAATAAGAGTGCTTTACATATCACCAATTGCGTTACATGAGGACACACATTCATTTTTGTTAAGTGATTTGCCCAGAATCACAGGATGTTTTTAGCGTCATTACCGAGACTCGAACCCAGTTCCTCCAGGTCAAAGTCGAGCTCAGGGTGAGCTGGCAGAACTTCATGCAGGTGAATGGCAGGGGGCAAGGCTGCCTTACAGTGTGAATGTGGAAGTGGGTGGTGCTGAGGGGTTGTGTTGGGGGAGGAATCTGGTAGTTAGTTCTGGCCCTGGAAGGCTGGCCTCGAGAGCTGGAGAACACGCTCTTCTGCTTGGAATCCCAAACTTTGAGTTGCCCTTAACGGATCTTCGGATTAAAATCCAGAACTTGTGCAACAGCAGAAGCTTCACAGCCCCTAGTCCATTTCCTCTGGCTGCCTCTGGCAGTACCAAGGGGGGTAACCATTAACACAGCAGTCGAGCCCAGGCCTCCCTTCACTGCACGATTTAAAAGCTTTCTGCAGTTCCCAGATTCTTGGTGAGTGGAACTTTGCCTTTGTTCTGCAAAACAACATGTATAGGGCGTGACACCAGAAGTGGTCTTTTATACATTTCCTGTAACGCAGGTTTTAAATGGCTGCTGTTGATTTTCATGTCGCCAAAAGATGACTTTTGTGAACATCTTTGTTTAAAGAGAGCAATGACAAACTGCTTAGGCAGCCCACTTTGATTTACTACATTCCTTTTCAATGGAGAAACATAATTTAATGGACAGCTTACACAAGGATAAACCCACCCCCCCCAACACCCTCCTTCATTTCAGATGTACTTGCTCACTTGTTCTGTGCACACCCCTTTAACCCTCCACCATACGCCACTGCATATGCCTCTAAAGAAGAAAAACGACATTGATACGGTTAGTGACTGATTACTGGATTAATGTACTACTCATTTTTTTCTCAATTCTACATAATACGGCGTCCCTGTAGTAGTATTCTGTGCAGTAGTACACAGCCCCGTATAGTAGTTCAATCCCACACTTAATTAGCCTCTGATGCAGCAGGAATGTTATTAACAAGAATGTTTAAAAAATAATTTCCTACATTTGGCCTTTACCAGAAGGAAGCTATCTCTTCAGACATCTAATGCAATCTTAGCCATTTAGGCTGGATTTCTATCACTTTTAAAGTTGGATGCAGAGTTACCTATTTTCTAAGGAGTCTTATATATCTTTTTTCTCTTGGACAATCGTGTTAACACCGCCTCACAGGTCATTTATATAGGCTATTTAGAGTTCCTCTACTCCACTCGCCCCAGCTGTGTGCACTTTGTTCTTACCACCCTAAGAACGAACTATTCTTCAGTGGTGTAGGCTTAGTAGGTCCGAGGTTTAACAGCGCAATCATCATACAGACCTACTGCTAACAATACACATAGAAGGGGCTCTATGTCTGACACTGGCTTTCTTCCATCAGCCTCTTGGATCAGCCACTGGGTAGAGACTCTGTCAATCATTTTTTGGCTAACCTGAGTGGTGTATTCATCTCTCAGCTCATGCTGTTTGATTGTATCCATTCGCCTACACGTGACTGCGTCCATTAAATGGCACAGGAACTACTTTACAACTACAGAGCTATCGGTTCTCTCCCGCTAGCTCTACTGGGTTTAGACTGCAAGCCTTTGCACATCAAACCCCAGACCTACTGGCTTTGATAATGCTTGTTTTTCAATTAAGCGGGGGCAGTTGATCAAATATCTTTTCATGAGAGGAATAAAACTGAACCACGGGGTTCGCCAGGAAAATGAAATTTGCCAATGCTCCAGTGCCCCATCTCGAAAAAAGGCTGAACATGTCTGCAGACACATTCACTGAGTTCCGCATAGGTCCTGATCCTTCTTGCCTTGAATCACTTTGATTCTGGCTGTTGTGAAGGGCCAGTAGCAGGGGCAAACCAATAAAGCAACGGTGCTAGCATCAGAGCGAGCTGTACCCTATTTTGGAGATGTCCCTCAAGAATCTCCAACCATACTATTTGGTGACCAGCTGTTTGTGCTGAGCCTTACACATGCTGGTTATAATTCAGATCTCACAGGATGATGGCTATAGGATTTATAGGGAGTCGACTTCCGAAGCTCAAGATTGTCAGTCTGTGCTGGAAGTACCCGGCGGAGGCTCGGATCCATACCCCTCTTTTCCTGCTGCCCATGATCTATTGATGGAGAAGGTGAACTTGATGGCGCAAGTATATGTAAGGGAAGGTGTGCTGTATCCTGTACACATAGTGAGGTCATTAATGCGCCTGAGGCACACCTGCTGCTCAGCCAGCCTGACCCATGAGGAAGTGATTGTCAGGGTGGGGTTGGGAACCTCGAGAGGGGGCCCTCATCAGTGGCTCCTGCTGAGGTATACCGCTCCCAGTGTGGGCCATGCAGGGACAGCAAATATCATGGACGTGAGTGCTGAGACAAATCATTACTAAGGGGGAGAGCCATCCCATGGGTAGGGTCTCAAGGCAGCAGGGAAAAGGTCAAAGTTTTCGCTCACATCCATGCCCCATTAATAAGAATTTTGGAGGAGACCTAGACGACTGGAGCACTCCAATTTGGAGTAACGAGAAGGCAATTTCATGATCACATACTTTATCACAGGGAAGAGGCACTTCTGATTCGATATGTCAGCCAAAAAAGTGGCTATCTTTGAGCTCAATATATTCCATACATAAACTAAGGCAGAGGAAGAAGGAATTCATCAACCTGAAGGGAGTTCTCTGGCAGAAATCCGAAGGAGTCTGATCAGGAGGGCCTGCAGGCTGGTGAAGATTTGGAATTTACACGTAGACAGAAACTCCTGCTCACATCTATCAATGCTCTCCACAAGGTCTTAGCAACTAAAATAGGAAATGTCTCCACGGCGGCGCACCAGAGTCTTAACTAGACAGATATACGGAAAGGATGATAGGATTCACCTAAGCACTAGGTAAAGTAGATGTATTTCTGCGGTCTCTAGAGCAAAGTAAAGAGCAGAAGGCCTCTTACTTTGCTTTTTTAGTGGAGTTTAAGTCTGCGGTGGAGGACAGAATTCTTAAGCTGCGGCTGAGGGTGGAGTTCCCCTAACAATGTTCAGTGATGTGCCCAGATAAGAATTCTGGAGGTCTACTTTAAGTGAAGATGATAACCTTCAATCTTTCAGGGGTGAAATCCCACCAGCAGGGTCGGTGTAGTATTGCTGGGGTAATGGAGAAGGTTTTATTCCCTTGAGTTGCTCAAGTTTTCTTCCAGTTTTGCTGTAGTAGTTCCTCTGGCAAACCACCATTCCCTCTCTGGGCTATTTAGGCCGCTAGGTTCTACCATTTTCACTGTTTTGCTTTTTGGGATCTTAATAAATTAGAAATGCTTTTGTCGGAAAGTGCATGGTGTTTGCGGAGTTTTCATTTTGACCTATGTTAACAATGGACTCTGCAGCATTAAAAGTACTGTTTTCTGTTTCCCACAATCCAACAATTCCAAACTCCATATGGAAGAGACAACAAAAGAACAGTGAGGTAAATGTGCCCAACTCCATTTGGTTTACAATAGAAAAAGAACTCTACATAACACCCTTCATAGAAAAGACTAAAATGCTTTAATATGCGTCTCCAAATCTCTTTTCAATGTAAAGCAAACTGGATAAGGATCTAAACGTTAGTCATAACTTACTAGACGTGCATACAGAAAACAGTAGCACATCAGCTATGTTAAATCATGCTGTTTGCAAGATATATTTACACAAACTACAAAGTTTGCTATGCATTACTCTGCAATGATTTGAATTTATTATATGGGCATACCATTTTTGTTCGTTTTTCCTTGTACATCTAAAATCAGAGCACAATTTGAGAGGAACATTAAGGAAACAAAGACCGCTCACTTAAGTAGCAGCCTCAAGACCACATGGCCATAAGTGCATGTAAATCCACAACTTTTGACAATAGACGCGAAGTGCTACAGTTCTTCCATCTACAGCCCCACCAAATTGCCACTTAACACCAGAATGGAAACTTTAGGTCAAAGGAATGGGTCCAGATGTTATATCTGACATGAACCTCACATGAGTTGCAGCCTGGAGATGAGAAAATGCGAGATGTATGCTCAGTTGCAATTTTTTAAAGGACAAAATAAGAATAAATCTTTCCTCTGCTACCCTAACAAGCTCTTACCCAGCATGACTAGACAGAAGGCTTTAACATACAGAAAAGCCTCCACAAAAGAACAAACCAGACACTCAGAGCTACCCTCTTTATTGCCTGCCTAAAGTCATGTGATGTAGGCCACTAAAAAAGCTAGTTATTTACCTATGCACTGTAGTTCTCCAGTATTGATGTCTTTCATAGATTTGCTTTATTGAATCATTCCCATTGGTAAGGTAGGAGTCTCACGTTAATTACAGTAAGCTGTATAATTGACATCTTAATGGAACCAAACTCCAACTAGTCAGTTCAGTTCAAAACTTTATTCGGTTATTAAAACAGAATAACCACAAAAGTACAATAAAAAAAAAAAAAATCACAATTATAAAAATTCTTACAATACGATCAAAATACAGTACACTCAAAATAGTTCCACGTAATTCAGATTAGAATTGATTTTCGTGATTTAAAAACATTTTTAAGGAATGAGGAAATAAATACGACACTTAAAATACTATCGAGCTTCTGTACAGCTAAAAAAGCAGGGCAACAACGGTTAATTCCCATGGTCTTCAGAAGTTGAACAACACACAATCGTCTAGGTACAGTGTAAAATCTACAGAAAAATAATATATGTATATCTGTTTGTACTGACAATTCATCACAGGGACATTTTATCAAAATTTTTGACCAATCATTCATAACTGGAAAGCTGAGTAACCGAAACAACAAGTTCAATCTAAAACAAGTTAATAAAAACCTTTCATGGTCACTCATTGGTAAATTCAAATAAGGTTGTACATTTCTAGAGGACACAGTTTGTTCGTGAGCTACTACCGTTATGTTCTTCATTTCGGTCATAGTTCTGTTTTCATGCAGTAAGTCATACATTTTTCTTTTAAAAACTTTCTGGAAATGTTACCTAAGGATGATGGGTCTGTGAAAAAATGCCCCATACCCAAAACCGTGAGGAATTTCCTCACATAACACAGCCATCTTATTTTGTCACATTTTTCTAGCCCAACCGCATTATTCATTATCAGGCGGTTCAGTCCACATTCGTCAACTGTCCATATTCTATGCCATAGTAGAATTGGGGCAGTTTTTATAATATCTTCCAGATAGGGCTCCCCCAATTCCACATGACATACATATGTTGAAATGCTCTGTGGAACGGCTAGAAGGTATTTCATAAAAAGGTTTTCAATCACCTGCAAAGAGCTCACATTAGCATGTCCCCATAGGCCTGCGCCATATGTAACGATCGCTACACAAGTAGCTTTATATGTGGTTAACATTTCCTTGATTGGTCTCCTCACTAGTTTACAGCTAAAATTCTTTAGGGCCATAATAGATTTGCAGTACAATAATTTCCTAGTACTAATAGTTGTGTTTCATAGGCCCTTGCAATCAATTAAAACTCCTAAATAACAAAATGTTGTGGTAACATCAACTGGGGTAGTATCAATATAGAGTGCTTTTCTCCTTTTTTTTGCACCCGATCTACAGTCCATGGTGAAGGTCTTAGAACAGTTAATTCTCAAATCTAACCTTTTCATAAAGTCAGAAAACGAGGTGACCAGCCTCTGCATAGCCTGCGGTGTTCTGGCCATCAGGACAGCATGATCGGCAAACAGCAGAGTTGGTATTGGCCTTTCCCCCACCATTGGCAAGTCCCTACACTCGGTCAATAGTGTGTTCTCCACATCATTGATATAGAGTGTAAAGAGAAACGGAGCCAGGATGCAGCCTTGGCGTACACCCCTTTTAATTCCAAATGATTCGGTGCATTCTCCGGTTTTCCCAAATCTAACTTTCGCGGATGCTCCAGCATAAAGTTCCCGAAGGAGGTTTATGATAGAGAGATCTACCCCCAAGTTACCCATAACCAGCCAGAGTTTGCTGTGCGAGACACAGTCAAATGCAGAGGTGAGATCTACAAACGTTAAAAATATTCGACCCTCCTTGGCTTTGATATATTTTTCAGTTAAAATATGCAAGTTCAAACATTGTTCAATTGTTCCAAGCCCTTTTCTGAAGCCGTACTGTAAATCGCTTATTATTTTATTCTCATCTGCCCATGATTGAAGTCTATTTAAAATTACTCTTCCTAGGAGCTTGACAGTGGAGTCCAGTAATGATATTGGACGATAACACTGGCTACTGTCTCGATCGCCCTTTTTAAATATAGGTACTATCAATGACTGGCACCATGAAGGGAGTAGGCCCTTATGTAAAGTGGCATTAGGATCGGTGCCCATAGTTCCCTATTGTTTTTATATAAATCGACCAGAACCCCATCGGGGCCCGGTGCTTTCCCTCCCAAGGATGCGTCAATGCATTCGTGTACCTCTGCTACAGTAATTTCAGGGGCTAAAACACTACGAGGGTAGGTACAAACTCCCGTCTGGGCATTCTCAAATGCACCATCCCTATTATCATGTTCATTAGAGTACAATCTTGCAAAGTGTTCAATCCACTCTCTCTCGGATATTGCCACTTCTAGTGGATCTTTTTTGGTATAATTCAGGAGAGGAGCATTAACGGCTTTCCAAAATAATGCGGAATATTTGCTCAATGAGGCCGCACACAAGGCCTCCCATGCCTCTTTCTTAAGGGCGTTTTTCCTACTTTTAAGAGTTTGCTTATAAATGTTCCTACATTCTCTAATTAGACCAGTGTCCTTTACTGGGGCATGTAAGGCTTGTTTTAAATTTGAGTGTGCCTTTGTACATGCCGAATCAAACCACCCCTTTTGCACATTATTTCTACCTTTAGTTTCGACCCATAGTAACTTCCTGATTTGTTCAGCGATCATCAGGAAGTTCTTGAATATATCAGGGTCTGTTGTATTTTCATTTGTACATACATACAATTTGGGCAGCGTCCTTGCTAGCAGTTGTTGCAGAAAGTCTTCTGGGGCAATTTTGGTCCATTGTAAGGACTAGCCATTTTTTCTAACCATGGAGATATTGTCAACTAATGTTTTAAACTTAGCCCTACCACACGGTTCCTTAATTTTCACTCTCAGGGTTAAACTTAAAGGAACGTGGTCGCTAAGTGAAGTATCCAGAATAGCAAAGTCTTGTATCATACCCCCATGTCTAACGGTCATAATAATATAGTCAATTGTTGTATTTGCCCCTCTTCCATTAAAGGTAGGAAGAAAGGGGACCTCAGGGCTTACCAGTCTATTTACAAAACCCATATAATTCCCAAATATGACTTCATTTAAATAGCCCCCACACTTGGAATGATCAAAGTGACTAAATCTAGTATCTTTATCAAGATTTACTCCACATGTCCCTCTCTCTCCTTTAGTGCATATGGAACAATTAAAGTCTCTAGCCCATGTAACACAAACTTCCTTGGATCTCCCTTCCATCACAGATTTAACGTTACTTCCTAGTGTTTTAAAAACATTATCCACGTCCTCTCCTTGGACATTATTATAAAAGTTTACCAAAACTAAAACCTTCACTTTATCAACTGTAATCCTAATAATGTGATAGTACATGTTATTGAAAACTACTTCTATTTTTGTGCATGCTAGCATGTTGGAAACATAGGTGCACAAACCTCCTTTCGCCCTGCCATAACATGAACTAATTGCTGGGGAAAAGTAGGTTCTGTAACCATTAATGTGAATAGGTTCTATTGTCCACGTCTCTTGGAGACTAACAACATCGTAAGTGTTCAACAGTTTAATCCATATTTCATTTTCCACTTTAGATCTTAACCCTGCAATATTCCAGCTCATGAATGACCAGGTTCCCTCTTTTATTTGACTGGCCGTGATATCTTTTTTGCTATTGGGCTCCAGGGTACCCCCTTGAAGAATCTCATTGTGTAAGCCAATACGACACACAGGGTCCTGCTCCTTGCTCATGTATTCCAGTATACTTATCTCGGTAATTACAGTAATATTTTCAGTCCCATGGTCCTTAGGCTCTGACCGCTCACAGGTAGTAGAATTAGTAGTACTAAGGTCTATAGGCAGTCAGTCAATATCCTCTAGCCCTTACAGAGTATGATATTGATTTGATAGTGGTATATCAAAATTAAAATTATCTCGATGTCTAGTCCTGTACTCCCCTTGTTGCCATGGGTTAGAATTAATCATCCTACGCTTCATTACTGGATAAAAGTGGGTCAAGTCCATAGTTTGAATCCTACCAGTACCCTAATCGGGGTTTCAGTTACAAATAAATCTTACCACATGTCTGTCTCTAAAATTAACGATTATGCAGTGTCCGGGAAGGTCTTTATGTTTATGACCGATCTAGCTTACTCTACGGACATGCATAATCTCTGCTTGTGTGTGTCCCGGTAAGGGTCTATTACTATCTAACCAATGTATTACCTTGTTCTTAAGTTCTGTATAGGTTTCCCCTCTTTCATTTCTTAACTCTGGCACTCCCGCCATAACAACGGTATACGGAGTTGACTGGGGGGGTAGGTCGACACGTGGGTATTTAGTCTTCTCAGTTCTACTAGTAGTCTTGTCAGAATTGTTATTATTCTTGTCCCTAGTGTCTTCCCTCCTTGTTAGCCCCATGCCAAGCTCCCTCTTGGCCCCTTCTTGTCCAGTGTTCTTACGGTCTTGTACTTGGCAACCTAGAGCTAAGACATGTTGAGCAGGGCGGTTATCGCCAGTTACTATCAATGACATTGGCTGACCAGTTGCCTTGGGAGCGCCACTGGCGATACTTGCAGATGGGGTGGGGTTAGTTGTAGCCACAGGCTTGGCTTGGATGTTCAAATGTTTCAGTATTTCTGAATTAGCAAAGCCCATCTTTTCCAAGTTCCCTACTTGATCTACTAGTACCCTTAGTCTTTCCACTATTGGCAAAATGAGCGACTTCATTAGTTGCTCGCATTGGTTCATGAGATCCGCCGGGCTTAGGGGTAATATTTCTTGTCGGGCCCTACACCTCTCCCCATTATGCTGCTGTTCAGCACTTTTAAACTGTGTTTTATTCTTATCCTCTTTCTGATTCAATGGAATAGGTATCATTTTCTTCTGTTTCCCTCTCGTTTTATTCCCAGGCAGCAATTTTCTACTGGGTGCCAGTTTGCCTTTATAACCTTTCACTCTTGGATTTTGTAAGGGAATCACACTGGGTATCTTATCTACTGAATCAGTATTATTAATAATACTACAATTATCTATCCCTTCTGCGTTATCTGTCACATTAATTATAATGGGTGATTCCTCATTTGGCCTCATATTAGGTGTTAGTGACAGCCTACTTTGCCGTCATGCAAAATCGCTAGGAGGGCTTTGATTTGGTAGGGTAACACAGTTTAATTCTTTTTCAGGAAAATCTGCGTATGAGTCCATAAGAATGGAGTCCTGAAAAGATGCCGTAGTTATAGAAGTGTTTACATGTATATTTTCAACTTGTGTAGATTGGGTAGGAAAACACATACTTGGGTGTAATGAGAGTCGCCTCTCCGTGCTCTCTATTGCATTAACAACAACCCCTATGGTTTTCTGCAACATCCTGTCTATTGCAGTCACGGTTGGGAGTGGGGTTGTTCCTAGTGCTTTTTTCCTCGATGAGGAACGAGTTGACATCGGTGTGTTTTTGCCCATATTTCTCCTTGTTAACTAAAGATGAATAATACAAAACTTGTCTACAATGTGCTTACTATCTAATAATAGAACACAATGTACCTTATACAGAATGAGATAATAAAAAAGGGAGTGGCCCAGCCCGGCCTCCTTAGGCCCCGGAGGGCCAGCCCTTTGCCCGGGCTTCGCCCCGGGTCGTCCCGCGCGCATCCCGCTCCTCCGAGGGAGCAGCTGTGTTTTGTGCCTCCGGGCACGGAATTGCTGGTTGGTGGGCGGGGCAGCGCAGGAATTGTGGGGGATGTAGTCCCCTCACTCGGCGGCCACTTGATGTTAATAAGCGGCGGCAAGGGGGACTAACAGCCGTAGATGGTGCTGCGCTTCCAGCGCGATGTCCCCCAGGGTGCAGGCAAAGGTTCTCTGACAACAGGGACAGCGAGGTGAGTTCAGGCCGTAGCAAATGTTAGGAGGCTCCCTAGTCAGGAAGCATCCTTTCCCTCACTTTCTGAAAGTCGATCTTACTTGTGGACCTTATTAAAAGATTTTGATTTTCCTTCAAGCTCGTTGTCCGAAGAAGGGTTTTTCTTTCGCCTGTATATAATACGTCCTCTGTCTTTCAGAGTTTTGGGTGGAGTGGTATAAGAGAACCTACATTCCTTGGCTTTATGCTTTGGATCAAGGTAGTAAAGGCACTCCTTATGAAGGTCACCAGAGTGACACCATAGTTTGTCACAGGAGGTACAAGGTCTAAAAAGAACTTTTTGAGATGTGTCTGACATATTTTGCAGCCTCAAATAACAGCAAAATTATGTTGCTATTCATAAATTTTGCCTGCAGCCAGGTTAATATAAGGTATACAATCAATCTCCTTCTGAGAGAAAGAAACAATCTGATATATATCAAACTAACCACTACTCAAGCCCACTACAGAACTGACTGAAACCGCTAACACCTGCTTTGCTGTGCACCAAATCTTTATCCTCAGTCAAACAAGATAACATTAAAGAAGTGGTTCAGAGATTGCAGAGACATAAATTATTCTGTTGAAAAAAACCAAGATATGTTCAAAATTAATAAACACACCACCTGATTAGGTGACAAAAATGATTATGGATCATTACAACATTATTCTGTCTGAGGTTGCCAATGAACTAACTACTTAGATTACTGGCATGCATTGGCAAAGCCAATCCGTCTGGCTTTGGCTGTCAGTATTTTGGCTTTGTCCATGCTCATTTTCTTTTGTCATGCTTTTTCCAAACCGATATTGTGGCAGTTGAAAGAAACTTCCCAATATTAACAAAAAAAATTCCTAAAAAGAAAACAATGTTTGATCTCAAATAGCACACATTGCCACAGCAGTCACTGGCACGTAAGGGAACTATTCTGTATAAAGAAGCGTTCTAGGTGAAATAGGACAATACTGTCACTCGCATTGAATTCACCAAACGGCTGAAGTGGACTGATCCATTACCCTATGCTGGACGTTGTAGGGTGCGGAAGCAAAATGTGATTGACACAACAGTAGACTATTGGATAAATAAATCTTTTAGGAGCGTGCCATCACTCCTCACTGATCCATTTGCTAGACTTTATGGCCTAAAATCCTTCATTGGATTCCCTGTGTCCTTCACATTTTACACATCTTACTTTTCTTTCTCTAGGACCACCTCTGCCCACATCCCAGTACAACTCTCAGTTACTTCCTAGGTAATTTATCGTACAAATGGTCCATACATGTATACTAACAGATAACTTTTCAGAGACTATTGTGTAGGCTGATACCCTCCAAAGCAAGACTCTAGATGTCAGAGCTGTTATCTCTATTAAATGTAATTACCTTTATGCTGAATCTATACTCCTAGTCTCTCCATTATTGCTACCTAATGGGATGGAACCCCGGTGCCAACACTCAGCAGAATTTCTTTAGTTTTGTACTAGTTTGTAATACTGCAGCAGGTCCCATGATGAAAGTACCTGATGATGAGCTAGGAAGGGTGAGTGTTTTGAACAAGACACAGCTTGGCCCAAAACGTTTTGTAGAACACCAAAACAGTACATTTATTGTGCTGATCTTATATTAAAACTTCGAGGATCATATGTCTAAGGGAACTAAAAAACATAGAAATACAAAGCTTCCCACAAGCATAGTTCTCAGCACATCTTGGACAGATTGAGCCTCCAACAGATATATTTACCAAATACAGCCATCCAAAGAATAAATATCTACAGAAGAGATGTGAATAAGCGCATGTGCATATGCTTATTAAGTATGTCCTATTTAAATACCACTGAAAATGTATATGTGCTAGGGTGGTGCAGATCCAATTTGCAAGATGAAGAACTATGTTTTTCACAGCAATAAGAATGCATTGGTCTGTCTATCTCACAGAAGTAACCTTTCCTGTTGAATGCCCACATCAATCACACGAGGTGAGAGGAATACATGAGAAAATACCTAATGTGAGCTGTTGAGACGCTATTCTTTTTTCATTATGCCCAAGGGAGATCATGAAAAATTGTCTCCACTGAAGAGAAGTTAGAAAAATACCAGAAGGGAGATTTACTAAATGGCAAAGCCTAATGCAATTTCTAGAAGAAAGTTTGATCCATCCTCGCCAACATGCCAGCCACTATGATGGTGACTAGCAACTAGTTTGCAAAAGGATAAAAAGTAGATGAAAAAAGAATGAGTAGAAGTCAAACAAAAACCTAGTTGGGTACATATAAAAAGAAAGCTCTGTAACCAAATAGATCACATGACTGATCAAATGAAAATGTTGATAAGGAGCATCCTGCACAGTCTGTTCCCTGACATCTTCTTGATCCCTAGAGACACCAGCTACAAAACCACAATGTCTGATTTAGGACATCATTTTTGGGATTCCCTACTCTTTTACACATATTTCTGAGCAGCCATACACCAATACATTTTAAAATAACACCAATACGTGTTAAAATACCATCTGGCCCAAATAGGCATCCCTGTGTTACCCCGCAATCTAGCTATATCACAGAGGGCCACCATAATCTCCTTATCACATAATAATTTGATGTACAACGTTGACACCTGGTCAATCCACATACCCAATTAATGTCATTCTCACCAAATTACCACCCCAGTCAAATGATTCCTAAGGCCTCTCCAGAAGCGTTGCATCTTAAGATATAACTAGATAACTAGGGAAAAAGCTCCAACTTGTCAACAGATCCTAACACAAAGATCTGTACGGCACTTACTCATTTTCTTAATGTGAATACAAGTGTAGCAGACTCTGGAGCATCTTAAGATGTACAAGCCTAAGGTAGCCCTGATTGCTACCTTTCTTGGTACCTTCAATGCCTTGTTCTATACTGTATCATATGTGGTTTTGAGACTGTTTCATATGCTGATGACACACAATTGGTCATCTCCTTTGGCCAGGATCTAGAAGGGATGAAATCCCACTTCTCACATTGCATGAAGAAAATAGCTCTCTGGATGTCTGGCAACTGTCTACAGTTAAACGGGGACAATACTGAGATACTTATTTGGTAAGGCGCAGGAGTTGTGGAAGTCAGATTGGTAGCGTTCCGAATTTGGGAAAGGTCCACACTCAAAGCAAGTAGTAAAAAAACCTGGGCGTCAAATAAGACCTCACTGTCTATGAAAGAACATGTATCCACTACTTGTGGATCTTGCTTTGTCACCATGTGACTACTGAAAAAAGCATTTCCTTGACTCCCACCTACTTCAAGAAAAACTCTAGGTCAAGCTTCAATCAGAAGTCGCCTTGACTATGGCCATGATCTACTGTTAGCTGCCAACGAAACTTTGTTGTACAAATTGCAGGTGGTGCAGAATATGGCAGTCAGGCATGTTTGGGATCTTCCATCAGGTTCCTCCTCTGCTCGCATTTTGAACTCTCTGCACTCGCTACCCATTAGGAAAAGGCTTATTTTCAAGCTATATGGCCTTACCCAGAAGTCACTAAATGGCAATGCTCCATCGTATTTGCAAAATAAGCTTAGGCACTACAGCCCAACCAGACTGTTAAGATCCAAAGATAACGTTTTTTTCACATTTTGCGCATTCATACCACTAGATTTAGGGGAAGATCTTTCTAGCCCCTGTCCACTGGAACAAACAACTAAACTAATGTATGGATTTTAGGAAGTTAAAAAAGCCCCTAAAAACATGGTGATTATAGGTGGTCACTTCAGCTATCGCTTAGTTCGCTTGCCTTCCTCAGTTAAAGTGCTGAGATATTCCTCCAGGTATAATTTGCTGTACAAGTGCGTCTAACATATCAGGCAAGTGACATAAATTATCCTCTTAAGGTGCTTTGAAACAAGTAACAGTCTCAGTATAATTATTAATAAATGTCATATATATGTACTGATGCACCTGCTCTCCTTATTATACATCTACAAATACTCTATTTCGAAGTCTAAAATTTGCTCATTAAACTATAGCATGTTTTAGCAATGCATGTCAGAGCTGAAAATATATAAACGCCATTGTATCTGCCAATGTGGATTCATGCTGAAGCCAATGCAAATATTTAGGCCCAGCTGACCCCAAAAAGCCACAAAGGGTGGATATCCCTATTAAGGCTGTTACTGAAACTTAGACGCATATATTTTGTAAGCATATTTTTCCAACCTATGTTGGCTCAAACACATCTCCATACAAGCAGCACTGATTTGCTATGTTCATGAAGGAGCGGTGGCATCCTACACTATAAACAGCATTCATGTATCTCTTATATCCCAAGGCATGTTTATCCACCCTTAGGTGGATAAGGCCCATAGGCCCATTCGTTGTCTACCGTTAACCAACATTCCCAATAATATGCATGAATATCTGGCAGAGTTATTCCTCAATTGGATACCCCTCACGAATTTCAACAGTGCTATCCTTGCTGGCCATCTATCCCAAAGTGAATTACACAATCTCTTTTAAATAGATCCTCTGGAACCAAAAAGGTGCATTTTGAAGAATGTATAAAAATGGAGTGAATAATATCCTTTTATAAATAGCAGTACAGGTAAGTACGGAAAGCAGTAGGTGTCACAAGTGTTGAGAGTATGCCTTAAAGGTCCTCAGTGCTTCACACAAGTTCTTCTCTGGGATATTTTCCTGCCTTCAATAGATCTTCAAATGAGAGCCATACATGAGTGAAGGGAACTTGTAGTGCACTCTCACTCAAATAGGCTAATCTCCGGGAGACATAGCTTGATCTTTAGGGACAGTAATTGTCTGAAATTGTATAGGTTCAGAGTGACTTTACAAGTATCACATGTGGTCTCCGCTCGTGTAATTATATAAACCTGAACAGTGGCGGCGGGTATTAACCTAATAAGGACAAAGTAAGATGAAGGAAGGGAATGGACAACTTATAAGTGAAACACGGCTAGATCATCCCCAATCCCTCACCCACCCACGCAAAAGCATCATGCTTAACAAGGTTCTCATATGTGCCGACCAGCCCCATAAAGTGACCCAAATATATAACTGTCGTGTCTATGTCCACATGGATGTGCAATCAGGATGTCCCAACTGATTGACTTTCCCTGGTGAGGAGCCCCCACTAGCCCATCAGATGTCAGCAGCTCTAATAGAACGGTCTCCCAATCCGTGGCCAGGGGGAACCTACGGAGTCTCAATAGATCCTCCCCGCGCAGGGCAATGCATTCCGCCTTAGCCCAGTTAAGTAAGTTGCGCCACCATGCTATAGTCTAATGGGGCGTCAGGTGCCTACCAGTGTTTGGTGATTAGGCACTTGGCGATGGCTAGGCCCACGTCTATGAAGCGGGAAGTGGCTCTGTGCTCCCTCTCCCAAAACAGGTGAAGAATGTAAGCCTCCCAGTTGAAAGGGATGTCCCGCCCAGTGCAGCAGGAAAGAGTACTGGCTACTTCGTTCCAGTGTGGAGCAAGTTTCGATCACCGCCAGAGCATGTGTGAAATGTCTGCATCGACTGAGCAACACCTGGGGCAGGCTGAGACTGTGCGACGGAAGTATTTATTAATTTTGGACGGGGTAAGGTATGCCTGGTGGAGTATGAAGAACTGTATTTGACGGAAACGCTTGTTATGAGGTACACAAGAGGGGCCCTCGAAGAAAGCCGTCCATTCAACGCAACGGCAGAAACAGGAAGAGCAAACCCGTGTATGTATTAGCGCCAGGTTGAGAGCTAGTGACACGGTTCAGGGCAGGTCATGGCCGAAGGCGAGGAGCCCGCGTCAGAGAGTTGGGAAGGTTGGTGTGTTGGGTTCCGTCAACCAAAGACTCGAACACAAAAATTACAAAAATTACATTTAAAAGGCCTAAAAAACACAGTAATTGATTTAGACATTATAAACATTTATATCAACAGACAAGGTGCATTTATGATTACAATGAAAGTTATACTGGTCCGTCCGGGGAGCGGTTTTCAGCAGGGAAGGTAGTGGTAGAGAACACAACCGTTCCTTTACTGGCTCCCTTTTGGGGACATGTTACTCCTAGTGACAGATAATCGTTCCAATGCCTAATTTAATTTCTAATTAACCATTCCCTCTCCGTGCAGCATTGGACCCGACATACCAGCCCCTCCACCCGCACGACTCTGCCTTGGGTGGACATGTAAGTGAGCTGGTCATACCAGCATGTTTTTCCACCGTCGCGCCAGTAACTTGCGACACGCTCACAATTATCGATGTACAGCCCCCGCACTTGTCCGCCACCATTAGACTCGGCCTTTAGTTCAGGCCGTCTGCTACTTTTAGACACCCCAGCCAGTTGTCTACCTACCTGCCAGCTACCTGCACGCCGCCTGCTACCTTTAGACACCCCAGCCAGGTGTCCACCCACCTGCCAGCTACCTGCACTCCGCCAGTTCTTAACTCACGCACAGGTTTTTACCTCTATCCTCCCAGTGGCTTCTTACCTGCCAGCCACCAGCGCGCCTCTAGCCCCATACTTACGCACATGCGGCTACCTCCATCCCGACTGATTAGCCCTTCTCTTCCCCTACAGCACTGTTCCCCCGACAACCCAGTCCTGATGACGATCCCGACTGACGGGGATCGAAACGCCGTCGACCACACAGCTTAATTTTATGGCGCCCTTTATGTTTTGTACTCCTGAAAATTGACTCATTCTTGTTTTAAGTGATTACAACTTGATCCTTGGAGCCATTACTTTGTAAATTTCACCCATTGTCACAACGCGCCGACCACGCTGTTTCACCCCAGCACTTGCACTACCACTACTATTCACTGTATATATTTATGTATATATCACCTTCACCAAGTGCCACCGGGTTGTCACACGATTTGATCTGTACAGTGCTGTTTAACTGTATGACTTTGCAACAGACCCGCCATGCTCTTAAAGTGGTGAATAATACCCCCCATTTTTAAAAAAATTGCAGTGACTCCTTATTTCTTCCTTTTGTAATGCATATTGCATACACCTGTTGAAACTGTCTTCCAATTGATACCTGTTGGGAATTGTTCTTATTTACAGCATACACCCATCCCAACGTGGTTTATGGGTTTCCTCCTGTTAGTCTTACACACCAGATACGGGGAGGCACATGAAATGCACAAGGCAGGTTAATCTGCGGTCCGGCAGCCAAGTGCCGCTCCCCCAGCCCCTCACTGCTTGCCAGACTAGGGCATGTCAAAGCGGGCCAGTTCCAATGATGCTCACCGAATCAGCCCCCGTGCATGGGCTACCTCTGGTGGCTCCTCTGTTGCTTCCACTGAAGACAAGGTTGATAGAGGGTTCCCGCAATGCAGTGAAGAGGCCCGCGTTTGGGGCCTAAGATGATGCGCCAAGATGGTGCTCCCACTGTGAAGGGGGCCGGAGGTAAAATTGGGTAGGTGCTGTTAGGGGGGGAACATGGGTACCCCTTTCTGCCCAGTTGAATGCCCAAAGCTGTTCAGCTTAGATGTATCTAACATACCCCAGCTCGCCTCCTGTTGTTTCAGTGGCCAGGGACTTCAATGATTAATATATGGGATGGGCTAGAGCACAACCATTCCCCTGCAGAGTATCTCCCACGCTCAAGGCCACCACAGGCCGCAGTGTGTGGGCCCAGGAGCTTCCCATGTCTTGTGGAACAATAAAAGGAGAGAGGTGGTGTAAGCCCGAACCGAACCTGTGCCGCCCCACCCGTACGTCGGCAGCGGCGCTTGACTTCTGGTCTGGACTCTGGGCAAGGAGCGCGACCCCCAGAACTAGTCACAGGAACACCCCCGCAGCCACTATGATTATTATGCGGGGGTGGGATAGAGCACAACCATCCCCCTGCAGAGCAGCACGTGGACTCTGGACCTCCCCAGGCCTTGTGGAACAATAAAAACAATAAAAGGAGGGAGGCGGCCTAAGCCCGATCCAACCCCCGTACATCAGCAGCGACGCTCAACTTCTGGTCTGGCTCGGGATTGAGGAGCCCGACCCCCAAGACCACCATGTCGTCACAGCAACACCCCCACAGCCCCCGTCAAGGGAGGCCTGGGCCCGACCGACCCAGCCGTCCACCTGCGACGCCGGCTCACCTTGTCATGTCGGTCGCAACTGGCTTGGAGAGCCACTCTCATCAAGCCCCAAGGACCCAGTCCGAAGCCTCCGGGGCACTGTCCGCCAGTAGAGTCAGGATTCGCCTCCCCTTCGACAAAGGATCACCGGGGTGAGGGAGCTGCCTCTCCAAGTATCACTGGCAGCGCCCACACACACAGCTCCGGTCACCCCCACAGAGTGTTCTCGCGCCCGGAGCCACTGGGGCCGCACTGGCTAAGCCACGTGCTCCACTCCCTAGTGGGCCGCACTTCGCGGCTCACCGTCATTCAGGCATCTCCAGTGCCACACAAGGCATCCCAGAGATTCCCGGAAATTAGGAAGAGCCAACCACACTTTTTGTGTCCTCTCCGATAGCGTGCCAGGTAGGATGGCTAGGATAACTGAGGGATGGGGCACGGAGAGTCTTCAAATCGCGTCTGCCATCTTTGGCCGTTACAACAAACATTAAAGCAATGAATTTGATTTAAAGAAATAATCAAAAACCAGCATTTAAATCCTCAAAGTTTATAATCACTGAGGGATCACGTATGATAAATACACATTATACACAAGCAATTTATTCAAGGTTGTATAGTGCCCCGGGGGGGAAGGGAGGAAGGATGTGATCATAGTGAGGATGAGGAAGTGGTAGGAGTATGTGATTGTAAAATCAAACTATTACTTCCTTTGTGTCAGCTTCACGCCATGATTATTTTGATTTATTGCATTTTGTGAAGCATGTCTTTTCGAATGATGTGTGCCATCAATTTACCGGCTTCTTTGGCTTTACAATTAATTGCCAATCGTGTTTTGAATGTTTGATTTTACAATCACATACTCCTACCAGTTCATCATCCTCACTATGATCACATCCTTCCTCCCTTCCCCCCCCGGGGCACTATACAACCTTGAATAAATTGCTTGTGTATTTATCATACGTGATCCCTCAGTGATTATAAACTTTGAGGATTTAAATGCTGGTTTTTGATTATTTCTTTAAATCAAATTCATTGCTTTAATGTTTGTTGTTTCCACTGGGACCCCCTCCTCCTATTACTTATTGAACCCAGGTCCCAGCGACTTTAGATGGGTAAAAAAAACCCTTGTGCTTAAACCATCTTTGGCGGTTAGCCACCCCCCTCCACAATTCTATTAAACCTTAAAAAGAACTTATCCTGTCATTAGCTAGGGCCATAGAGTACCTTAATAATCATCATAAACATTTGTGCCCTTGACCAGAACAGACCCACATTCTTTGTCAGATATTGTTTCACACATTGAATCCTTTGTAGAACTAGAGCGCTACCCAAGTAGTTTAGTTTCTGGTCCTAGAATGCATTTGTCTATCATTCAGTTTGCATGTGAACGCTCTAACATCTGTCATGACCAGGTGCATTTCCAGCACATCTACCACCTCCACACTTTCCCTTTTCTAGGAATTTATGGACTCCAGATCTTAGCCCGGGGGGTTGTTGGGGGGGGGGGGAGAGGGGGTTTCAGCCTTTACTTTAAGTGTTAATATAAAGGATAGTTGTGCTATAGTTTATACTTGTATGTACATGGCACTTAATTAGCTTCTCCTGCTGTCCAAACACCCATTCAAATGTTCAAATACTACATCTACAAACCTTTAAATGGAAAATAAGCCAGAATTGAAAAATGCCACTTAGCCAGGAACGCCCACTATGTGGTTAGTCCCTTCTCAATAGATTTTTACACTATTCTCTGGCTACCCAGAAACCAATTCTCTGCCCACCAACCAATAAATTCCTTATCAAATGCCTCAGAATAATGTGTTGCTCTTGGGTCTCGGGAGGCCCTCAGTCCCCAAACATATCCTTATTCTCAAAATCCATAGGAGGAGTAGTGTTTTCAGATTCCATATCCAGTCAGGTGCTGGCAGCCCCTTATTCACAAATACAGAACACTGGCTGGGAGCCAGTACTGCCCCAACATTCTGCACCTCCATTGCTGCTGGTGGTGGAACTTGGCGGACCCAATCCTTGTAGCAGCTGCCCTTGGATCCCATGTGCCTCCATGATCTCTGCCTCTTGGGTAGGGCCAAACCCTTGAAAGTTGCTGGGCCCTTTTGTGTGTTGAGTCTGTTTTGTCTTCACTATCAGATGTGTTGGAAATCTTTATTTCCTCTTTTATAGGAATTGCATGATGAGAAGATTTATGGTATCGTTAAAATGTAACATCATGGGAAGGTCCACATGTATTTTATCTCCCTGTTTGCCTCATAAACACTGCCTCCACCACTTGGGTAGGGTCAAACACTTGACAGTTTCTATGACTATTTGAGATGGATCAAATTTGACCTCACCATCAGAATGTTTGCTCACTCGTTTACTAATGTCACATAGTAAGATTTCTGGTTTAGTTTAAATTCAAAATCACATGGAAAGATCCACCTATGTCCAGTTTGTCTTCTACAGGGCTTCTGTCATCGGCTTCTTTGGCTTTCTATTATACATATATGTTTACCGGTTTCTCATCCATGATTATCCCAGTGGCAGCTCCTCCGCTAAGACGGCGGCGCGTCGACCCACTGCTTCCAGTAGTGGAAATAAAGGAAAAATAAAATAACACATTTGTTTCATTTATTCCTGCTGCACTGTCTTTGTGGGGCAGGGCAGGGCTGCTTTCAGTGCAAAGGGGATGAGGAGTGGTGGGCATTCTGAGTGCTGGCCAAAAAGTCATTCGTACTTTGAATGTTCTCCACCCAGACTGCATTACAGCCTGGGTGGACAACATGCCCATGCTCCCATTCCCTAGCTGAGCGCCGAACCACGGCACTCAGACCAATCACAATGCTGCATTGCAGCATTGTGATTGGTCAGGGGAACCTGGATGCGCTTCCTGTTCCTGGCTGGGAGAGACGCAGCAAGAACACAGAGGAGAGATGCGGTGACAACAAAGACGAGATTTGGCGAGGAGATATGTTTTTTTCCCATCTCTTTTAACACCCCTCTTCCCCCCTTTACCCTGCCACCCCCAATCTGTGCCAGCCGCCACTGGATTATACTCTCTTCGCCTATCAGTGGGAGGCACTATGTCTGTACACTAGCCTCTGAGTCTGGGCACTCCACAATAGGGTACCTCTGTATGATGGGGAAGTATACTGCAATATGCGACCTGTCCCTTTCATATGCAAGAATGGCTTCACCTTATTTTGTGGGCTAAGGTCAGAACACAGGGTCCACTGAGCTATCACTGGGCAGACCACTAACTCATCCACTGGGCGCTCATCGGCATGGACACTCAGTGCCCCATAGGATGAACTGGTGTGGGATTCAGGGGCCAATCCCAGAATATCCTCCACCAAGCAGCCAAACGTCTATGATTGGGTCACTCTTCCTCACCAGTTATGCAGATTCAGTCATTTATAGGCAGCACACGCACCAAAGCCTTCGCTGCCAGTTTGGAGCTTAATCAGCGCCAGAGCTACCAACTGTGAAAACACCATATTCGGTCAGGGGTAGGTCATCTCTCCTTGTTTGCTGCTACAGACCCTGTAGAGCCTTGCAAGGACAAGATTTCACGCAGAGGCGCGAAACAAATTACTGCCTTCTGCTGAAATCCTAGAGCTGCTACATTAGTGGTCTGCACAAAGCAGTGGGTGCAAGGGAGACACAGCTGCAGCATGAAGATGACTTCCAAGGTGACCTCCATACTCTCACACCGGCTATGCCTCTGGACACCAGTTGTCAAGTCTTTAAAGAGCTTAACCAAAGGTGGTAAGGTTATTGTAGTCCTAGAAGCAGATGCATGGAGGATCTTAAAAATGAAAGTTCGGGGAGGAACTGAAGTCTCTTTTAAAGGACCTACAAGAGTGTATAAAAATTGTGACTCTTCTAGAGAGCTACAAAGATGGTCTACAATTCCTGCAAAAGTGACTGTGATGTGTAGACATCGCTCTAACCAGTCTGCTGCAAATATTCCTAGCCGAATAGGAGTTCTTGAGTGTTATCTCTGCCTTACTGATGCATTTAGCCAGTGAATACACCATGTAGGTTACAACAGGTATTGCTAATAATGAAACTCAACCAGCTGCTAAAGGAAGAATATCTGTGGGGATATATTTAACGGTGACAATAGTGTTTTTACAGAGAGGTTGTTGTCTATCCTCATTATTCTTACCACTTTCCTATTCATTTTAAACGACTTTAGAACAATAAAAGACTTAATCCCCCTGGACGTATTGAACTTGTGATGCAATGAGCAAACTTGTAGTTATAGCGCTAAATTCAAGGAAGAATCACAATCCTCAAGGTCTTTTTAAAGCCCTAATGATTTTGAGACCCCCACAGTGCCTTATTCTTGTGCAAGGCCACAATCTTCAGTCAGATCCTTCCGCTAACCATTCTGTGAAACAGAATTTGCCAACCATCCCATGACGCCCTCTAGAGGTAAACCGAATGGACATAAACTGTCTTCAGGCAGATATAGGCGTGTTTACTATTCCTGGTGGAAAGGGACTGTACCCTGAGTTGGAGGAGCCTGACCAAAACTGGTCAAAAAGGGAGTACACTATGTAGGCAGAGCGATGCAGCTTGTGTAGGTACCAGCATCTGCGGTATCAGCTACTCTGCAAGTACTACTCACAGTGTACATGGCCGAAAAGACGAAGTGTTGCATGTTCCACTCCAGCCATTTTGAAGTTAAGCAGCCAAGAATCTACCTCATCATACAAAAATGAATCTGCCATGTTACTCCAGCCAATAGAACTGAGTTAAAACACTGCATATACAGTTAGCTTCAAAATATGCACACACAAACCTCTTCGCCCCTTCTAAATAATGATCACCCCCAAAGAGAGGACAAAAGATGTAGGGGGAGGGAAGTGGGGTCAAGGGGAAGATGAGAAGTCATCTAAAAAAGAGACGGTGCGCTATACTAAACAGGATTCCTGTCAAAGCCACTATAATGTACAGTTACAACACAGCTGCCAAATAATACATAAGAAAGCACAGGTCGTAAGGTGGATGACAATGTTAATGGTGTCAAAAGCATACTCCACATTAATAAAATATTCTAAAACTTTATAACCCTGCAGCAGGTTTCACAAAATTACGTTTTCTATCCCTTTAAACTTTGCATACATATATTTCTCTGACACGATTCGGTACCAACGTTGGTGGGCAACTTCACATTTAACGGGGAGACAACTTCAAGAAAAAACCAATATCCGTAAATCTTAAATCATGACTGCGCTCGAGGCTTCTGCAGCCAACAAAGAAACTAAATATATGTTCTGAGAAGCTTTTCTGCGCTTAAAAATAATAAAGACTTGCAAATTCAATTAAATCTGCTAGACGGCTAGCTGCATTTTCACAATGTAAGACATTAATTGATAAACACGACAGATCAATCATCGCATTGACGCATTCTGAAAAGGAGGACGGGCATTTCATTTTTGTAGTTAATTACAAGTCTTGTAGTAACACAGCAAGACAAGGGGGAGGGGGGCGCCCTCATTTGTTCACGGAGAAGAACTGAGGGGCTCTTTAATAAGGCAGCCCATGATAGATTATTTCGTTTTGTTCCGTGCGGAAACGTCGCCAGCTTAAGGAATCAAAGTTTGTCTCTCAGCCAGTGGAATTAATGGCATTGCCCATACTAATGAGCGAGGCCTGTATTAATCATCTGATGCGGGCGCGCCATTTTTTTTTCATGGATGCTGCTGCTATGTCGCAGCACAGTCGAGCAAGCGCTTTCCTCTTGATCGCACGGCCTTCATTGTCCTTCTTAATAAAGTACCACACAAGGGCTAAGTGAAGTACTGATGCTTCCTAATGCAGACTTAATGACTTCCTGTTCTTTCACACAATGGCATTTATGCTAGAACATTTGTAAAATGCATCCGCCATGATTTTTGGAACATCTTCCGGTTATTGAGAATATTTCATAATCGTATAAGCAGGTATTAGCATGCCGCACACCAAGCTTTAAGTGGCTCTATTTGTCAGGGTGCAGGCCACTTTTCTCTCTTCCCATCAAAGTCTATCTCAAAGATATGCCAAAAAATGTGCCTTAATTTAGTCACACCTCTATTCATACATTTGGAAATTACATTCGCTCGACAAGAAATCGCTCTGCTCCCAATTACAGAAGTGATAAAACAAATAGGCTTAAGAATGAACCCCTTTTCGGGATACAAAGCGAGCCACAATATTTGAGATGGAGATCTTCGCAAAACATTTGTGAAAAAATGACTTGACTTAATCTCTTAGGGGGTTCATACAGGAGACCTAAATGAATGCATACATAGCAAGAAATGTCATTTGTGTACCATAAAACAATCTCTTCAGTGCAATATTTTAACTGGATGTCCTATGCCTCCCGATATCGTTGGACCACTCATCTGCCTTCAACACAGTCGACCATCCCACCCCAATCCACACTCTGGAATTTCAAAGAGAATTCACTGGTAGTCTTTCATTGGTGCTCTTCCTACCTTTCCAACTGACACCAGTTCGCTCACATTGGCACCACCAAGGCCCAAAAGATTCCCATCATCTGCATAGTCCACAAGGTCTAATATTGTCCCCTTTCCTCTTCAACCTCTGAATGGAGGCTTGGAGCTCTACTCACAGATATTAACAGCATAATTCACCAATAGGACTACGATGTACAACTCTATTTGAAAATCGCTTCTACTTCAGATGTGCAACCTCTCAGACACTGCATGCAACAGACCAGTGTCTAGCTGCAGCCCAACCCCACCAAGACAGAGTTCATGTTATCTTCAAAGAGCAACAATCAAGAAATAGTACAAACTTGCCTCAATAACATGAACCGGGACTGCATCCAACCCCAACTTCCAATGAATGTCAAGTCACTTAGATTCACCCTTTACATCAATCTCATTCTCAAGGAACAAATTAATAATAATAATAATAATAATAATAAAGAAGCTTATAGAGCACTTGGTGACGCCTTCACGGCGTGTCCCCGCGCTGAGGAGAAAAGGAAGCGCTCAGAAGGGGGACCACTGTGGGTTAAAATTTATACAAGTGGGTTTTTAGTAATTTTCTGAACTTAGCCTCAGAACCCTTCCAGTCTAAGGCTCAACGGTAGACTAGAGTACCGGTACCAGCTCTCTCTTCTAAAGAAAATGAAATAATATTCAGCCAGGGAGTGAATACCAAACGTGTAATCTGTCTGATAGCACGTCTGCAAAACGTTCTGGTACCTTGTGATTGGAGTTTTAACTACCTGATTTGTTCTTTTATATGTCATGTTTATTTTTTTACTATAATTCTTTGTGAATTCTGTCCATACTTGGAGTATTTTTTTTCTAAATGGCAAAATGCTCTGAGAATAATTAGAGACCGTTTCCAATGAGATCCAGTCCCCACCTCCCCTTTCTCAGAGTCATTCACGTTACTTTCAGGTTGACACGCTGTGTGTTCACTGATTTCCTTCTGTCCAGTGCTGCCGCAGAGACCACAGCGGTCAGCATGCGTTCCCAAGTGACATTCTGTGCTGCCCTCACATTCCGGCAATAGTGTTTTCATTCAAGCGCCCCCGCCAGTTTGGTACATTCCTTGAGCGGGTGTGCTTTCAGCAAATTCTGGTACATCCACCCCCTAGCTGCTTTTCCAGTAGTGCACTACCAGTTTCTCTGATAAGATATATTTTTCCCAATTCACCTCCTAATATTTTATGCTGCCTTGGCCTGAGGCCAAATAAGGATACTTTTCCTTCATTTACTCCCCACTCTCCCTCCGGGGCTCATTTAGGACGCTTCTTTGTCTCCGGTGCTTCCTCCAGCAAACATCCTTTCCACAAGTTTTAAGTAAGGATCTGTCGCCCCTGAGCAGCATGTATATTCCGAAATGCACTTCGGGACCTGAATTATTTAAGTAAGAGACACTCTGCAAGCACTCCTTTGAACTCAAACAGCTTAGATAGGGTTTATAGCATTGAATTTAATCACTGTGGATGTTTCACGAGTCACTCCTTTAAAGGGGTCGGGATCCGCAAGCACAGCATCCATTGCTGTTCGAGAAAGGGTCTGGGAAGACAGGCCCCTTCCCTTTTAAGCCAAAGGTAACAGAACTTAGCGGTTCTTGTTTTCTTCTTAATATGAGAACGGCCCGCTGGTAAAAATAAATTAGAATGCTGGGAGTTCATTCAGTCACACAAGTCTGATGCTATCTTTCTAGGACCTGGCTAGGAGATTTCTTGGGCCCGGACCATGCCGCATCTATTCCCGTGGGCTACACTATACTCAGGCAGGATCGGCTTACTAAAATGAGAAGTGAGCCGGCTGTGGTCTAAGACAAGTTTCAGGGCTGCACTTCTCATCTCAAATCCTTTAACTGTGAGGCTATAGCTTCTGCCCTGAGATTAATGCCTCCCACACTTTCTCTGGAGTGCTTATATTCTCACAGACCAGGTTGAGAACTGACTTTGCCCAAGCCCTTGAATTGCTCTTTGAACGTTTCCCGCATAAATCCAATCTTACCCTTCTGGGGGATTTTAATTAACATTTGTAACTTAATAATAATAAAGGTACTTCAGTAATCATCAACACTATGACAGGGTTTGGGTTAACAACTTGTTAATGTCCCTACCCATTCTGCTGGCCACACGCTTAACGCTTTCTTTACTAATAACCAAGGCCTTTGGGCCCTGCCCTCCCTCTTTCATGAGTCAACACAGAACAAGGAGGACTGGGAGCACGTCTAAGGTCCAGCATAGATGCTCCCCATATATACATGTATTCACACACAGTATGAAGTTCCTCTTAAGTCACTAAGAAAAAGGAGAGTAAAGCAGTCAGTCAGCGGAGACTGGGCAAGCAGATCTGGGGGGATCTAATTGCTCAAAAGCAAGAACCTCAACACACCCAGATGGGTGTCATGCTTTATCATCGGGCAGCTCCTCGTTAGGCTGCAATGCCCAACGGGGGCTCTTGCCGGAGGTCTTTTGAAAATAAGATGTTGTGATGAAGTGTGTGGAGGTGCAGTGTTAGTAGATTGGTGAATGTGGTTTAAAAAAAACTAAGAGAAACCATTTGAGAGTTTTTAATACATAGGTCCTCTTGTTATAAATAAAAACAAGGGGTGGCTGTGTGAGAAACAATGATCAGGTACAGCACACAAAGTGATAAATACACGGGTCAACATATTGGAAACACGCTGAACTCACCGCCCTTCTGAAAAAACCCACAGCGGACCCCACCGAACTCAAAAACTACCGCCCCATTTCGCTCCTCCCATTCCCGGCCAAAGTCATCGGAAAGCTGTCAACAACCAGCTCGCCGCTTTCCTCGAAGCCAACAAATCCCTCGACTCCTCACAATCTGGCTTCCGAGCAAAACACAGCACTGAGACCGCCCTCATCGCAGCAACAGACGACATTCAAACTCTATTGGACAATGGAGACACAGTCGCCCTCGTCCTCCTCGACCTCTCGGCAGCATTCGACACAGTCTGCCACAGCACCCTGTTACAACGCCTCAATAACATCGGAATACAAGGAAAAGCACTTGAATGGATCACCTCATTCCTCTCCGGAAGAACCCAGAGAGTCCGCCTCCCACCATTCAAGTCCGAGGCCACTGAAGTCATCTGTGGCGTACCTCAAGGATCCTCACTCAGCCCCACCCTCTTCAACGTTTACATGAGCCCCCTCGCGACCATCGCCCGCCAACACAACCTCAACATCATCTCTTACGCGGATGACACTCAACTTATCCTTTCTCTCACCAATGACCCCAGCACCGCCAAAACTAACCTACACGAAGGAATGAAAGAAGTTGCCGATTGGATGAAACAAAGCCGTCTGAAACTGAACTCAGACAAAACAGAAGTCCTCATCTTAGGTACATCCCCCTCTGCATGGGACGACTCCTGGTGGCCGGAAGCCCTTGGAAAAGCACCCATCCCGACAGACCACGCACGGAACCTTGGCGTCATCCTGGATTCTTCACTCTCAATGAACAGACAAATCAGCGCCGTATCCTCATCCTGCTTCAACATTCTTCGCATGCTCAGAAAAACATTTCGCTGGATCCCCACCGAAACAAGGAAAACAGTCACCCATGCATTAGTCACGAGCCGACTGGACTACGGAAACACCCTCTACGCAGGTACTACCGCTAAACTACAGAAGAAACTCCAACAAATCCAAAACGCCTCAGCCAGGATCATATTAGACATCCCGCGCAACGAACACATCTCCGGTCACCTGAAAGACCTCCACTGGCTACCCGTCAATAAGAGAATCACTTTCCGACTGCTAACTCACGCACACAAATCACTCTACGACATCGGACCAGAATGCCTCAACTCACGACTGTCCTTCTACACCCCCTCCCGCCAACTACGTTCTTCCAACCAAGCCCTCGCCACTGTACCTCGCATCAACAGGACCACCATGGGAGGCAGATCCTTCTCATACCTGGCTGCTAAAACATGGAACTCACTCCCCGCCTACCTTCGCCTCACCCAGAACCACCTAGCATTCAGAAAACAACTTAAAACATGGATATTTGACAAATAATCCTCCTCCCCTTTCTAAGCGCCTTGAGACCCTATGGGTAGGTAGTGCGCTATATAAATTCTCTGACTTGACTTGACTTGACATAGATAGTCCCGTGGATCTGGGCAATTCTTCAGGAGAATTGAAGTATGGGGTTAAGAAATAAACACTAAAATAACCACTGTAATCGTTGGCTGCAGAAGCTGTAGCTTTATTCCGAAGTATGGACCCACAACACTTGAGACATTCGGATAGGTCCTATTACTGGCTGAGAATGACCATTCCTTGAATTAAGCTGTATGTTCCAAATGGAATGCATATCATAGGCAAGAGGATTTTCATATAACAACCCATTCAATCACAATAGGACCCCAGTATATCCATACTACATCACCCTCCCCACATAAACAAAATAAAGAAAACCAGAGCAAACAAATGAATGGGAACTACACTGCAAATATATAACAAAAAAAATTATAATGAAACCCCAATACAGCTCAAAATCCTACAGCTTAACAGGCATTTTCACAGATCTAGAAGAATGAGTCATTACACATCTTTGTGTATCTCATCTTTTTACAATCCCTGCCTCTTGAATACAAGTTTTAGGAATCTCATTAATCCCATTAATCTCAGAATTCATGACCTTGCAACCATTAAAGGCAGTATCCATCTCGCCCTCGGATTCAGAAACAATCTGCGAATCTCGCAAGTTAAATATCACAGAAGCATTACTTTGAGAACACTGCACATCCTTAGACAACATGGACTCACTCTCAACATCATTGTAACACGTTTGTTTGTAAATTTTTACATGAATGTTAGAAATGGGAATTACATTATCCTAGTTCCACCACCCTCTGCCTTGGAGGTACAACTGAGGCCTTGCTGACTTTAATCACCTTTACAGGCAATGAGAATTTAGATTCACCTTTAAGTACCACATTGGGTTTCTTAAATAAAAACAAAATCAATCACTTTGATCCCACACTCATGCATCTTGTGTCCAGAAACCTACAATTTGTTTTGTTTTTCCTGTTTCTTCATTACTATATCCCTCAGAACCTTATCTTGGGAAGTACCCCAAAAATTTAAATCCAGGAGCAAGTTGCAATCACCATGTAATGAGTTTTGTTCTGGCCTCCCTACCCTGTAAGCTTCTGAAAGAAGAAAGCTCTGTCGTGGAATGGGCATAGTCAGATAACTCCAAATCTTAGTTTCCAAACATTTTGCAACATCCAGATGAGCAGAAAGGGCAATTTGAATAACTTCTTCGAGAATGCAGTTTGTTCTCTCAATGAGACCATTCGAGGATGGACTGTACAGAGCAACTTGTTGATGAGTGATAGCCAAACTTGCAATTAAATTATTAATTTCCTTGGAAACAAAATGTGTGCCATTGTCAGTTACCTGAAATTGCGCACAAACTTCAATTAAAGATATTCTGTTCAAAAAGCCAATTGCTGACTTGGTAATAGAAGAATCTACAAATGAATAGTAGATCCAATAAAAAAGTAATCAACTAAGACAATTAGACATTTCTGGCTAGTAGGCAACTACTGGAACGGACCTGAAAAACCCATAGCCACTTTAACACAGGGACCAGAAGGAAGAGTGACTGGATAAATGAATGAATGATGGATTTGTAAAGCGCATGGCTGCCCTTAGGATTCCCAGCGCTGTGCAGTCAGGTACTGAGTTTGGGCAAGTTAAACCTTACAGATATTTCGTGAACAGCCATGTTTTGATTTTCTCGCGGAATTGTTGCTCCCCCTCTATCCGCCCGAGTTCCAATGGTAGGGAGTTCCATAATTTGGGAGCCAGGTGGGAGAAAGATCTTCCTCCCCATTTTTCCCTAATGACCTTGGTCTGTACTAGCCTCTCTTCTGCGCTGGAGCGCAGCCGTCTCTTTGGAATATAGGGGGAGATTAGACTTCTTTTTTTTTTTGCCTTTCTTGTGTAGTGCTCTTGTGTAGTGCTCTGTGAGTTATGACCAAAATTTTGAACTTCATTCTGGCCTCCACTGGGAGCCAGTGAAGTTTCCGCAGGTGCTTCTTTACTGATTCCCGCGCCGGGGTGTTACACAGTACTCTTGCGGCAGCATTATGGGCTATCTGCAGCTTCTTACTAACATATTTGGGTGCCCCAAGGAATAGTGAGGTCACCAGCGAGTGTATAACTGTCTTCCATAGTTGGGTGGGTATTCTGTCTAGTATTTTCCGTAGACTTCTGAGAAGTCCAAAGCAGGTTGCTGTGACCTTGTTGGCCTGTGCAATCAGGGAGAGATCTGTTTCTAGCCAGAACCCCAGATTATTTACTGTTTCTGCCGGGGTTGATCGTTTACCCAGGCATGCTGGCCAGTATATTAGCGGTCTCGGTATTGCCTTGTTTACAATGAGTAATAGCTCAGTTTTCTCTCCATTTAACTTTAAGCAGCTTGTAGTCATCCATATCTTCACTTTGACCAGACATGAGGACAATCTCTCACCATTCCTGCAGTTTTTTGGGTCCAGGGAAATGATCAACTGCGTATCATCAGCATATGAAGTCATGGAGATATTACATTCCAATCCAATTTTGGCGAGTGGTTCCACATACACATTGAAAAGTTTTGGACTCAGTGAGGAGCCCTGAGGGACTCCACACTTCAGTGACATAGTTTTGGAGATGTTGTTTTCTTGTACTTGAAATGAACGACCATTCAGGAATAAAGTTAGCCATTTGAGTGGCGAACCATTTATTTCATTATCTGAAAGCCTTCTGCTCAATATACGGTGATCGACCGTATTGAAGGCTGCGCTCAAATCTAGTAGGAGCAATGCAACATTTTTTCCTATATCTAGTGACTGTTTTAAGTCCCCCACCACTACCAACAGGGCAGTTTCAGTGCTATGTTGTGTCCTAAACCCCATCTGTGAGTGGTGGAGGCAGTGGTTGGCCTCCAGGAATTCTGACAGGCACTTGTTAACGTGTTTTCCCAATAGCTTGCCTGCATATGGCAGTAAGGAGATAGGGCGGTAGTTTTCTTGTTGTGATTGGTCTGCATTCTCTTTTTTAACAGTGGTTTTATCACTGCATGTTTCCAGGTCGTTGGAATTGTGCCTGTTTCTAGTTATTGATTCATAATGTTTATTAAAATGGGTGAAATAATGGGTGCTACTGTTTTGAAGATGTGTGGAGGTGCTGAATCCAAGGGTGAACTAGACTTCAATGTATCTAGTAAGAATTCTAGATCCTTTTGTTCCATCTTTGGGAAGTTAGTAATGACCTGTTGTAAAGATGCCCCTACATGTGCTTCTTCCTCCTCCTCTATTAAGTGGTCTCCATCTGTTCTAAAGCCACTATAAATGTATGTCACCTTCGAGATGAAAGGGCTTTGTAGAGGTCACCCAGTGCTTACCTGATACTATGCACCAAGGACATTTTTCAATTAAGGCTGACACCATTTTGTCCAACCCAGGCCACCAAAAATACTGCTTCCATTTTTTACAAGTCACAGATATGCCCAAGTGATGGTCATGAGGCATGGTATCAAAACCTCACTTAGCATGGAAGGTGGAACAAACACGGTCCCACACATACAATTCTGGATCTCACTAGACATTTCTGAGGCAACTTGTGTGAAACTTCGCAACTCGTCTGATTGCATTTTACCAGAAGGCCACCCAACCTTTGTGCAATGAAACACTTTTTGCAGAACATCACAAGCAGTGGCAGTCAACCATTCACTCTTAGAAATTATGCCAGCACATCCAGCTACAGCATTCACCACAGCGACAACACACTCCTCGTCACCTCTGCCTGCATCAGAAGAAATGAAAAGCTGCAAACGTGATAAACAATTCACTCTAAAAAAGAAGCCTGCCCGAATGTATTTGACACACAAAATGATATTCTTGAAGCTTCAACAGCAATCTAACTAAGCGTGCAGATGCTTTTCCTAAACCATTCTCTCACACACTAGCAACAGATTAATCAAAAGAATTTATCAAGGAAAAAATATGTTTTATCTTTAGGGAGGGAAAGGGATTCCCTCTTTTATCAGGAAGTTGGTATTCGCATCTGCAGCATCCACAGATGTGGGGATATCCAAAGACATTGGAGTAGACGCCTCACTCACCTATAAAGACATGCTTCATCATCAGCGCCTATCCACACCCTGGTATTATTATACCACCAGGGCGGACTCACCTATAGATGGAATGGGAGTTCTTAGATAAGGTCAAGCTGGACATGACGGCATTCAGAAGAGTGATTAAGAATATCTCTAGGCATACCCAAAGATGATTCTTTATTATTAGGGTACCTGAGGTATGAATAAAAACGTGAACTTATTCTATTGAACATAATCATTAAATTATACCCTTTTTGCCAAGATGTTTTGGCTGACTCAAAGAGCCCGATTGGTTCTGGGGTCAGGGCTGAATTTTGTGTATCCCTGCTCTCTCTCGTGCATGCGCACCATGGACACTCGTGAGGCCTAAAGCTCTCACCTATCCTGATCTTTTTCCACAGGATTTTCTATAAGACAGATAAGTCAATCAAGAAGTAAACAAACAAGGTGACAAGCAACTCAATGTTACATTTGGAATTGTATTCAAGAGCCTTAATCATATCTAATAATGAACCCCCCTCTTTTCGAGTCATTAATACGCAATACTTATCTTTAATCATCTATTCTGAAACAGACTATATGCCTTCAAACCGGTAATAGGGTGCTCCCCTGAAGGTGTGGGTAAATTCAGATCTTACTCTAATTATTTTATTTAATTATTATCTCAAACCATTACCAGCTAAGAGGTGGATAAGTGGCTTGTGGTAAGTGAACAAGTCAAAAGACATTCCCCAGATATACGTCTTAAACTTGTCCACAGGCCAAACACAAGCAAGCACCTCACGCTCAATAGTACTGTAGAAGCAACTGTATTTTCTTGTCCATTCACACATTGTCCAAACACAGCACCTAATCCTTTGAGACTAGCATCGACAGTGATAAATTAATTGCCTTTAGGATTATGTGGTTGCAGTGCAGGAGCATTGATCACCAGATCTTTAAGGACAATCAAATGCTCCTTCGATGTTTTAGTGTGCACCAAGATATCATCCTGGAAAGCTTGCACTTGATGTTCACTACTGAAAAGAGTGTCCATCATCTTTTGAAAAACACTCGCCACTGACGCTAGACCAAACGGGAGTCTCAAATACTTAAATGCCATAGGAGGCATGACAAATGTTGTTAAAGCCTGTGAACTGAGACTAATTAATAATTTAACATCTCCTATACTGGCAATTAACTCCTGGATATGTGGCAATGTATGGCAATCAAAAGATATGTTTTAATTGAGGGTTCTTGGGTCCACATATATTCTTAAAATCAGTAGAGCGTTTCCTGGACAAAACAACCAGAGACACCTTCTCCGAGGAGTCGGCTGGAGCAATGACACCATCAGCCGTAAGCTTCTCCAACAGTAACTTAAAATCCACTCTTATGCTCAAAGGCACTGGACGCACGTTGTGAATAACTGGAGAAGCGTCTTTCTTAAGTTTAATTGTGTGTTCAAAACTTTTTGCTGTGCCAATGGTATTGCAGAACACACTAGGCAACCTATTACCTATGGAGTGCGTCACCCCTACTTGAGTATCAATAGACATAGTAGGCACTTCTCCCACAACAATTGGCTCCTTATGGCCTGGACGTAAATAAATTCCCAAATTAGCCAAGTCCAACCAAACAATAATGTCTCGACCCTTGATGGCTACGTAGACTTTGGTGGTTGTTTGCCTGCCCAAACACTCCAGGGATGTTATAAACTACCCCAACATTTCCACATCCTGTTCTCCAAAAGCTTTAGGGCAGATACCTTGAGAACCCAAAGTCATACCATCAGGCCACCATTTCAAAAATGTAGAATCTGCTAAAATGGTAACCTGAGCTCCGCAATGACAGTAAGTGGCTTACCATCCACTGTAGGTTGACAAGATGGTCCTTTAATTTGGTTAGATGAGTCACTAGAAGGCATCTCAATTGTTAATAGTACATTATCAAACCTGTCAACAAAGTCCTTCACCTCCTCAGGACTGTTTGGCACATCCATCTGACTGTTTTTGATCTTATCAGAATTTGCTAGAGTACTTTTACAGACTTTTTGAAAGTGACCCATCTTCCCACAGCGATTGCACCTTTTTCCTAGTACAGGACAAGTAGGATGGTTCTCCATATGATTTCGTGAATCACACCATTAACATACAGTACTCCTTCTAGGTTTTCCATTCTTACTGATGGCACCAATCACAGATTCATCCGATAAGTAACTGACAGGTGAAAGACCAGTCTAAGCATTACATTGACTGGTTCTCTCGCCAGACATGACCTAGGTAGCTATAACTGATCTTTATATGCTCTTCGCAATGTCAATGATCTCGACCAGGCTTGGGTTCTTGCAAGACAACAGCCTCTCTTGCACTTTCTTCCAGTAGCAATTGAACACAAATTAATCTCTGATGTAGATATCTACACTATTTTCAAGCTCACAAGGGATGCCAACACACGCAAGGTAGCTTTGTATTCCTCAAATGTTTCAACAGCCTGTTTGCATTAAAAAAAATGGTGCCTCTCTAGAAGAACACTAGACTCATCCGTGTACTGCTTCCGCATACTTTCATTAGCTTATAGGTACACATTTCAGGTCACATTATCACCTGATGGAGCTGCCACTACAGATACATTGTCGAATACTCTCTCACCAGCTATACCAAGACGATTAAACAAGAGTGCAGCCTTTCTAGCAGGTGAGTAGGCAAGTGCCTCTATTGCTGCAAGATAATTTTCAAAAATCCGCAACCATTCTCTCCACTTTACGTCAGGTTTCCCTTGTCTTTGAAAAAAGGGGGTGGCTGAAAAGGTCCTTGAACTGTTGCCAGAACCGGAGGGGAAAAACACCTCTCACCTGAGAAAACAGCTGACCTGAGGAAAGGTTGTAGATTAGAGGTCTATTATTGGTGTTGAATCAGCCACAAGGTGTGTTTGTCGGAACAGCAGCTGCTGTGAAACGATAGCTGCTAGCACACATCTTCCGCCGGAGACACCAATAAAGACCAGAAGCTGTGTAAAACAATTCACGCGTTACAGAAGCACACAGTGATGAATTTTTTCCAGCGCTAAGATGGCTGCAGACGTGTGACGTAGAACGTCCCTGGCGCTTCCAAAATGCAGACCAGCTAACGGAAATGTCGGAACCAACATAGTAAAACTTATGTTTCGGTGTAGGAATCGTTGGTTTGTTGAGTGCTGAAGGAGTCACGTCACAGTCAGCACGTCTGCTCTCTCCATGCACTCCAGCTGACAATTGTGAATGCAGCCAAGGATTCCAGCTGTTGAAGACAGTGCCTCAAACCTCCTTGCTTGCGATGGCACTGGCGGTTGAAAAGCAAGGTTTCGAGCACTCGCAGTAAGACTACAGTTTTGAATTTTTTTTCTTTCCCCAAGTAGAGAAGTCAGAAGCTGGCATTGCTATCAATAACCATGCAAGAACTGACAGAATTCCATAAACAACAAAACATTTGTCCCACAGTGTGAGATCCTCTCCTTTCTTTCAAAGCGGATCCCCGTCAGTGGGTCCTCGTCCACACCGCATGAAGTCTTCCAGCCACAGCCAAATCCACCCCCCACTCCTGGTGCCAGACAGGTAATTAACACCAAAAATAACCACTGGAGTCGTTGGCTGTAGAAGATGTATGTTTATTCCAAAGTATCGCCCCACGACATAGAAGACATCCGTATAGGTCTGAGTACTGACCAAGAATGACCACTCTTAGAACTATGCAGTGTGTTCCAAATGGAATGCATAGCATAGGCAAGAGCACTTTCATAAAACAACACATTACATCACACTAGGCCCCCAGTATAACCATACTACAATCATGTAAACCTTATCTACAAATGAATGATTGGGGCTGTAGGTGTAAGGACTAACACAGTACCCAATCACAGCAAGTCACCCTCACAGTGCAGGGTATACCTTTACCGGCTACATATCTAAAATCCGAAACTATTTGAGTGAGCGAATGGCCCATTAAGTGATGGCAGACACCGCACTAGCTGCAAAGTCAAAAGCGTCCTGCGCAAAAGAATTCTGGCGACCTACCCTGCTCTGCCACCCTGTACTGATATTGATTACAGAAAGGCTTTGAGTTGATGGTATATCATGCAGTGGTTCAGAGATGGTTTCTCAGCTAGGAAGAAGAGTTATAACCCCTGGCTTTTAAATAATAGAATAAAAGCCTAAATGTCTCTGTCCTGCCCGAGAAATGACAACATCCCCTAAGAGTGTAATTTAGGTGTGATGTTGGAACTGGCTATAGATGATCCCCGACGAGGAAGCAGAATAGCAATACATTATCTAGCTACTTTGGTTATAGGCTAATGTGTGATAGGGAGATATGATGTAATTTGGTCACATCATGACAAGCTAAATCTCTATCTGTTAATTTTAGATGAGGAAACGCCCCCAGGCAATATTTATAGCAAACTGGGGCGAGGAAGGAAGTAAATATGATGTGTGCCTATGAACAAATCTGCTTGAGAAATTACACATGATCTCCTCTTGTTTGGCTTTTCCTATAAGCTTGGTAAAGCTACATAGGTTACGTTACTATGGACTAAAATCTATTAAGTGAAGCAGAATTTGAGTGGAAACTGCTTGTGGGCCAGTCAGTTGGAGGGTATCCCAATTCTCAATAAGGTATTGTGGATAAAAGTTACAATCTTAAAAAAAGACAATATATTAAGGAATATTAAGTCCCTTCCTAAAAGACAACTGGAAGCCAGTCAGTCAATCCACTTTATTCGATTACTTAAAATCATAAAAGTACACACATAGAACATACACATAAACAATCTTACAAATCTTTAGGCATGACAATTAAAATACATGGGAGATATTTCAATTCATAAAAACCCTATCACCAATTCAGACCCCTTCACTGGACGATAGCAGTAGACCACAAACGATCGATTAAGGTGGCATCATCCTCAAATTCCTCTTATTCTTAATCCTCACTGCTGCTACCAAAAAAGATGCAATGTTAAAAATATCACCAGGGTTACACAAAGATTGAAGAAAAACTAGCGCTGGTCTAGTTGGAGATTTAAACTGTAAAATATCCAATGCCAGTTTAAATTTATTTAGAAATAAGCCCAAAGAAGAGGCATATGCTATCCCTCAATCTATCTTTCCTGATAAAATAATAACCAACAAAAGAGGGAAGATTTTATTGCAGGAATTATCAGCGATTGAGGGGATTATTGTAAATGGAAGATTTCCCTCTGATGTGCCTGCGAAATTCACTCATAGATCTCCTTTTAGCGTCTCAATTCTTGACTATGTGATTTCAGACTATGATATTGTCTCTCGTATTCGGGATATTGAGATTGCTCCATCAGCCTTGAGTGACCATAGCATAATCACTATAACTCTCTCTTTAAAACCCCTGTCTGCTGAGTCTTGGTCCCTTAATAGTAATAATGTCACTTTCCATGGATCCTCGGGTAGATGTTTCTGGAACCCTGCCGCCATTGCAAGTTTGCATGATATCTTATGCAAAACTATATTAGAACTTAGTGACTGGCACGGGTCCAAAATTGATAACTTTGAAAAATTTATGAGAAGGGTCATTCTAAATGTAAAAAAGGTTACTTGCTCTAGGAAAAAGGTCTTTCTTCCTAGCGCACTGCGCATCCTGAATAAGGAAATAAATAAATTAGTGCGTGACCAATTTTTAGGTAGATCAGATGACTTAGCTAAGGAAATATCGAGGTTAAAAAGAAGGAGAACTAGATTAAAAATGAGATTAAAAAAGGAAAAGGAAGACTCAGTATGGATAAATTTGCGGGAAGCTGTTACATATGGTAAATCCAGAGAAATTTGGTCCATAGTTGGGAAGGGATGTGGTACCAGAGTGAGTCCTCTCCCCATCCCTATCCCTGAAGAAGTATGGTCCTCATACATCCAGGAGCTGTATTCAGGGAATATAACATTTTCGACTGATAGTGACCTGTATGTAACATCTGAGACTCCGGCCACTTATCCGACAGAGAAAATAATAGAAATGGCTATTAAGAACATGCGCTCTTCTGGCGCAATGGGACCAGATGAAATACCTATGACGGTCTTGAAGCAGGAACCACTGTTATGGAGTAAGATTCTCTATCCATTGTTCAAGTCCTGCTTTGACACAAAAAGTGTCCCCGCCTCGTGGAAGGGAAGTATACTGGTCCCTATTTTTAAGAAGGGAGCTAGGGATAATCCTATGAACTACCGTTTGATTGCTCTCCTCGACTCAGTTGGTAAGGTCTTTGCTAAGTGTATTTTAATTTTACTTGACAACTGGATCGAGGAGAATAATATTTTACCACTCGAACAAACTGGTTTCCGCAGGGGGCACAGTACACTAGATAACCTCACCACTCTCCATGTGATTACCGATAAATATACACGTGTGAGAGGGGGGGGTGGTGTTCGCGGCGTTCATTGATTTCTCCACGGCCTTCGATAGAGTCGACCGTCGAACACTGTGGAGAAAGCTAGCTGCCCTGGGTTTACCCTCTTACCTTTTGGACCTGTTACGTGCCCTCCATACGGATACGTGGTGTAGCATCCACCAAGGGGGCGAAAGGGGCCTTTCGCATAGAATTCCATCTGCAAACGGTCTTAAACAGGGTTGCCTCCTGGCCCCACTATTGTTTTCCTTATATACTGTAGATCTTCCTGCGTTCTTGACAGCTAGTGCCGGGATAGCCCCGGTGGTAGGGGGATCCCCTATTTCTTGTCTGATGTATGCGGATGACATTCTTGTATTAGATCTGACTCCGAAAGGTCTTGCCAACCGGCTACAAGCTTTACATGTTTTTGCTGAGTCTCATCATATGAAGATTAACATTTCCAAAAGCAAAATTATGTGTATCGCTGGGAAAAAGAAGTGCCGCTCTGAAAATTTTGGTTGGTGTATTGGAGATCAGAAATTAGAGGTTGTTAAATCCTATACCTTTCTGGGTAAAATTGTAACGGCTAATTTGAGTGAGAGGCCCCATATTGAGCATAGTTCTCGCAAAGCCCTGGCACATGGCAAGGGTTTAAATTCTCTTTATCTTTCCACTGGAAAAAGACACTTTGCCTGCCTGCTAGAGGTGTATAGGGCTAAGATTCTAGCTACGCTATTGTACGGCATAGAACTCATTGATCTGAAGCACTGGGTTTTTTGTCATAGAATTGAGGGGAAACTCTTAAGATCCCTATCCACTCTGAACACAGCCTGCTCTTTGGCCGCATGTAGGCTTGATTTCGGCCTTAGGAGCAGTTGGGTTCAGGGACTATGTGCCCTAGTAAGATGGGTGGACTGCTTGGCAAGAGCAGAGTTGGGGACAATGAGAGCTCTCCTCAAAAAGGAATTGTTGGGCAACTTTAAAGAGTTCTCACGATTAGTAAAGAATTTTAGATGGGCTGTGTCTCTCTTAAAGGTAGATGAAAGTGGACTGTTTTTACATTCACCTTCACACCTAAAATTCTTGTTAAAACAGGCATCGTGGGAACTGTGTTTCCAAACAGATAAGAATACAATACAAGGAAAAAAGGGTGGTGATCTCCTCCTTAATTCTTATGCTATGAAGTTGGCCCAACCTTACGCCATATGGAATATGCCACACGGTGTGCGTAGATTCTGGTTCCTTTTACGTTATGATCTCTTGCCCTTAAATCTTCTTCTGTCTAAGTGGCATGGAACCTCTCCGTTGTGTAACTTCTGTAACCTAAGCACCCAGAATTGTATGCATGTCTTGTTGGTTTGCCCCGCACTTCGCCCATTGCGGCTTAAATGGTTAAAACCAATATGCCTCCAACTGGGTATTTCTAATGTGAACATTTTCCTACAATATTTGTACTGTCCTCCAAATGAAATGTTTTGCTTTCATATTTTTAACTTCTTTAAGGGTTTTTTAGCAATTTATTAGATGCTTTGGTGAGGACTGACATTGTTCATTCTTGTGTATTTGTCAATGGCTGCATTTTGTTTTTTGTGTATTGTTTGAACTCTCCCTTTTTTATGTAATTTGCATTTGATTTTTATGTGGCCCTCGTTGAGAGCCAAAACATAATAAATAAAATTGAAATAGCGCTGGTCTAACCTGAGTGAAACCCCTTCCTCTTAAAATAGGTAACAAAAATCTCATGCGAATATGGGAAAAAAAAGTCACAAAACATCATAAAATGCAGTGTGCAGGGTTCGGCATCTTCGGGGTTACACCAACCTTGATACTTTCCCAATGTTAAATGAATCAAATTGAAACGGAGCCTAATTACGAGCCATCGATGGTACGACTTATTGACAATTAACAAGTAAGGTTCAATGTTAATGGATGTTTTTAATAAGTAATGGGCCCTAACTAAAGGTTTACATAGCTCCTGTTCTTCTCGCCCCACCGCTAGGAGGTTCTTAAAATTCAGTTTTACCCACAGCACGTCCTCCTTCCGGGTCCTATCAGGTTCCTCAAAAAGGTCTGATCGACCTAATTTAAATAACATACTTTTAACATACGGCAACCATTTGATTTTTACAGACTTATCCAGAGCAATACAGTCTCGTAAAATCATGTGATTCAGGGTTAATTCGGGATTCAACCAAGTCTTGAGCCAGCAAAGCAACGGAGCTGTTCTCAAAATATCGGTGACATAACCTATCCCTAACTCCTGATGTACAGCGTACGATGGGGTTGATTGTGGGACAGATAAAAGCCTCCGTAAAAAATTGTTTTCAACTATCTGTATGCCAGCCTGATCTTTATAACCCCATATAGAGGATCCATAGGCCGCAATAGCCAAGCACTTGGCCTTATAGACCTTTAGGATAGCCTCTATTGGTCTGGTCCCCAGACGCTGTGCAAATCCTAAAAAGGGATGAGGAAGCTCGTATGACGGCGTTCTTTTTGACTTTTTGTTGTTGGACCCAAGATGACCTGTCGTCAAAAAGGAGAACTGGAATCATTATGTACATCAATGGGGGATGTTATCTGTAAAATACGTTTTACAATACTAAGATAGATTAGAGAGCAGATCTATAACTTTTGCATAATATTTTAACTACAAACCCAGTATTGATTGTGCATGGAAGGTGGCAACGTCATGGACATTTGCAATTTTTTTTTTTTTTTAAGTTTACCCCCTTTCACAAAGATTGTTTGACAAAACTTGCTTTTACATTTGCACTGTACTGTTTTACAGATGATAGCAGTTTTATTATGCGTTTTGTGTATAATGGTAATATTGAAATTGCATAGATGCATTTCTTCTTTTTTTGCAACAGATTTTATAGAAAAAGTTTACAAATAATAGTTACAAGCTATCTGTAACATCACTTTTCGGACATAATGTTGCACTTAAATTAAAGCATCTACAATAGTGGATGGCTCTAACTATTTACAGCTCTAGATTAATTCAAGCTAACTGAATGGTGGAATGGTAGCTGTAGTGTTTTGAAGGCAACATCAGGAACCAGTTTGTCGAGCTATGAACATGCTATTTGAAAGCCATAAATTATTAGAATCTGTTTCTACCTGGTTTATTGAGTACACTAAGTTGTGAAAAAACTATGAATAAAAAGATACTCTTAATGTCAAGATGCTTGCATGTCTATCAAATCTGCAAAGTTACACTACTACTATCGTTCCCCCTATTTTGAATTTCAGATACAATCTTATTAACCACTATTCTTACAGCAAATCAACCAAAACTTAGTTTTCAATCAGTGAACTTCTACATTTACTATGTGCTAGAAATTAGTGTTGAGACAACTCCTCCCATTTGGCAGGGGTGAAGAAGCTCAACCTTTGGTTAGTGATGGGAGACATGATACACTGGAAGACACACAGATCTTAGCCAAAAGTTCAGCATCCACCATTTCCATTAGGTCTAAGCCTACCAGATAACTATCTGCTTTGCTGACAACATCATGGGAACATTTAGAATGCTTCCCTGGGAATGCATTCCACCCATTGCTTATAATTGGTTTGTAACTCACATTTGCTTGCTTTCAATTTGCAGACTCTTTATGTTTTAGCCTCCCTAGCTCGAGTCGTCACTTTCCTTGCCCAAACCCAATTTACTGTATTCTTCTACCAGTACTTGATTTCTGCAAAAAGGCCTATAATCTTCTTTTCATCTTGTCACATTTGCTGTGCATTTTAAGAAAGAGGTCAAATGTCAGGATGTCTCTTCCAGGGAGGGAGCTTGGTATTTACTTTTATTTCTTCATCTTCAAAGTTGAGAGGATTTGTGTGACAATAATGCTGGCTATTGGAGGAATGCTTGAGAAAGGCTGTACAATGTTATTTTTTTTCGAGCACACAACAAACTGCATATGTCTGTAAATTAACTGTGCAGATATTTCAAAATATATCAGCATTAGAAAAGAACAAATGAAGCAATTTTTTGGGTAATTCTGAAGTGTCGTGGAAACAAATATTTTAATATGATCAAACAAATTAATACATTAGGTGATGACATTTCCACACAATATAATTTGTGCAATGCATACGTTTATCAGTAAAACTATGTCAGCGCACATGTATTGGTCATTTCAATTGAAGATGTGTTGACTGTAATGGCTGTGTGCTACCACACCATGCATATTCCACTCTACAATACTCCACACTATATCACTCCACTCCCCACTGTCACTGCACTCGACTTTGCACCACTCCACTGTATGCCACTCCACTCTACACCATTCCACTCTATGCCACCCTACTCTGCTACACTGCACCCTAATCTACTGTACACTTTAAACTAATGTACTCTACCATGCACCACTCCACTGCACTCTGAAACAGTCTACACTACCCCACTGCACTCAGGAGCCACTGTACTTGATGCCAGTGCACTCGGCACAATTACACTGCGCCACTCCACTCCTTTGCACTCTACACCACTTTACTCAAAACCAATGCACTCTTCGCCAATCTACTCTACAACACTTCATGCCACTGCACTCTACACCATTGTACTCCTCATCACTGCATTCTACTCCACTCTATTCTACAGTACACTACTCCTCTCTAAGCCACTCTATTCAGCGCCACTGCACTCCACATCAATGCACCACTGTACTCTGCACCACTGCCCTGTCTGCAGCTAAATTCTACGCTGCACTACTCTAAGCAACTCTACTCTACACCACTGCCCTCCACTCTAAACCACTGCACTCTACACCATGTACTAAACACTACTTCTCTCAAAACAAATGCACTTGCGCCATCTACTGTGCACCACTGCACTCTGTGCCACTAAACTGTACTCTACAACACTGTACTCTACACCACTGCTCTCTGTCCCACTCTTAACAATGCCACTGCACTCTGCATTACTCAACTCTATGCCACTTTCTTGCACTCTACACAGTGCAGTCTATACTAATGCACTCTTCATCACTTTATGCCACTTCATGCCACTCAAATCTATTGTGCACCATTGCACTTTACCCTACGGCATTCACTCTGCCCAGCAGCACTCTACTCTATCCTGAACCACTCTACTTCATTCTACTCTGAAACAACTTGCTCTACACCACTGCATTCTACTCTATGCCAATGCACTCTACACCACTTTACTTAAAACCAATGTACTCTACACCACTGCACTCTATGCCATTCTACTTTGCACCACTGTACATTATTTTATTTTTTTATTTTTTTACATTTGTATGGCGCACAGCTACCCAACAAGGGTTTCCCGGCGCCGATGGCAAAACTGAAACGTTAAAGGAAAAGTGGTTTCATGACAAGGTGGATTATTTCTGGAAGAGCCAGGTCTTTAGGTGTTTTCTGAAACTGACATAACTGTCTTCTTTGCGGATATGGAGAGGGAGTTTGTTCCAGAGCTTAGGCCCTAGGCGACTTATTATGCGACTTAACTCTAGGCCACTCTACGATACTCCACTCTATGATACTCTACACCACTCTATATCATTCAATTCTAAAACACTACTCCACGATGCTATACACAACTCCCCCTATGCCACTACATGCCACGTTACTCTACTCTACAACACACTACTCCACTCTAGCCTATGACATTCTATGCCACTTGACTCTACAACACTCTACTCTATGCCATTCCACTCTCCTACACTACTCCACTCTACGACAATCTGCGCAACACCTTCTACACCACTCCACTCTACTCTACACCACTCCAAGACACTCTATGCCATACCACTCTACTCTACGCCCTTCCAATCTACAACACTCTAATCCCTTCACAACAATCCATGACACTCCACTCTACTATGCCACTCCATAATACTCAACTCTTCTGCACTTTACGACACTCCACTCTCCTTTACCCCACTAACTTTTAGCCATGCTGAACAGCAGCCAAACTGGTGTGCCACATGGCTAAATCATGTTGTCAAAACCAATAGCTCTTGCCCAGGCGAGACCTACTGGCTTACCAATGCTTGTTTTCATTATCACACTTTCATTTATCCTTTTTGGTTCATAAAGAGACCCAATATCTAGGATATCTTTTCTCTTCTGCAAAGAATTGATGTTAATCACGAGTATCACAAGTTTACTTTCCTAGTATCCTTACTAACTATGCCTTTACTATACAACAACATGATATTGCAGAAAAGCAGCCTTGAGTACGTCCAGGACCTGAACTGAGTTATTTAACTCTTAAATAAAAGTCCTTGTCAGCTCAATATTGGAGCACAAGAACAAAATTCTGTTCCTGAATTCTTTTAAATGGGAGAAAATTAAGATGAGAGTAACAATGATTGTTACCTTCTCATTTTAATTTTCTCCCGTTTCAAAATGTCACTGTTACAAACAAAAGGCATCTTGCTCCCAGTGGCCAGTAAACGCAGTGTCATATTTATAACTGAAAAATACAGTCAGTTTTAAATGGGAGAAATTTAAAGCGAAGAAAAATATTTGTACAATTAGGCCAATGAATGTTCTACAAAGCATGTTTCTTCATTCTAAATTCCTCCCATTAAAAAAAATGGCTGCGTTTTTCTACTATATATATATATATATATATATATATATATATATATATACATATACATTTTCAATATATATAATATATTACCTACTGGCGATCGCCAGTAGGTAGTTATAGTTAGGACCTAGTTTCCATAGGAAATCCGCAACATTCTATTGGGAATAACTTTGGCGTTGATGGACGGAATTGGCTGAATTTCTCCAAGAAAATGGCCACCTCCGCTCCGCTCCTTCCCTGAAAGTTTGGGGGGGATTCGTCAAGCGGGGGCCGAGATAAAAGGGGGGTCCCAAAACCTGTTTTCCCCATGTTAATTTCCATAGGGCGGTTGGACTCACTTTTAGCCCGAACGGCTGAATGGATTTCCACCAAACTTGGCAAAATTGTAGGGACTGGTAGCCCGATGTGCTTTTGCTATGTCTCAAGATATGTGCTCCAGTGGATTTTGAGTAATTTAGGTTAAAAAAATATATATATCTATAAGCGCGCCCCGGTTCGCGAGCGGAAAGCTGATTGGCTCTCGGGTGTCTGTCAACATTCCAAACAGTCCGGAGCGGCCGCCATCTTGTCTCTCGGTGGGATCGAGACACAAGAGGTGGCAAAAACAAAGGGGGAAATGACCAAAAGGGGGCAGGGTAGACCCCCCCTGGCCCCCTAGGTTTGATGTGGGGGCCATAAAAGGGCCCCGCGGGGCAAATTTTTTTTTTTCCGATTTACGCGGGGGGTGCGCCCGGTACGCGCACCGGGGAGCGTACCGGGGAGCGTACCATGGAGAAAAAAGAATGACAGTTTTTAAAAAATGTAGCTTTTTTTATAAATTGGAGGTAGTTCTAAAAAGAACTGGTTTTTTTAAATTCTTTTTGTTGTTTTATATTTTTTTATTGTTTTTTTGAACATTTTTTACTTTTTTTGGCTTTTATGAACAATTTTATATTCTTTCTGCAGTTGTGGTTGTCTCCAGCACGGTTGATGAGTTTGATGCTTTGCTCACCATAGGAAATTGTAGTCCTGCAAAATATACAAACTATTTTGTAATCTCCAAACTGGCGTTGGATATTTGGGACCATCTTCCTTGTCTCTGGACCCGATGGAGTGGGTTGTTTGCTTTTGGAGGTGCTCGGAGAAGATTGGGGAGGGTCTGGTCAGTTCTCTGACCTCTGCCGCAGCATAGTTATTAGGGTGCCTGCGTTGCATGTGGCGAAGCATTGTATGGTTCCCAAATGAATAATTGTTTGCAGGGTTCCCCCTGGAAAGTACAGTGCCACAGATGAGACATGTCACTTTTGCAGCATTTACTTTCTTTGCACCCCTTGGGATTTTAAAAAACTCCCACACAAAGTGCTCCTTAGGTTTATAGGGGGTATTATCTTCAGGCAGGAACTGCCTCTCCTCCTCCTCTTCTTCACCACCACTGTGGTGTTGTGGTGGTCCTTGTGGTGGTGGTTGAGATGCTCCTGCTGCTGCTGCTACTGTAGCCATTTCTCAGGTCTGCAAACAGGTCTTTCTCAGTCAAAGTACAAAGTAAGTTTGAGGAAAAAAGGTGGGGGCTTTCATCATTTGGAAAAAAAACTGCTCTGAACCAATGAAAAGTGTTATTTTCAGGTTACATGACCCAACGCGCTTACGCTACGCGCCCCGGGGCGCTTACGTAGCACGATCGTATGCGTTCGGGCGCTTCCGGATGCGCTTACGCCGTGCGTCATAAGACGCATCACGCGGCTACGCGATACGTCACGATTATGTTTTCGTTCGCAGAAATAGCGCTCACCGGTACGCGCACCGGGGCACGCCGCAAGACTGCGCTTACCGGTGCGCTCACCGGTACGCGCACCGGGAGCGCCCTAGGGCAACATTTTTATTTTTTTTAAAAACAATATACATAAAAAAAATAGTATTACATAAATATACAATATAGGATTCATTATAAAAAATATTATATTTCATAGCTATAGAAATTAGCTATTAAAAAACCTATGAAATTCACTGAAAAAACAATAGGTTTCACACCAGTTATAGTTAGGAATTAGCATTTAAAAAACCTATTAAATTCACTGAAAAAACCATAGGTTTGACACTAGTTATAGTTAGCTGGAAATTTTACTGACATAAAACCATTGAAATTCCCACGTTATAGTTAGTTGGACTCACTATAACTCGCGCGCCCGCAATGCACTGCTGATGATGTCACATATTACATCATTCATGACATGGTTAGTGACATGACTGATGACATCACTGATGACATCTCAAATGGCATCACTGATGACATCTCAAATGACATCACTGACGACATCATCCATGTGATAATACAATACACCTCCTCACACTCTGATCTAACACATGATACACCTAGTGTTAAATACAAACTACCATTCCTGAAACCATTGACACAGTAAAACCACTTACCACATACGCACTCACTGATTTCTAGGTCTACACACACATCCACTCATTCACCCATACAATCTTTCATACATACAGTCACTCATCAATACAAGACCAACATATGCACTCATACACCTATACAGAGACTCACACACTGCCACTCATCCATGAAGTTACTCATACACCTAGTCAGTCATGTAAAGAATCAATCACACTCCCATTTCCACAACTATACAGTTATACACACAAAACCTTGCTTATTTAAACATAGACTAACACATACTTACTGTCTTTTACAATCACTGATACAAGTACATATTGATAGATACAGTCACGTATGCAATCACAGGCTGTTATATATAGTCGTTTATATATGACAACTCTCACATGCAGCAGCTTACACAACAACAAACATAATGATCTACACATTCAGACAGTTTAGTCACTAACCCATGCATTCACTAAGACACACTTAATCACTCAATCATACAGTCAGTCACGCACCTACTAAATCCTTCATCCAGACACTCATACATACACTCACTCTTCAATATGTAAAACATATTTTAACTTTATAGAAACACACAGACACTGGATGATGTCATCAGTGATGTCAATTGAGATGTCATCAGTGATGTCATCAGTGATGTCATTTGAGATGTCATCAGTGATGTCACTAACCATGTCATGAATGATGTAATATGTGACATCATCAGCAGTGCATTGCGGGCGCGCGAGTTATAGTGAGTCCAACTAACTATAACGTGGGAATTTCAATGGTTTTATGTCAGTAAAATTTCCAGCTAACTATAACTGGTGTCAAACCTATGGTTTTTTCAGTGAATATATATATATATATATATATATATATATATATGGCACATGTGTACAGACAGACCACGGAGCAAAATGACTGCTGTTTGTAAATGCAATACTTTGAAATGGGAGAACATATATATATATATATATATGTTATGTTAAATTTAATTTCTATAGCGCACGGCTACTCGATTAGAGTGTCCCGGCGCTTTATTTTGGCAGCTCAGAGAAAAAACATAACACAATAAAAACATTAGTGAACAGCAAAAGAAAACATCATATATATCTATCTATCTATATATATATATATTCACTGAAAAAACCATAGGTTATAGACCATATATAGTTAGGAATTAGCATTTACAAAACCTTGAAAATTCACTGCAAAAACCATAGGTTAGAGACCATATATAGTTAGCTGGACATTTTATTGACATAAAACCAATGAAATTCCATATATAGTTAGTTGCACTAACTATATATCGCGCACCCGCAATCCACTGCTGATGATGTCACATATCACATCATTCATGACATGGTCAGTGACATCACTGATGACATCACTGATGACATCTCAAATGACATCACTGATGACATCACTGATAACAACATCCAGTGATTTTTTGTTTCTATAAAGTTTAAATATGTCTTACATATTGAAGAATGAGTGGATGTGTAAGTGTCTGGACGAAGGATTTAGTAGGTGCATGACTGAGTGAGTGATTAAATGTGTCTCACTGAGTGCATGGGTTAGTGACTAAACTGTCTTAATTTGTGCATCATTATGTCTGTTGTTCTGTAAACTGCTGCATGTGTTGATCAGTAGCTATATGAGTAACTATATGGGTTATTGATTGATTGCCCAAGTATTTGTATGGGAGACTGAGTGTGTGTGTGGCTAGCTGCGAGGTGTGTGACTCTGTGCAGATCAATCTGTACTTGAATCAATGATTGTATAAGAAGGTAAGTATGTGTTAGTATATGTTTGAAAATGTAAGGTGCTCTATGTTTAACTGTATAGACAAGAAAATGGAAGTCTCATTGATTCTTTACAGGACTGACTAGGTGTGTGAGTAACTCCATGGATGAGTGGCAGACTGAGTGTCTGTATAGGTGTATGAGTGCATATGATAGTGTTGTAAAGATGAGTGATTGTATGTATGAATGATTGTATGGGTGAATGAGTGAAGGTGTGTGTAGACGTAGCAATCAGTGAGTGCGTATGTAGTAACTAGTATTGGTGTGTCAATGGTTTAAAAAATTATACTCTTTTTAACACTGGGTGAAACAGAGGTTATATTAAAATGTGAGGAGATGCATTGTATTGTCACATGAATGATATCATCAGTGATGTGGTCATTGATGTCAAATGAGATGTCATCAGTGATGTCATCAGTGATGTCATTTGAGATGTCATCAGTGATGTCATCAGTGATGTCACTGACCATGTCATGAATGATGTAATATGTGACATCATCAGCAGTGGATTGCGGGTGCGCGATATATAGTTAGTGCAACTAACTATATATGAAATTTCATTGGTTTTATGTCAATAAAATGTCCAGCTAACTATATATGGTCTCTAACCTATGGTTTTTGCAGTGAATTTTCAAGGTTTTGTAAATGCTAATTCCTAACTATATATGGTCTATAACCTATGGTTTTTTCAGTGAATTTTCAAGGTTTTGTAAATGCTAATTCCTAACTATATATGGTCTATAACCTATGTTTTTTTCAGTGAATTTCAATGGTTTTTTAATAGCAAATATCATAAGCTGTCGAATGTCAAGTACGTGGTAAGTAAAAACATTTTCGTGTTTATGCACACTGATCTGCTTTGAATGCTGCCCCCCACCCCTCATTTCTATTAGGAGTACTCTCTCTTTGCAGATAGTGAAGGGTAGTTAACGCAGCCCTTTGCCCCCCTTTGTAATCCGTCGTGCCTGCTTCTCTCTCCATTTGATTGATTGTTCTCTTTGGTTCATTCTCTATTTACAAACAAGCACAGAGTCGCAATACTCTGTTTAGTCTTTGCAGATAGCGAAAAATCGTGTAAAAAAACAAAAGGAATCGAACAAAATCAGTAGGCCACTAATGGGATCTCTTTTTGACCTCGCTAAAATAGAAATATTAGGAACAACCTGTTGAAAATAGCAATGCGTATGTACATAAGCGGCGTTCATTTGTGTTCACAGTACCCCTTGTTGATTGTTTCAATCGAGCATTGAATTGTTCGAAGTTGGTTCTCTTAAGGATCTTCTCTGCCTGCAAACGAGGAAGAATAGGAATATTCTCTCTCCCTTTGCAGATAGTGAAGGGTAGGTAACGCAAGCCTTTAACACGTCGTACCTATTTCATTCCTCATTGATTGATTGATTGTCCGAACATTGACTGTTTGGGAATTAGTTCTTTTTGGAGGTATTCCCTGTTTGCAAATAAACGTAGGAAAATCTTTGCAAGTAGTGAAAGGGTACGTAATGCGGACCTTTCTCCCCCGTTGTAATCTGTCATGCCTATCTACTCCCCACTGATTGATGCACCTGTTTCACCCGGACCATTTACTAGAGATACGTTATCTGGCCCGACCAGAGAGCACCCCTAGTGAAAAGGACATATGCAATAATAACGAAGTGATCACTGTATCCTGTTAACAGAAACTTTAGCATGAAACAACCTGGAAAGAAAAGAATAGGAAAACGAAAATCAGTAGGCCACTGATGAACATGAACTTTTATTAAACAACGAACAAAGAAACGATAACATAACGTAATGATAAAACCTATTAATGTCCTAGAAACAAGAAAACGTTAAAATATGCCAGTGGTGAGAGACCAGAAAAACAGTAAGAGAAACCAAATCACCCCTCGCTGTCCCACCGCCTGCCACGCCAAAAAAATCGATAGACTAGGGAAAATGCAAGTCAGTAGAACATCCGCCCCCACTCTGGAAACTTCCAAGGTGGGGCAGGGTTGCGGCTACGCCCAGCCGGGAGCAGCCCATATAAGGCGGGTCCTGCTGCCACGCCTCGGCCAGGAGATCCTAACGTAGGGTGTAGCCGGAGGAGAGGCCGAGGCCAGCGGGACCCGGCCAGGGGATTGCCTTTACAACGCTGAACAGTTGCAGGGGGGGGAATGTCTCCTCGACCCTCCCGTCTCTCTCCCAGTCCGGCCGCGGTGGCCCTTGAGAGTTGCAGGTACTCCCGCCACATGCTCTTCCGGTCCGGCCACCAACGGTCGGGGGGCCGAGGACGACGGGATCCGGCTGCAGCCGATAAACCAAGAAACCCGTTCATGGGGCCAGAGCCAGGGGCGTCCGGCCGACATCTACCGGAAGCCCGGCCCGAAGACGGACGGGACACTTCTTCTTTCTTGAATAATGGCTGCGACAACACTGGGGGGGGATTTCTTGCACATGCCTCCGACCCCCCCCCCCCTCGTCCTCATCGCCTGGTCCGGCCATAACAAATCTCAAGCGAGACGCCGTGGGGTGCACTGGGAGGGAGAGACGGTGCGAACAGGCCTCTCCCGCCTCCCCAGGTGGAGGCTTCCCAGCTGCACCCTCAGCGCTCCAGGCGCCCGGAAAAGGGTTCTTCCACTGTGGCCATGCTGCAACGTCTCGCCCGGCAGGGTGGAGCCCGTCCGCTCATTTGACCCCGCGATCGCCAGTAGCTACCGAACTCTCAAAATGGCGGTCGACCTGGCAAGAGCGGGCCCAGCATAAAGAAATGGCCCGGTCACTGCTTGACTCCACCACCGTAGTCCTCCACGACCTTGAAGATTCTAGAGGAGCCGCGGGAGTCTCCGACCCCCGATGGGGAATGACTGCCATGATCGCCCGTGGAGTGACGAAACTGTATCCGCGGGACGTCGGCGCTCCCATGCTGGCGCCAGCCTCACTTTGAATTACTAGAATCCTGCAGACCTCAGTTCCGGTGAAAGCACAGTGTGACCCGGTAGGAAAAATTGTTGCACCCCCTCCCCTTTTTCACTGATAGTTCAAACCACCGATCCTTTCCTTTGCCCTTTTAACGGAACTTTGGACTGCCTCCCCCTCTTTTACATTTTCTAGAGAAAACAAAACATTAACCACTACATTAGCATAGCAGTTGACACCAGAACTGTTTTCAAATTTAAAACCAACAACATCTTCAACAAAATCCTTTTTGTTTCTGCTGTGACCCTGCTACAGCACAGGCCTTGTCCCCAGCAGTAATTCTGCGATGCCGGTAAGAATAGCTGTGGTGCCTACTGGACTCACTCACCCCCGCGGCGCCCCACGCCGTTATTTGCTGGGCGGCAACTTACTAGACATCACTTTCGTGCCATCTAGATTTCAGCGCGTTCTGCTGCCTTGTAACTATTCGCACAACAGACCGCTACTGACAAGAATATTTCATTATTGGTGCTGTCAATTTCAATAAATCTATTGGATAATTCAAAAGAAATTGCCACGGTCTCTTCGTTGTTTAAATGTTTTTACTGTTTTTGTTTTGTTGTATATATTTATATGTTATTAAAGTTTTATATTCCTACTACTTTGTTGGAGTGCTACATATTTTTAATGTGACACATAATTGTAAAAACTTTGATGTACCAAGAGTCATTCCTGGAATCTTCCGCTTCAGGCTCGGTCCCCTCCCCAATCACAATACAGGATGGTTTTCAGATAGTAGGAACGCGTGTGGTGTGACGGATCTCATCGGGTGTGGGCCTTGATCTACTATAACTCCTTTGAAGAGGGGTGATTCTTTACAGCTGGGGCCATAAACTACATCTGCAGGGCTAGCTGATAGCCTGGACAATCGGACACAGAGGAAGAGGAGTGTCAGAGGGTGCGGTAGTGAATAGGGCGAAAGGGAGGTGTCGGGCGGGCACAGAGTGTGATTTTCAGGGAAGAGCAGCGCAGATGGGGGGAGGTTTATTGCCCATGCATAAGACAGAGAGCGGGGGTGACCAGTGCCTGGGGAAGATGCTTGCGAGGGTGAGGAGCCATGCTACGAATCGACAGCGTGCAGAGAGTGGGTCTGGTCAAGACATCTAAAATGGCTGCCGTGCACCACAAAAGTGTGGCATTTCAAAAAAGGCAAGATGGCGCAAACAATGTTTTTCAACACTTCCTCATTTCCTTCGAATCGAACGTTAACAGACGTTGGGGCATATTACCAAAGTTAAGCGATATTTATCGCTAACGATGCTTACCAACGAATTTTTTACCGCTAAGCATCGTCAGAAATTATCGAAGATAAACCTTGCTATTATCAAGGTTTATCGCAAATGCGATAATAAACGGCCGCAATGCATCAATATCGCTAAAAACTCAGCGATATTCATGCATTACCGAGCTAATGCTCTTAGCCATGTTATCCACCTCCCATTGGATAACATGGCTAAGAACTGCTCAGGGCAGGTGTTACTTTTTGGAGATATTCGCGCTTAGCGCGAATATCTCCAAAAGGAGATAGATATCTTGCATGTTGTAATGCAAGTTATTGTGGTATATGGAACTCATACCATAATCTCTCAGGAAAGCAGAAACTGATCCTTTTGGGACCGCCTAAAAAGGCATAGGGGGTGAGGAGTACTCTACTTTGCCCCCTTTTCACGTTCCGAACTATTTTATTTTACTCTCTTCTGTAATTACACAAAATAGCAGCGATAAGATGCATCGGAGACACAGTGAGAGAAAGGAGGCCGGAGATGAAGAAGAGATGTCAAATACACATTGGAGATAATATAGTGGCAGAAGGGAAGTAAATATGAGTAAACTTACCATGTAACATAAAAATGTTGCACTCTATACTATAAGTCTCATTTTATACTACAATCACTTCGCTACAACCTCATAAATTAAAAATAAAAATGAATAATGTCTCAAACAATTTTTGATTTCTAAATATAAATTTATTCTTCAGAATTTTCTAAATTTGAAAGAACTAGTAACATGTCCTCATCAGCAATGTCCTCATGAAAAGTCTGCAATGATGATTCTTGTACCTCTATGGTCTCCAAACATTCGATAAATTCGCCATCAAGAGATTGATCAAAAAAATCATTCAAGTCATCTCCTCCTTGTGACAATATTTCATTATTGGTGCTGTCAATTTCAATCAATGTAGTGGAATCATTCAAGTCATCTCCTCGTGACAATATTTCATTATTGGTGCTCTCAATTTCAATCAATGTAGTGGAATCATTCACGTCATCTCCTCCTTGTGACAATATTTCATTATTGGTGCTGTCCATTTCAATCAATCTAATGGAATCATACAAGTCATCTCCTCCTTGTGACAATATTTCATTATTGGTGCTCTCAATTTCAATCAATGTAGTGGAATCATTCAAGTCATCTCCTTGTGCCAATATTTCATTATTGGTGCTGTCCATTTCAATCAATCTAATGGAATCATACAAGTCATCTCCTCCTTGTGACAATATTTCATTATTGGTGCTCTCAATTTCAATCAATGTAGTGGACAATTCAAAAGAAATTGCCACGGTCTCTTCATTGTGAGCCATTTTATTTTGAAATTGCTTGCTGTAAATTGCAGAAAAAAATATTCACTTTCATTTATCGTTTTTAGTAATACATAATATAAAACTAACTTTATCAAGTATTTAGTATAACAGAAGGACTGCAAATAAATAACAGAAAACATTTTTCAAATTATCTTCAAGTGTACAACATAGTTCCCCTTACAAATTAACAACTCACCTTTTTAAAAGTAGGAGAAGTGTTAGTACTGTGTAAATCAAACACCAGAAATTCACCACCAAAAATTCCTCACAAATGTACCTCAGACAGTAGTATCACAAAATGGCTGTGGTTTCCTCTCATTTGAAATATATACATAACCAATTAACTTTCATCACACACAAATACAAAACCAAACTAACATTTTAATTGGTTCTAAATTTCAACACTTTCAAATGTGTTTTCCCCATGCAATTTTCCATAGGACATTTACATACGTCTACAGCCTGAATGGCTGAACGGAATTACACCAAACTTGGCAAAATGGTACATCAAACCTAAGAGGTCAGGAAGGATCTACTATGCCCCCTTATGGTCATTTCCCCCTTCGCTTTGGCCTCCTCTTGTCTCTCAATCCTACCGAGAGACAAGATGGCGGCCGCTACGGACTGTTTGGAATGTTGACAGACGCCGGAGAACCAATCAGCTTCGCAAAGCTCCGTAACGCGAAAAGTACGCGAAGCGGAGCGCTGTTACAGATATATATCTTTTTTTGAACGTTAATTTCTCAAAATCCACTGGAGCACATATATTGAGACCTAGCAAAGGCACATCGGCCTACCAGTCCCTAATATTTTGCCAAGTTTCGTGCAAATCCATTCAGCCGTTCGATTATTATTATTTTTTTTTTTTGCCCCGCGGGGCCCTTTTAAAACCTCCACATCAAACGTAGGGGGTCAGCGAGGATCTACTATTCCCCCTTATGGTCATTTGCCCCTTCGCTTTGGCCTCCTCTTGTCTCTCGATCCTACCGAGAGACAAGATGGCGGCCGCTACGGACTGTTTGGAATGTTGACAGACGCCGGAGAACCAATCAGCTTCGCTTCACAAAGCTCCGTTGCGCGAAAAGTACGCGTCCTGGAGCGCTGCCCGGTCCGCTGTTACAGATATATATCTTTTTTTAAACGTTAATTTCTCAAAATCCACTGTAGCACATATATTGAGACCTACAAAAGGCACATCGGGCTACCAGTCCCTACAATTTTGCCAAGTTTCGTGCAAATCCATTCAGCCGTTCGGGCTAAAAGTGAGGCCAACCGCCCTATTGAAAACTCAATGTTAAAAACACGTTTTGGGACCCCCCTTTTTTCTCAGCCCCCCCTTGACGAACCCCCCCCCAAATTTTCAAGGGCTGCTCAGAAACAAAATGTGCCATTTTCCTGAAAATTTCAGCCAATTCCGTCCACAAACGCCAAAGTTATTAGACATAGAATTTTCAAAAAACCCATAGAGAAAAAATCCTAACTATATATACCTACTGGCGACCGCCAGTAGGTAATATATATATATATATATATATATATATATATATATTTATATATTATATATATATGGAATGGCGGTCGAGCTTTTTCCTTTCTTGCTCCCTCATCATGGAACAAAATGCCCTTTTATCTGCGTATCATTCCCGTACACAGTTGCTTTCGTAAGAAGCTGAAGACATGGCTTTTTGGAAATTAAACCATCATCGGTCCACTTGTCAGAGCCGTCTGCAAGAGCCATGAGACTTCAGAAGTGATATGTGCACGATACAAATGTTCCTGACTTGACTTGAACACAAGCATACACAGAAAAATGTTCTGCAAAAATATTCATAATATGTCTCGTTGCTGGATCTAAGTTTTCTGCACGGCTGGTATCAGCTTAGCTTTTGTGACCAGTAATTTGGACCATTGCCATACATATGCTTATGAACCAAGCATAGGGTTTTGAAAAGGATCCGCTTTTTCACTGGAAGCCAGTGAAGGATTTTTAAACAGGGGGCAGAAGAAGATTTTCGCGGAAGGCTTAGGACTAACCGAGCTGCGGTGTTCTGAAGAACCTGGAGCCGATTCAGGTGTTTTTCATTTATTGAAAGTAGTAAAGAGTTCCCGTAGTCCATTCTGTTTATAATTAGTCCCTGTACTAAAGGTTTCCGTGCCTCAATAGGAATCCACTTAAAGACCTTCCACAGACTGCGCATTACATCGAAACAGGTGCCAATGACGTGATTGATTTGGTTTTTCGTGGACAGTTGATTATCCATGTAAAAACCAAGTGTTATTTGTGTAATGGCAAAATGGATGTCCTGTGTCACAAGTACATACAACACAGGCTCTCAGTCAGCCATACACATACAGCCTATTCACTCACACAGGTTCATAAATCCCCACAAACCACACTCTCACTGACGCACATGGTGCCCATGTCATAATGTCCGTATCCAAAGTATTTTGTTCAAACCATAGTATCTGGCTCTATGACCATTAGGTTTAAAGTCAATGTAGCAGGTAGTGTGGGTGTCTGATAACATTGCGCGAGTTGTTTAGCCTTCAGTAGCTGTCAACTTTCACTGATAAAAGTAGCTCTCATTACAGAAAAGGTTGAAGAGTGATGCTTCACAGTTTGCTGAATCTGGATGATGGTAGATGCCTGTGTGGTACTAGCAGTATAGACGGTCATCGCATCGATGCTCCAGAGACGTGAAGGCGTTATCCCCACTAATCAATTACCTTGTCTCCTTTACTTACATCTCTGTCGTGTCCTGTTGTGGTTGGACTAAAGCTCTACTCTTTATGTGGAGGCCAGCTGGTGCGCCTTTGAGAACGGCTCTACATGGGCCCGGCTTTATTTCTGGCACGTTAATAAACGTTTCAAGCATCGTCTATTGATTCTTGTTCGAAGCCTTGTCATCGTGCACTTCTCGATGCTGGAGACTGACATAGTGAAGTGAAAGTTCGAGTTATTATTTAACTAACGGTGGAAAAAGTGTGACAGATTTTTTTGAGCCACTATGCACAGAGTACCTTCCAAAGTCTCAGATTTTATTTTTGTCGTGTGTAATTGGATTATTTGAGGCTTGGTAGCTCTGCGTGACCTTTTACTTCACTTTTGAAGGTGCCAGTAACTTATTCAAAATATTTTTCAAATCAGCTACACATGCTGCATGTGAAATGTATTTTACAATTTACAGAAATTGCTGCTTGGGCACTTCTTCCTGCACCTTACTCCCCGTACCTATGAGTTGTTACGACTTCTGAAACCTTTTGCAATATATGTGGGTTTACCACATATCTATTATGAAATGTACAGAACTGGCACATTGTTTCTGAGTATTGTAATGCTCACTACTATTGTTGCTTGAAAGGCGTTTCAGAAAGGTCAAAGGGCATGCTCATCTTGTGCCAGCATCTGCTGTTTGCATGGATTTAAATCGGAACATTTTACAGTTATGAATTTTAATAATTAACTAGCATCAGACTCTGTGCTCTATTTAACACTTTACCTTAATACTCATAGGATTTACATCCATTTTCGACGTGGCACAACGTAGCAGCTGCTCTGTGTATAAACGTGTCTCCTCCCTGGGTGACTGCGTGTTCTTCTAAAGTTCAGAAACTACAGTTGATCTGTTATACTGTATGTGATGTGAAGTTTACTCACCTTTCCGTGGGTCCAACGTGGTCTAGGGAAGGACGAGTAATTAAAATTTCAACTGGGTTGTCAGCTACGGAGTCACGTGATTATGTGGTTATGTCCTTTTGATAATTAATAGGCGCATTGGTGTACTTGAGGCGTGCTGTGATGACAGCTAACGCTCTCTGGAGTAAGGACCACTTGACACTCTTTCCAGACACCAATTCTAGGGTCCATGGTACAAGGAACGAGAAGATAAAAGACTCCCACTGTTCAGCAGCTTTGGGTGTTACCTATGTTAAGTGGTTGCGGTGTACTGTTGTTGAGTACTGAAGGATGCACTGAATCTGTTTAGTGGGAGAGGAGTGGATTGTATTGTGTCGCGGTGTAATTTGTGAAATGTGTGCTCTTAATAATGCACTGTTCTTTGCGCTTGTGGTGTGGGCCAGTTCTCTGAATACTTTGCTGATTCTTGGTCTATGACTTCTTGCTGTGCCATCATTGTACTTCCCCACACTGCTTGTTGAGTTGTAATTGTCTTGAGTTTTATGAAGGGAGCAGGGTGGTCTCCTACTGTTTACGAGCGAGAATATGAGATACATGTGGTCCTGGGAAAGGGAGAGAGAGCGGGAGAGGGAGAGAGAGCGGGAGAGAGAGAGAGAGCGAGAGAGAGAGAGAGAGCGGGAGGGAGAGAGAGAGCGGGAGGGAGAGAGAGAGCGGGAGGGAGAGAGAGAGAGAGCGGGAGGGAGAGAGAGAGCGGGAGGGAGAGAGAGTTTCGCTGTAATCCGCTAGAAGAATGCTACTCTATTGCAGCTGATGTGGTCAGTCACTGAAATATAGCACACAATGAAGACCCACGGTCCTGGAACAATATAATTAACTACCAACTACTAATTTAAGTCATTATATCTGGTGATCCTGTAAACATAGCTAATTATTTGTATCATCTAGCCTACATACAATAACACTTTTGTATGCAGCAAGCAGTCACTTTCCTGATATACTCTCACAGAAAGTGGAATACTCTGAACCTTCCTGTAACTTGAGACAATTAACCAATGTGGTTTGTTACTGGGGAGTCTTTGGAGTGGGGCTCCGCTGGACGCCCCTTGAAGTTACAAATATGTTAGTTCAAGGCTATATGTCTGATTGCGCACAGGAATATTGGGAGATATTTGCCTGAAGGTTCCTGTCTGATTGGAGGAGGGAACGTCCACGGAAACATTTTCTGTCAGTTTCACAAATTAAAAGAATGTGGTATTCAGAACTTAAAAATAGTAAACTTTTGCTGCCCAAGAACTTAGACAGTAATCATCAGAGAAAAACAGGATTAAATCATCACCAATAGTCTTGAGAAGACATGAACTTGCCTTCTTTTGTCAGTGCTTCAGAACTATCCGATACTTTTTTTAGGTCTCGCCTAGACGAAAGCAAAGCGAAGCTTTGCTGTCTAGGGCGAGACAACTTATGTTGTTACTTCTAGGGGAATGTGGACAGCAAAGTGCCACGCGCTTTTTCTTTCCGAGATTGTACCTCGTGAGCGCGCACGTCGCCGTGCCTCATATTCCCATGCACAAAGAAAGCCTCACTCACGCATGCGCACATACACAGCCATACACACACTGCATACACACACGCACCCCCCCCTTAAACAGACACACGCGCACACAGACAGACAGACGCACGCACAGACACACTCAAACAGACACACGCGCGTACACCCCACCCCCACTCACCCCTCCTCTCCCTCAACACACTCACCGGTTCTGGCGGTGCTCGGCGGCGGTTCTGCCTCTCGGGCGGCGGTAGCCCTTTGCGGGGCTCTCATGAGAGCCCCGCCTTCCCCATGCGCCCGGCTGCTCTTCACCCGGTCCCCCATCTCGGTACCGGGACTCAATCAGGAGCCTTCGTGGCTCCTCGGGCAGCTCTCTCTCTCTCGCCGCGATGGGGCGGGACTTCCGGTTGGGGCCGCGATGGGATTGGCCGGCTGCCCAACCGCTTCCGGGTCGCTGGCAGCGCGGCGGCCCGGCGGGGACTTGTTTGTAATTGTTGATCATGTTTATACACGTTTTAAATGTGCATTTATTGCTTACAACATTAACAATGTATATGTTCTACATCTGTAGGGGCCAGAGTGTCCATTTAAGATATTGTTGATGGTTTTAGAAAAGGACAATACATTTTCTTTGACCTCGACATTTGTCATTACAGATATGCTTTTATTATCATAACTACGTCCACCTACTTAGCTACTTAAGCAAATTGATTTAAATGTGCATTAAATCGTCTGAATTGAGTAAAACGGATTAAGGGCAAAATAACTATGAAATTTGCCTGTGGAGATTCGCCCATAATGTTTAAGAAATTCACATTAAACATGGTCTATTTATTTGGGGGTTTTATTTGGTTATTTTGCGGTTTATCATCTCAAAGTATCACCTCAGAGTGCTATATTACTTTAGTGCAGATTTGCATGAGCAATCGGGGGTCTAGAAGTTAATTTCAATTGGGGGGTTGAAAATTGGTGAGGGGGTGGATGGCCCTATCCAGTGTTTCTCAGTCTCAACATTTAATCGGAGAGCTTCGTTTTTTATTTGCATGAAGGCACATTTGGCAGGTTCGTTTTTCTGACAGTTTCTGAACTGTAAGTGGTGGGATGAGAAACAAAAACATATTCAGAGGTCGGCAAATGAAGAACAAAATTAATTGTGGAATCAAATGCCAATAAATGCATGCACAAATGTGGACAATATCTTTAGTATGGAAACTCTTGAATAATACATAGGATTTTATTTAGAGTTTGGCGGGCAGGGTACTCTGTTGCAACTGCCCGCCAGATACTCATTCCGCCTCCCTCATGTAGAGATGGACGGAGCCAAGTTGGGCTATATCGGGGAAATACTACCTCTGAGCACAATGGTGTTTGGGCCATTGGAGGAAGGCCATTTTACTGGCTGCTCTACTTAGGTTGGACAGTGTACAGTCTTTTTTTAGGTCGAGCATTTAAGACCTCATGTATAAACTTTTGTATATACTTATATGTGTATGTACTTTGTGGGCTCTGGAGATCAGCCCTAGAACTTGTCTGCTTCCGCTTAGGGACTTTTTTTCTGTTCAACTGCCTCTATTTAACTGTTTTGATAGAAAACAACCAGTAGAGGTCAGTAAAATACCAGAACTGCTTTCCGACAAGGGACTTTATTTTTTTATTTTTCTGGCAACTTCCTCTTTTTAACTCTCTTGATAGAAAAAAACTAGCCGAGGTCAGTAAAATACCAGAATCACTTTAGCATTCTCTAGATTCCAGTCCATAGAAATTGTCTTCCACGAGCCCCCGTAGACAATAATATTTTTTTCAAATCTTTTTTTCTCAGTAATATGACCACCGAATGCCCTGATTTTATATTAAAAACAGAGCTTTGGACAATGACATTTCCCATTGAAAGGTAATATTTCTTTCCATGTATTCCCATACCTGATGTGTCATGCATTTTAGTGCAAACTTTCTCTCCATGTTAAAGAACAGTAGATTTTTCAGCACACAGGCTAATGTGCTGCGTAGCTAAATACATATAAGGTCCCAAAGGCGAGACCGATTGCATTGCAAATGCTTGTTTAACTATGTGAAGTCCTTCACAGCGAGGGGCGACAATACAGATCCTGCATCGGAAAACCCTGTTTAGTCTTGGCTTGAAGGCCCGTCAACTGGTCAGAGAAATACTCTTGCAACAACAAAAACAAGCACTGGCTTAGCCAATAGGTCTCGCCTTTGGGACCTTATAAGTATTTAATTATGCAGCACAAAATCCTTGGTGCAAAATCAACTGTTGCATGGCTAAACACTTATTATGTCCCAAAGGCAAGACGTATTGGCTAAGGTTAATGCATAATGTACAGATTAGGACTATGCGCAGTGTACCATTTAATAGTTGCAAATTAAGCAGACCTTTGTGAATGATGCCCATTAAAACTCTCGGGACAGTCATCAACCCCAGAGGGACTGGAAATGGCATCAAGAGATAGGGGAATCTTTTTGGTCTACGGAATGTTATGCAAGGACAAAATAGGTTGTAAACAATCTAATTGAAGGTTGTCCAGGGTGTACAGCATTCATAAAATCCGTGTGTAAGGTCACCACATAGCTTAGTCCTCACGGACACCATTTTCCAACTCACTGTTCACCACGACGGAACTCAATTGCCAGAAGACAATGATTTGTTACCGGGGAAAAAAATGGTGTAAGGGTCCCCTGATAACATGAACCACCGGGCACCATTAACCATGTGTCCAATGATCCTGTTTATAACAAAACCAAGCAGAATATCTTTATGATAAACCCAATAATAATGTCTCAGAGAGCCCCAAGGCAACTGGGCAGCGTCTTGGCGTGTTAAACTGCTTCACCTTCATGTCTGATACAGCTGTAGCATATTGATGGGTGTCTTATTGTTAGCCTTCCAGATGTTTTTGGCCGGACCGTGCTCTGATACAGCTGGCATGGAAAGCAGTGGTAGGCCATGCTGACCAGCAGCCTTACTTACTGTGCAGCACTTTGATATAATGAAGCACCTGGTGTTACACAGGACCCTGAGGTCCTCGTGGTGTGGCGGGGGCCTCGCTACAGTGGGCCCCCTCAGCAAAGTACCCTGGCCTTAGAGTTCCTGACTGAATCTGAAAGGGACCCCTTCATATAGCTTGCAGCGGGCTCCCTCAAGTTTCCTTACTCTAGAGCAGGGGGGTCACAGGCAGCATCCTTGCAAATATGGAAGCTCCCTAAAATATTTAAGCTGTGTCCTGACCGGACAGCACTGCCCTGGCACACTGAGTGCAAACACAATGTTATTGGTTTCACCCTGGAATATCAGTACAGCACCAAGATGTACAATGGGACCCCCTGCACATACAACAGCAACACCCTGCCATATAATAGCAGCATTTCTAATTACATTTTTTTGCTGGCACGTGAACTTTGATGGCATTTTAACAGGCACAGGAACCGTGGTGAGCATTGTTTCCTATTACAGTATTTTTCCTGGCACATAACTTTTCTCTTTACCCTGACCTTTTCTATAGCCTTTTAACCAAGAAATGTGGAAAATGGGTTTTTCCATTAGACCCCCTTGTTCAGACCACTTGTGGTCGGAGAGCTCCCACCAATCCTTCATGGCTAGGGCTGACCATGTGACTCGTGCACAACTCAAAGCCTCTCTGACTTCAGGGAAGTGAAGCCAGTGGTTGTACATGGATGAATCGTAGAAGTAGAAGGTCTCACAAGGATCTGGGTGAGACAACAACCTGTAAGTTATTGTGCCCAATCAGAAGAATATGTCTCCCGCACAGTTCAATATATAACTTGATTCCAAGAAGGGTAATAGTTAATACTTCTTATGTACGGTGTTGTGAGGATGAAAGTCTGTGGCTGTAACGTAAATAAGGTGGCCGAAGATTTCATCTGGCTATCAGAACTGGGTAAGTGATCAAATCTTACACTTTTTGACATAGCCTACTGTCTGCACATGGCTAAACTTTAGTTGGTGTTTCAGGCAAAAAAGTGTTTTGCAGTTCAATTTTCCTGCTAAAACATTTTGCATGGCGTATTAAAAGATGTGTGGTGAGTACAGGCACATAACTAATAACTCCATGTTATAGGGTCACCTTCATAACATATTTAATAAGAGTTGGTGCAGATATTACATAGTATTACCGAAATCTCAATGCACTGTAATCGCATTTGTTACTGCTACTAAACACAATGGCATTTGTTTGGTCTGTAAAAGGGAGCCATAGAAAGGTAATTATAGCACCAAGTAAGTAGTAATCAAAAGTAGGCAATTACTTATCTAAGCTAAGATATGCTAATATAGTACAAGAGGCTATGGTTGATAAGCGGAAAAGGACAAGTCAGATTAGATACAAGTAAGTCTGCTAACCATCAGACCGTGTCTCTACAATAATAGCCTGTGAAGCGCCCTGGAGCTCCAATGAGAATGCCTAAAACTAAATCTTGAAGGAATAATAAGCAATTTCAGAATCACAAGAGCTTGTGCACAGTGGCAGGATTCTGGAGCAAGATCCTGAAAGGATCACGAACCACAAGTGTAGTATTCTAGGCACTAGGCAGCCGAAGGGTTGTACGCTTTGGGTCAGAGCCCTGGTTGGACTCCGAATGTCTCCCCATTATATGTCGATGTTTTTAGATCCTCGGCTGTATTAGTATTACCTTATCACGAGATATATCACCTGTATCAGCTGGAGGGGAACTCTTTAGACGAGGGTGGTTGCACTTCTGTTATTCTGCGACTGTATAGGAGGATCTATTCTCCCCCCTCGTTTTTAGGTCTCGCCTCTCAATGCGCATGCGCATTGAGCAGAGCGAGACTATAGCGACTTAAACAGACTTTACCCAACTGAGCGATTTGGTGCTGTGCCCGTGCGCTTTTAGGTCAATGCGCAAGCGCATTGACCTACAATGCGCGTGCACATCATCAAATCGCCATCTGTTCCCTCAGCCGCACTCCTCCCACACCTTTGAAGTGAAGCTTAGCTTCACTTCAAAGGCCCCTGCTGCTTCACACCCTCATCGCCGCTCTCCCCACTCCGCCCCCTCCCCTGCCCGCCGTGTCGCATTTCTCCTCCCCCCTCCCCACAGCAATGCCCTCCGTCTTGTTGAGAAAGGAATTGTCTCGTTTATAGGCATGGGGAGAACTGACGCGGAGACTCGAACCCAACTCCACAGTTACAGAGTCGGGAAGCTCTAAATGTTATGCCACATCTTCTATCCACATATTTCTGGGCATAGGCGTCAGTGTGTTCGGCTGGGAGTGGTCGAAATGTATAAATTAATTTTTTTATCTCCTGTTTTTTTTTCAGTACTTTAACTTTCATTTTGTGGTGTGCCTGCACAAACTGCTGCAGTAGGTACTTTCCATTTCAGTGCAACTGTAGGCAAATGCTAGGACAGTATAACTCTCGGGCCAAGTTCTGTTCCACTTAAATAAACATATGGCTCCCGCGCTGCACTCTAAATGTAGACATCCAGCTATGTGGAAATTTACAGTTAAAAATATAAGTCCGCATGAAGGTATAATAATTGGTCAGTAGCCTCGCTACGTGAAATGTCTACTGCGTTGTTTATTTTTTCATTTAAGTGTACTGATAAAACACTTTTTCGTTTTTCTTTATCTTAATCGAAGGCACTGATCAAACTTAGTACCAACACAATATAAATGGAATGTATTGAATATATAATTATATCACAGTATAATTATCCACGTTTTATAATGCACTACCACATGATTGCTATCTCCCCAAGCAAAACGTGTTGTTGCATTGGCTATTTTATACACAAATATTTTTTGAATGTTTTCTCAACTGTGGTATCTATAGTAATTACAACACCCCTGTCCTAACCCAAAAATCATAATGGATGGTTTGTAATAATTCAACTCTGATCTGTCCGAGTGGGACAGAAAGAATCAGAAAATAGTGAGCTTTACATTTTACATGTGCAAGAATTACACGTCTCAGCCTGCCCCAGCGCCATCGGCAGTGCCTGCATACCCCTCCCGCCTCCCACCACAGCCTGCCCCAGCGCCATCAGCAGTGCCTGCAGACCCCTCCCGCCTCCCACCACAGCCTGCACCAGCGCCATCGGCAGTGCCTGCAGACCCCTCCTGCCTCCCACCACAGCCTGCACCAGCGCCATCGGCAGTGCCTGCAGACCCCTCCTGCCTCCCACCACAGCCTGCACCAGCGCCATCGGCAGTGCCTGCAGACCCCTCCTGCCTCCCACCACAGCCTGCACCAGCGCCATCGGCAGTGCCTGCATACCCCTCCCGCCTCCCACCACAGCCTGCCCCAGCGCCATCGGCAGTGCCTGCAGACCACTCCCGCCTCCCACCACAGCCTGCACCATCGCCAGTGCCTGCATACCCCTCCCGCCTCCCACCACAGCCTGCACCAGCGCCATCGGCAGTGCCTGCAGACCCCTCCCGCCTCCCACCACAGCCTGCACCAGCGCCATCGGCAGTGCCTGCATACCCCTCCCGCCTCCCACCACAGCCTGCACCAGCGCCATCGGCAGTGCCTGCATACCCCTCCCGCCTCTCACCACAGCCTGCACCAGCGCCATCGGCAGTGCCTGCATACCCCTCCCGCCTCCCACCACAGCCTGCACCAGCCCCATCGGCAGTGCCTGCATACCCCTCCCGCCTCCCACCACAGCCTGCACCAGCGCCATCGGCAGTGCCTGCATACCCCTCCCGCCTCCCACCACAGCCTGCCTCAGCGCCATCGGCAGTGCCTGCAGACCCCTCCCGCCTCCCACCACAGCATGCCCAAGTGCAGCATGAGTTACATACACACGGATGTGGGATGTTCTTAACTAAACTGCAACTAACAATCGTTTTTCAGTTTGTTTTAATAACATTATTTTTGTACCTTACAAGTTACGGAATTGGGGGTGTTTTGTTTGGATGCAATCACTAGCGCGCTAATGCTGCTAGAGTTAAAATGTGGGCGCTGAAACTGCATGCAAGCATCACGTTCTCAAGACGAATGGAAATGGAAGTGTGCGGCCGATCCCTGCACCCAGCCCATGTGTTTGAACCACAGCACGGTGTAAGGTGCAACACCCATTATTTTACTCGTTATAGCAAGTACGTAGCTGAATTTGAACAGACTCGTTCTTTTATTAGATGAATACATCTAAGTCACGTACATACAAAACATGTTGCATTACAAATGCTATAGGTGTCACATTTGAAAAAGTTTAAAGTATTGGCAATGTAAATGACAACGCTATTAATTTGGCTATTTTCAAGACCAACACATTACAAAAAAATTGTCATTTACAAAACCAATAGCTCCAACTTTTCTAATGCGAGACCTATTGCATTTCCAATGCTTGTCTAATTTACCCTTGGCTTATGAGTAGGCCAGACATATGGGGGCCCTTTTTGTTAGTACCAGTTGTCTTTTTAACATCATTGGTTATCTCGCCCTGGGGGTTACTAATAGGGTGTGGTACCGAGTATTTCCTATATACAACTTCTACTGTCCAATCCTCATCCATAATATACCTCTTTTGTTGGCTACTCTATCCTACAGACTATTGAGCACCCCTCTCCGGTTTTCTGCTGGGCAAGAGGGATTACTATATCATATCGGATTTCTGGCAATTTATACATCCTGAAGTAAGTTCCGTTACCATGTAAACACGCTCTGAGATGGGGCTTTTTGATTAGCTTAGATGGGCAGTCCATTTATGTATGTATATTCTACATTTCAGTCCGTGCTGTAGACGGCGTTATCTACCTCGGTACCCTTCGGATTCCCTCCTTGCTTATTGTGACACCGATATCTATTTAAGTGAGTATATTTTGGTGTGTTTTTAGGGTCCTCATACTATTTGTATCATCAGCTCATACAATAATTTTTTACTCTATGCTCTAATTTGGCTTTATCGGGGAGTCCTATTTGGCTTTTGGAAAATCTTTAAAGAGGCGATTCCTGAAGAGACTGTTTGGCTCTATACCAGCAGAGATTGTTTGGCTCATCTATTAGGTACTTAACAGACTTGACCATACTTACCGTTCATACGTGTTGAGACCCTGCATATGTTGCTTATGCTTATCCTTGTTCTTAATATAGGACTTTGCACTCCGCATGCGGGTAGCGTCATTCTATGTTCCTAGTCAACATTAGGTCGTATGATTTGGATCCTCACTATTGGATTGCTACTCATATCCAGCCAGTATGTATATTACCTACGTATGATAACAAGTTGGGGTATAAGGTCTTTCTCATTCGAACAACTTCTGTGCACAATAGGTGACTTTCTCTACTGCTCATTTATTATTCATTTGTCTCTTGGTTAATTTATTCTATATGTTTATGGTATACACCTCTTTGACTCTAATTTGGTGTTTCTTATGCACTCAGTTTTTGCTCTTATGGTATTTTTTAATAAAAATTCTTTTTTTTAATTAGGTTCTTTAAATATTCCGTGATGTTATGTTGTTCCCACAGACTGGATTGACGAAGTTATTACTTCAAATACCGATGGCCTTGTAAAAGAAATTAAATGTATTAGGTTTCACTATACTTGTTAATACACCATCAGCGCCCTGAGGAAGGATGGTACATGAAAATTCCGAAACGCGCGTCATCGCAAGTTGTTGTGGTTTTGTTTGCTTATGATGTCTGTTATGTTTTTGTGAATTGTATTTTCTCTGATTTTTTGTGGTTTCTGTTTGTATATAGTAATTTTTTGTACTTTTTTGTATTTCCTGCTGTTGAGAAATGTACCTAATTTTTTCATTGCTTCGTCTATGCTTGGATTCACAAATTGGATCTGGATGTGAGTCATTTGTAATTGTATGAATTTTATGTATATAATATTTATTGAAAGAGTCATGAAATAATGATATATATATTTTCTGATCATAAAATACCAAAAAAAGTGACTTATTTGTGATACTGTCTGTGTGGGACTAGCTCGATGTTATTAGTACTGGGGGGGCTTCTTCTAATGTTTATTGTATAAAATAAATGTTGCCCTCACTGATTTCAAATTTTTATTTGTACAAGGCTAATAAAGGTGGTCATTTTATGAACTTGGTCTATTATTCTTAGCACCCAAGAGAAAATGTGGTTTAACGATTCAAGCTGCTGCCTTTGCCTACATGTGTGTTAAATGCATTTGTGGAATCGTCCCTTGATCTATGCAGTCTTGCTTCACTGCTAGACTTGTGCTATATGAATACACATACATACCCACAGCAGCTTCTAAGAGTAGCTCTTGAGCGTGGCGGATGCTGCTGAAGAGTAAGAACACTTAAAAAGAATTGTTTGATTTGCCTCCATGAGGCCCATTGGATAACGAGGTGAGGCGAAGTCACACCTATTCAAATTCTTGAAAAATCCTCTTCAAGTTTTTTCAGACACGTAGCACACATAAAAAACATGGACAAAACTTGACAAAGATGAGTGCATTTTACTTTACAAAAAACATGCTTCAAATTTATAGTCAGTGGTTTTATGACATATTTGTCTTCAGTCTACTAGACAAGAGAGAGGGGCTCCACAACCAAGGAACAGTGCATCGTATTAGGAGAACAAACTTGCTCTGATATCCTTTGGGATCAAGTTCGCACTATATAAAACTTTATAAATAAAATAAAATAAATACATTTTCCCCAAGGGAAAACTAATCAAACATACATAAATATGAGGAGGAGCTTCGCCTGCAACTATGATGGCCGCCTAGACTCTCGGCTCCGCCGACCTTCGCGCTTTCCTCCACGATCCTGCAATTTATCCTGCCACTGAGCCCAGCTTGAGCCCAGCTTTGCAACGGGGAACCGATCCTGAGTATAATGGTGTGTTCCCCGGCTCGTTCCAGGCGGTAGCGGCGGTGATACATCCTCGCTTCTTCCCCGGCCCGGCGCAGCGGATGGTCCGGGTCTTTGTCTGGGCGGCGCGGCCGGACCCGGTCACGAACAACAGCTGACGTCGCAGATGAGGCAGAGTCGATCGGCCGGTGAGGGACTATCGTGCTGTGCCTCCCGCTGCAGCGATTCATCCCACCCCGCGATCTTGCCCGCCTGGACACATTGTAACCAAGAGAAGTACATTGTATTGTTTCCCGGCTTGGAAGCGACCTGTGCGGCTCCCTCGTCTACCCCTGCTCTGTGGTGGACGCCATTTTTGTGCACCGCACGTACTGCGTTTGAAAGTGGAGGCCCTGGACCACGGCCGTGAGTCCGGATAATTGCTGATTTCTTCTCAGCCCTGTGGGTGGTACCGCAATGCAGTCCATTGCCCATATGCCTCTGGCTCAGCTGTATTCTGCAGATTATCGACGGGGTGGTGTGCTGCTGACGAGTGAAGATGGCGACCGGATTCCGGGGCTGCTGCACGTCCATGAGCCCTGGACAAAGAGAACTGCTGCGTCCTCTCTTCCTGAGACACCCCTGGGGCTCCGTGATGTTCTGAGTGCCCTAGATGCTCTACGAGCTGCCTTGCTGGACAATGCCCGGGATCTGGGGAACCGGCTTGCTGCCATTATTCCGGTTGACCGTGGTTGTCCTTCGGCGCTGGACACTGCGCCACACCCTGCACCAGACCACAGTGAACTGCTTACCCAGGTGCCTACGGAAACGGTGGGGGATCATGGTTCAGGGGCAGCCGATGTACTGGCCGCGGCGGCCCAGAGGGCTGGTGTTCGTGGTTTCATACAGTGGTTGGGATATCGTCCCCGGACGCCATGTTTGGCGACTCCTTTGTGTTCTGCTGGCGAGACTCCTTATTCCTCTTTGGAGCTGGTGCTCTCACTCAGGCCTGCTGCTTCCGGAGGTCTTCTGTACTGCCTTGGCCCTTTTCGTATTGTTCTCGGACGCGCAGGGGTGGTCTGGGTGGACTCTGGTGGACGTCTCCCCGTTCTGTTTTGGCCACACCGGGCGCCTCTGCCGTCCTTGATAGCGGCTGGACTGCTGGACTCAATCGACCATCTTGATCGCAGGGGGCAAGGTTGAAGCTGCTTTCGGACTTGCTCGAGCTCACAGTGCTGGGACTGGGGGGAAAAGCGAGACATTGTTTGACGTCGAAAGTTTGTATCTTCTCATCTACAATTGATCGTGCGGGCCGGGGTGGAGGATGTTTTAGTGCTTTTTGGTGTCTGTTTGGTCGGTTACAATGTGGGACACGCTTATAATGATATCACGATTAGCGCTATGTGGCATTGTATGACTTGTATTATCACATGTTCAATTGTTTCTTCTTCCCAAGCTTGATCCGTGTGGGAAATCGTGACAACTCATTTGCATTTGAAGGGGTTTTCATGGTGGAACGTGGGGGTTTGCGCTGAACTTCATTGGACATTAAAGCACGGTTTCTTTGTCTTTGCTGGGATATACCTATGGGAGCGAGAGCCGGACGTGACTCTAAGTGTTTGATTTCCTTGTCGGCTGTGGGCGGGACGGGTTTAATGCTTCTGTGGGGCCGGGAGTCGGGCGGGATGTTCCCTTTTTTTACTACTACTCCCCCACGACATGTCTTTTGATTTGCTATACCTCGTTTACCGTATCGGTTCGGGGTGCTTGCCCTTGCTGGGGGATGGGAGTCAGGGAGCTCGTATTGCTTTGTTACATTCTCCTCCTCCATCCTCTTTTTTCCCTTCCTTGGGGTGTAGTTTAGGGGGCGACAGGCACACTGCTAGTGGGGTTGGGTCGTAGCCATCGGCAGGGGTGTAGGGTGGGGGGGGGGGTTTATTTTTCTTTGTTATTTTCTATGACCATTCTATTTCCCCTTTCCTTTCTTCACAAGAGCGGTGGCGTATTCTCCTGATTCTTATCTGAAGCGTATTCGGGTGTCCCAAGTTGATCTATGTATCCTGTACTTCTGGTGGGCGGGTGTCGTTGGGAAGAGATTGCGGTCATTGCTATCCAATTGCTTGCTTTTGGCTCACGCTGCATTTGAATTTCTGTGGATTATGGCCGTTCATTATTTCGTCCCCCAATTTGCCCGTCCACAGTTCTGATGTAATTCGTTTATTGCCACCCGATATGTCTATGTATATTTTCCTCTTGTGTTATAATAATAAAAAGTTAAAAAAAACATACATAAATCTTTCAGCCAACAAACAATACTCTTCTCTCACACCTCGGAGATCTGCAATCATAGTGATACCACATCCACATTGGAATTTGATTTGTACAGAACGTTTAATTATATAAAGAGTAGCATACAGCAATCTATTATTTGAGAATGCTATTTCCACATGTTTAAAAAATGGAGGCTTCACAGGGCAAAATATCAACTATACATGAATCCACCCCCACCTCAGAATACCCTGCAGAAATTAATAGAACGATAAATATTCTTGTACAGAAACACAAATAAACTAAAACAGAGAGAATACACAAGACAGTGCACATTAGACTTTTGCAATTTTACTGGCCCACTATAAGCATAAATGTGAATATGTTGTTCTCCGCCAAACTAATCTTCTACCATATTATAATTTAAAGAAGATCCTGTAAAAGAAATATAGGTCGACGAGTTTTGGTGGTTCTTATGATGTATTACCACCTTCTTCAGGACAAAAACAGAATAAACACAATCCCTCACAAAGGCTGACAACTAAACGGTAAACAACCTGCATAAAAGAGTAATAACAATAACTCCACTGTACATTTTCAATGATTCAAGTCATAGTGCAGACAATATTTTAGCTGTATTATAATTACAATTGCCCCACTGTACATTTCCAATAGTTCAAAAGCCACAGTGCAAACAATATCTCTGTGGTACCCAAATCGCCCTTACAAAACATTGCCCATTCGTAACTCATTATCTGGGGTTACTCTCCCAACAACCTTCTTTTGCTCATGCAATTATTTCTAGGGCAATATCTTATACCATTTGAACCCAACCATCCTTCTATACCTACTGGTACTCAGGCACTTAATACTCAAGTTGTCCATAAGGGTGTCAAGTCCACCATTATGGTTGGACATTCGCCTGGTGAAAAGAGACCTGTGCTATTTTAATCAGAAACATGCTTCTTTCATTAACCAGCCTTACTTTCGTACTCACAGCAAACACTTTCACAATCACCAAAATCAGATGAAGGGCTCTTATATCCAGCCTTTTATATTCCAAACAGAGTGCCCAGAATGGTTCTTCTCTATTTGGTCATAAAATCCAATTAATATATAATCCCTCTGAAGCGACAAAAAAAGGATGATAAAGTTTAATTAAAAAAATCTTTTTTCTTTATCTGCTTTTCCTATAATAATACTACAGCTCTATCTCCCACTGGTATGTTTTGCTGTTGTCCCCTTTCATACCTTTTCAATTCAATCAAAGGAAGGAAAGGTCATCCCATGTCCAACTCTCGGTTTCTTTCTTTTGAGGTTTCGCCTACACAGCCAAGAGAAATCTATTGGTTTTAATACAAACTTAAAAGGGTCTTACATCTTGCCTCCTCTCTTTCCTGGCTTCTCAGTTCGTGTGGGTGCCACTTCCCTTTCCCCCATTTCTTTTGGCTGTAGCATATTTTCCTGCATTTACAAATGCTTGTTTCTATTCTGCTTCTCTGTTTCCCCCTGCCAAAATACTGTTAACATCCACTTTGGTGGAATTTTATTTTTATAAAGTTTTGCCTTTTACTCTTGAAGCATATTTATATAACAATGTATCACCCAAAGAGATTAAGTGATTTGCATAGAATAATAGGATGTTTGTGTGGCACTGCCGAGACTCCGAGACTCAAACCAGGATCCCCAGCTCTCGAGGCGACAGCTCTGGCCGCTGCGCCACATCATCTTTATTTCTTACATAGGAGAAACCGATGCATTACCAATGCTTGTTTCCTTTTGGTTTCTTTAAGATTATACCCCAATATATGGTAAGAGGACCTAATCCCCCTCAGCTAATGTGTATTTATGAGGAAGTAGTGACCTTATGTCTGGATCTAAAAAAAAGGGATATTTAAAAATATTTGTAGATTTTATAAAAATCACTCAGGATCTAATTATACAGAGGACCTATTACCCAATGTAAATTTGTGCAAATGCCTTACCATCAAGGTGAAACGTGCCTAGTTTAGTTTCATTGGGTCATGTAATTAATTTGTGAAATCGGCAAGGACTCCTAATCTGTAGGTTAAGGAAACGAGTAAATTAAGCTACCACTCATTCAAGGTTTCTTTAAAATTGAACCCTATCCTTCCATTGTTTAAGTTTAAAATCACCCTAGTTTGCCTTGTAGATACTGTCATGCTTTTTCTGTCTCAGCAGTATGAAATCAGCACGGTCTCTGCATCCGCTCCCTCGGGGCTCAAAACAATGAGACTTAATGTTCCCTTTATCTGGAGCAGTCAGGGGGGGTCACCCATTCTGCACACAACTCTCCAATCGTTGAGAGGGGAGTATTTTAAGTGTGGCCGCAATTGCGAACCGCCTGAGTCTCATTTTGAAATATGTAGTGCAACCGACGTCAGTGCAATGACATGTCACACAGGGCTAGTATACCTAAGGTACCGGCATATATTAGTGAAAAAGAGACTACCCCGTTTTTTTATTTCACATGTATAATCCAAGGGTGCATGCTTCATACACAGAAGTCTACGTGGATGCGTGCCCAGGAACCCACTTGCCCTCCACACAGCTGTGTTAATTTTGTTTATTTATCCAGCAGCCTGAGATTGAACTATCAGGGGCACACACATGACCTAGTTATGCTATTAAAGTGTCTTAGATAAGATCATTTATGTTGTTTTTCACTGGCAGGAGCACAGATGGGAGAACACAAGCATTAACCCAAGTGGATTTTAGGTCTGGTTTGACAGTGAAAATTTCACCTGACCTTTTAATCTGCACCATTATTATTCTACAGTTCTTTGATTCCACACAGGTATTTATTCATTCCATTGCTATTTACTTTTAATGCTTTAACTGCCATACAACACTCTTGTAAAGTCAGATATATTGGCATTGCCAATGCTCGTTTGTTTTTCTGACTTCTTTGCCCAACTGCAGGAAGCCCTTGTCAGATAAAGCTTTCAGGCAGATGAATTGTAAGCACAAAAAAAAGATGGAGACCACAGATTACTTTCTTCACTATGACTTAAGTTTAAGCTTTGTTAATGGCAAAGTTTACCTTTGTTGTTTGACTTTTGTAAATTCTGCACATGTAGTAACACTGTCTCCTAGACGGACACAAATTAAACGATGCCCTCATTGATTTCAAATTTTTATTTGCACATGGCTAATACATGTGGTCATTTTATGGACTTGAATTATTAATCCTAGCACCGAGGAGGAGACGTGGACTCGAGCTGTTGTCTTTGCCAAAATGTGAGTAAAATGTATTTATGGAATCCCCACTTTGTCTATGCGGTCTTGCTAGGTTTGCCCTATATAAATACCAACACATACATACCCACCGCATGCATACCCACATCAGCTTCTAAGCAAGAGTAGTTCTTGAGCATGGCATATGCTACGGAAGAGTATGAACACCTAAAAGAAATTGTTTGTTTTGCCTCAATGAGGCCCATTGGATAACGGGGTGAGGGGAAGTCACACCTACTCAAGTTCTTGAAAAATCATCTGCCTCCACCTTCCATGTGGGTTTTCTATTGTTGTGTAGGTCTCACTAATCCAAAAGACCTGTGCGTTTGTGGACAACATACATTTTGGGTGAGATGCTTGCATTGATTCCATGCACACCCATTGTATATGTTGGCCTAAAGGACAGCTAGCTCACAGTGCCACCATAAGCCCCCCTAACCCAAACAAGGAGCAAATGGTTTCTGGCAACCACTGAACTTGACACCCCTGACCCCTCAGGGATTGTGCTAACAGATCTAGAACCTTTTCGCCCAGTCACTCATGCACTCCTGCTCTCAGAGAAAAATACAGAGAATACAAAATGAATTTTCAATATATTTATTGGACCGATGTTATTCCTGTATAGAATACATGTGCTGCAATAATCAGTAGACAGAAGCAAATGAAAGCTATTACAAGCACCAAAAGAGTAAATAGCAAATACAGTTCCACCATGGTGCTAAGACAGTGTATATATACAGGCATATAATTAACCCTGGGCGTAGTTCGCGTAGTAGCACTACGCGTAGCTACGCAAAGTGCACTTCGCGCTACGTGTAGCTACACGAACTGCGTAGTTCACTGTGCAAAATGCTGTTCGCACTGATTGCACATTGCCGGATGCTTGTCCGCACTGTGCAATCAGTGCAAACTGCATCTTGCATGGTGCAAGCGGTCGTTTTCTGCCGCTCGATTAGATTTCTACTAGAGCGGCAGCTTTCTTAACGTGGACTGGTAGTTTTTCATCGCGAGCGGTCGCGAGCATACGGGACCACTCGCAATGAGAAACCTGACCTCCCCGCGTTGAGAATCTCTCCTGGAGGTTTATTTTCCACGCTCGCGATCGGCAACTTTATGTTGCTGATCACGAACGAGGACAAAAAGTCTCTCCGGGATGTCATTTTGCTTTCTGGCAGTCGCCAACTTGCCATTGAGGACCGCGAGCAAGCAAAAAATGACCGCTGCACTACGCTACGCTATGCGTGTTTGCACTGTGCTACGTGCAATTAGCGTAGTGCGAAGTAGCGCAAACTTCGCAAACTCCGCGAGCGTAGCGTAGTGCTTCACCCAGGGGTACATATAATACAAGGTAGTAATCAGGTGTACTCCTACCATGCAATCCTTACTCTGTGTATGTCCAGAGTGTATGTAGGGGTAGAGCCAAGAATCCTCCCACGGGATGATCTAACCCGATTACCTGGTGGGAAAGAATTTAGGACCCTGTCTCGGTCACAAACTAGAAACCCCTCAAGGAGATGTCAGTCAGCTGCTTGGCAAAGCCTCAGCATGCAGGACCTTTCGAATGTCAGCAGAAGTGTTTCCTCTGCTAGCCCCCGGAAATGCTTCATTATTTATAATAAAAAGGATCCTTACGATGTATGTGTAGATTAGTATTGTTATATATATGTAGATATGACTGTCACCCCGTGGATGAAGATAGAATGACATTTGTACAATGTGCATAAAGGACTTGTACTCAGTGTTCGAGGCATCATAATAATGTTGTGTGACGCAGTTTCAGAGAAACAAATCCAACACTGTTACACACGCGAATATGTGCAAAAGTTTACAGCAATAATGTTATTGTGCAGAAAAGAGGACAATGTTATGGTGGCAGAAAAAGCCAGGTATATCCACAGAGGGTGCCCCAAGAAATGGGAGAGGGTGTGGGGTAAATGGAATATCTATAGAGGGAATGGAAAATGCTACTTACCAGTATGCATCTGTTCTTGGCATGTAGAGCTGCAGAGTTATACAAAATGAATAGGAGGTGGCGGCACACTGAATGTGTAATGTTCATCAAATATAAAGTAAACCAATGGTAGGTATTTTCGGGTGCCTGGAAATAATCCCTTCCGGCCGGTAGGGACGGGGATTTGAGCAACAAACGAAGGAGTGCAAGAAGGGCTTGCACTGTTTCCAAGGGCACTCCAAATGGAGATAAAACTCCTAAATAGCAATTTCCAAAGTGCGTTTTATGTAGTTCAAACAAGCGTAATCCAAGTAATCTTTCTTGAGAAAATTTATTTAAAGGGTCACATATTACATCATCATAGTGACTCCTTTGTGAAACTAGACGTTAGAGAACACGTTTACATAACATCCATGAATCTATGCATAATCCCTATGCATTTCGGGCGAGGCCCTTCTTCAGGGGATAGCAATGCATCTGTAAGTAAATAAATCGAAGTCAGGAAGGGGAGCTCGCAGCCACAAGCTAAATAAACATGGTATGACGGTGAAATGAATACATGCAATTCAGAAAAAAAACGCCATGCGGAACGAGGGAAATGTGCGCAAAGTAACCCATGTCTTTCTGTTAAAAGTTGAAAATCATGCAGTCGGGGTGAGTAGAAAACAGAATCCTCGTGTGCAAGATAAAAACGGAACCCGAACTAGTGCCAAAGAGATCCGAGACCCCTGGTAAGTATGTGAGATAAATAACAACCAAAAAACTCAAGATTCGACTGGTGAGGTTTAGTTTAAAAAGGAGTGTGACCAGTGACAGAACCAACTTGCGAGTGAAAGTGGGGTAGAGAAAAAGCTTACCGATGGGTGAAAAACGCGACGCGCCAAACGCCGTGCAGCCGAAGGTTTGTGAGTGGCCAGCGGAAATGCGGAAGTAAATAAGGTGCCTCGAAAGAAAAAACGGACTCCCGTAACTAAACATAGATGGAACACTCATATCTAGAAATACCCCGAGGGGTTGGGAACAGCCAAACATGCACAGAAAGGTGTAATAGAACAGCGAATCAAACAGGGATTGGTACCGATGTGGTGCGTGAACTAACGCGACATCTACATTCAAAAAATGGCAGCCATCTTGGAATGGGTTCAGAATCATGTACATACACAATGATAGCATGGTATACATAACAAAGAATGATAAAGGTGACCAGAGTGTAAGTGATTAGAGGGTAAAAGGAAGCAAGGTAGGAAACCAAACGATAGTAAATGCAAAAAACCTGAGATTAATAAAATATGAAAAGGCGATGACAATAGGTAAAAAGGGAAAGTGATGACAGTGTAAAAGAAGATATAAAGCAGAGGGCATAAACTCGGATGTGACATAGTAGAGGATTTGCTATAAGACGACCGGTTGGGTTTAAGAAAAGATGGTAGTGGAAAAAGTAAAAACCATGGAAAAACAGAAAGGAACATATAATTTCAAGCGGAGAATGATTAAGTTGAAGTGAAGTTGAGACAACACATCTCTATAAGAAACAACTATATTCAAGTCTTTCATTGAGCCCCTTGGGCTGGCAGGCATCCAGTTTTTTGATCCACATTGTCTCCCTTTGGAGTAGTAGTTTCTTGTTGTCAACGCCTGCTTTCAGTGGGACAACCTCCAAAACAAGGAACTTCAGTTGGCTCACGTTGTGCTGGTGTGTGATGAAGTGAGCGGCTAGTGGGGCTTTGGTTGATTTGTTCCTGATGGTACTCTTATGTTCGGTTAACCGAACTTTGATCTTTCGTTCTGTTTTGCCTACATAAGGCAGTCCACAAGGACATTTGAGTAGGTATACCAGATTCATAGAATCACAAGTGGCGTTGGTTCTCAGTTTGATGGCTTTTCCTGATGATGGATGGTTGAAGGTGTTACCCGGAATTATATTGTGACAATGGCTACAATTGTGGCACGGTATGGTGCCACCGTAGTTGATAGGAGTTTCAATGGGTTTGTTCTCAAGAATGTTCTTTAAATTCTTGGCTCTCTGATATGCGAACAGTGGTCTGGTGTTGAAAATGCCCTGGAAATCTGGTTCAAAACGGATCATGTCCCAACTCTTGAGAATGATGTTTTTGATGGCCTTGCTTCTGGTTGAGTATTTAGAAACGAAAACTGGTCTCTGTTCGTCAGTTAGTTTGATGTTGGTCCTTAAAAGTTCTGCCCGAGTTTTGGTGGCCACTCGGGTTTTAGCTGCTTGCAATGTGACTTCAGGATATTTCCTGTCTCTGTATTTTTGTAATATTTTTTCTTCGGAATTTGCGTAGGCTTCTGGTTCAGAACAGATTCTTTTGGCCCTTAAGAGCTGAGAATAAGGCAAATGAGTTTTGAGTGGTGTCGGATGACAACTAGTGAACATCAGAGCGTTGTTCCTGTCTGTGGTTTTGACGAAAAGATCGGTTATCAGTTTGTTGTTGAGTAGTGTCACCTGGACATCCAGGAACGGCAAACTATGGGGGCTGATGGTGTGGGTAAACTTTATGTGGTCGTCCAAAGAGTTTATGTGTTTCAGAAATTCCAAAATTTCATCGGGTTGACCGGTCCAAATGAGGAAAATGTCATCAATGTACCTCCATAGGGTGAGAATGTTATTAACCCATTTGTTGTGACTCAGAATGTGATCCAGTTCCATGCGGTGCATGAACAGGTTGGCGTAGCTAGGAGCAGCGCAGTTTCCCATTGATGTTCCAACGAGTTGGAGATAGAACTCGTTGTTATATGAAAAGTAACTGTGATACAACGTGTACTGTAGAAGTTCAAGTATCAGAATTTTCAAAGCGTCATCGATGGGATGGTCTAATAAGAAAGATTCAATGGCTTCCATGCCCCTATTGTGTGGAATCGATGTGTACAGAGCACATACGTCAATAGTTACCAGAGTGTGTACTTTGTCAGGTTCAATGATGACTTCGTGGAGACGCTTCAAGAAGTCAGTGGTGTCACGCAAGTAAGTGGACATGGATGAAACAATGTCTTGTAAGTATAAATCAATGAACTTGCCGGTGGGTTCATGGATGGAATTTTTTGTGGAAACAATCGGACGGAAAGGGGGCTTTTTTAGATCCTTGTGAATTTTGGGAAGCATGTGAATGCTTGGACATTTGGGATGAGGTTGTATTAAATATTTATGATCTTTTTCCGTGATTGTTCCCATACTAAGAGCTTTATCCAAAATGACTTTAAGTGTATTAGCAAAGACACCGGTAGGATCATTTGGTAATTTCATGTATAGATTCTTGTCGTTGACATGTTCACTAACACTAGTGTGATAAAAGTCACTGTCCATGACGACAAGAGCGCCGCCTTTGTCAGCTTTACAGCACGTAATTTCACGATTGTTAACAATTTGGTTGAGTGCTCTAGATTCCTTAAGGTTGAAGTTGTTATGCTTGGGGTGAGGTTTTTTGAAGATCTCTCTGATAGCGTTCGAAGTGATGGTTTCAAATGAGTCGAGTATTTTGTGACTGACAGGAGCCACAAATGTACTTCTGCTTCTTAAACCTTTGCAAGCATGTGAAGTGGGTGTACTGGTCGGCGGGCACACGTTGGAGAAAAAATGTCGGAGTCTCAAGGTTCTCAAGAACTTATACAGGCTAATCTCAGTTTCCAGTTCGGTAGAGTTATAGGTGGGAACAAAGGAAGTCCCACGTTCCAAGGTGGACAATTGTATTTGAGATAGGTTGGTGTTAGAGATGTTGATCACTAAGGTCTTTTGCTCCTGGTACCTGGTTCTGCCTCTCAAAGAGGTAATACTAACTACAGTCGACCACCCAGAAACATGGCACCACCGAAAACACCTGTGAATGTTCCGCCAACCTCATCTTCCACCTCTGGTGTTTCTTTTTTAGATGTAGGCCTAACTGCCAACGTCGAACCAGGCGGGGCAGCAACTCCAAGAGATACAACATCCACCTCAATCGCTCAAGGTACCAGGAGCAAAAGACCTTAGTGATCAACATCTCTAACACCAACCTATCTCAAATACAATTGTCCACCTTGGAACGTGGGACTTCCTTTGTTCCCACCTATAACTCTACCGAACTGGAAACTGAGATTAGCCTGTATAAGTTCTTGAGAACCTTGAGACTCCGACATTTTTTCTCCAACGTGTGCCCGCCGACCAGTACACCCACTTCACATGCTTGCAAAGGTTTAAGAAGCAGAAGTACATTTGTGGCTCCTGTCAGTCACAAAATACTCGACTCATTTGAAACCATCACTTCGAACGCTATCAGAGAGATCTTCAAAAAACCTCACCCCAAGCATAACAACTTCAACCTTAAGGAATCTAGAGCACTCAACCAAATTGTTAACAATCGTGAAATTACGTGCTGTAAAGCTGACAAAGGCGGCGCTCTTGTCGTCATGGACAGTGACTTTTATCACACTAGTGTTAGTGAACATGTCAACGACAAGAATCTATACATGAAATTACCAAATGATCCTACCGGTGTCTTTGCTAATACACTTAAAGTCATTTTGGATAAAGCTCTTAGTATGGGAACAATCACGGAAAAAGATCATAAATATTTAATACAACCTCATCCCAAATGTCCAAGCATTCACATGCTTCCCAAAATTCACAAGGATCTAAAAAAGCCCCCTTTCCGTCCGATTGTTTCCACAAAAAATTCCATCCATGAACCCACCGGCAAGTTCATTGATTTATACTTACAAGACATTGTTTCATCCATGTCCACTTACTTGCGTGACACCACTGACTTCTTGAAGCGTCTCCACGAAGTCATCATTGAACCTGACAAAGTACACACTCTGGTAACTATTGACGTATGTGCTCTGTACACATCGATTCCACACAATAGGGGCATGGAAGCCATTGAATCTTTCTTATTAGACCATCCCATCGATGACGCTTTGAAAATTCTGATACTTGAACTTCTACAGTACACGTTGTATCACAGTTACTTTTCATATAACAACGAGTTCTATCTCCAACTCGTTGGAACATCAATGGGAAACTGCGCTGCTCCTAGCTACGCCAACCTGTTCATGCACCGCATGGAACTGGATCACATTCTGAGTCACAACAAATGGGTTAATAACATTCTCACCCTATGGAGGTACATTGATGACATTTTCCTCATTTGGACCGGTCAACCCGATGAAATTTTGGAATTTCTGAAACACATAAACTCTTTGGACGACCACATAAAGTTTACCCACACCATCAGCCCCCATAGTTTGCCGTTCCTGGATGTCCAGGTGACACTACTCAACAACAAACTGATAACCGATCTTTTCGTCAAAACCACAGACAGGAACAACGCTCTGATGTTCACTAGTTGTCATCCGACACCACTCAAAACTCATTTGCCTTATTCTCAGCTCTTAAGGGCCAAAAGAATCTGTTCTGAACCAGAAGCCTACGCAAATTCCGAAGAAAAAATATTACAAAAATACAGAGACAGGAAATATCCTGAAGTCACATTGCAAGCAGCTAAAACCCGAGTGGCCACCAAAACTCGGGCAGAACTTTTAAGGACCAACATCAAACTAACTGACGAACAGAGACCAGTTTTCGTTTCTAAATACTCAACCAGAAGCAAGGCCATCAAAAACATCATTCTCAAGAGTTGGGACATGATCCGTTTTGAACCAGATTTCCAGGGCATTTTCAACACCAGACCACTGTTCGCATATCAGAGAGCCAAGAATTTAAAGAACATTCTAGAGAACAAACCCATTGAAACTCCTATCAACTACGGTGGCACCATACCGTGCCACAATTGTAGCCATTGTCACAATATAATTCCGGGTAACACCTTCAACCATCCATCATCAGGAAAAGCCATCAAACTGAGAACCAACGCCACTTGTGATTCTATGAATCTGGTATACCTACTCAAATGTCCTTGTGGACTGCCTTATGTAGGCAAAACAGAACGAAAGATCAAAGTTCGGTTAACCGAACATAAGAGTACCATCAGGAACAAATCAACCAAAGCCCCACTAGCCGCTCACTTCATCACACACCAGCACAACGTGAGCCAACTGAAGTTCCTTGTTTTGGAGGTTGTCCCACTGAAAGCAGGCGTTGACAACAAGAAACTACTACTCCAAAGGGAGACAATGTGGATCAAAAAACTGGATGCCTGCCAGCCCAAGGGGCTCAATGAAAGACTTGAATATAGTTGTTTCTTATAGAGATGTGTTGTCTCAACTTCACTTCAACTTAATCATTCTCCGCTTGAAATTATATGTTCCTTTCTGTTTTTCCATGGTTTTTACTTTTTCCACTACCATCTTTTCTTAAACCCAACCGGTCGTCTTATAGCAAATCCTCTACTATGTCACATCCGAGTTTATGCCCTCTGCTTTATATCTTCTTTTACACTGTCATCACTTTCCCTTTTTACCTATTGTCATCACCTTTTCATATTTTATTAATCTCAGGTTTTTTGCATTTACTATCGTTTGGTTTCCTACCTTGCTTCCTTTTACCCTCTAATCACTTACACTCTGGTCACCTTTATCATTCTTTGTTATGTATACCATGCTATCATTGTGTATGTACATGATTCTGAACCCATTCCAAGATGGCTGCCATTTTTTGAATGTAGATGTCGCGTTAGTTCACGCACCACATCGGTACCAATCCCTGTTTGATTCGCTGTTCTATTACACCTTTCTGTGCATGTTTGGCTGTTCCCAACCCCTCGGGGTATTTCTAGATATGAGTGTTCCATCTATGTTTAGTTACGGGAGTCCGTTTTTTCTTTCGAGGCACCTTATTTACTTCCGCATTTCCGCTGGCCACTCACAAACCTTCGGCTGCACGGCGTTTGGCGCGTCGCGTTTTTCACCCATCGGTAAGCTTTTTCTCTACCCCACTTTCACTCGCAAGTTGGTTCTGTCACTGGTCACACTCCTTTTTAAACTAAACCTCACCAGTCGAATCTTGAGTTTTTTGGTTGTTATTTATCTCACATACTTACCAGGGGTCTCGGATCTCTTTGGCACTAGTTCGGGTTCCGTTTTTATCTTGCACACGAGGATTCTGTTTTCTACTCACCCCGACTGCATGATTTTCAACTTTTAACAGAAAGACATGGGTTACTTTGCGCACATTTCCCTCGTTCCGCATGGCGTTTTTTTTCTGAATTGCATGTATTCATTTCACCGTCATACCATGTTTATTTAGCTTGTGGCTGCGAGCTCCCCTTCCTGACTTCGATTTATTTACTTACAGATGCATTGCTATCCCCTGAAGAAGGGCCTCGCCCGAAATGCATAGGGATTATGCATAGATTCATGGATGTTATGTAAACGTGTTCTCTAACGTCTAGTTTCACAAAGGAGTCACTATGATGATGTAATATGTGACCCTTTAAATAAATTTTCTCAAGAAAGATTACTTGGATTACGCTTGTTTGAACTACATAAAACGCACTTTGGAAATTGCTATTTAGGAGTTTTATCTCCATTTGGAGTGCCCTTGGAAACAGTGCAAGCCCTTCTTGCACTCCTTCGTGAGCTGCAGAGTTACACACTGTGCATAGATGGCCACCTAGTGTTGGGACCGAATGTTTGCAGTTTGTTTTTGTTGTAGAAAAGTCTTTGGAAGTCACGGGATAGGTGACTCCTCCTTTGGATGATGCTGCGCATGGGCATCTGCTCCATCCCCAGATTGTTTTTCGCCATTAGGGAAGTGATGGAGCTGTACAAGAAGTAGTGATGTCCATGTGGTTTGTATCTAATTAAGATAATATTGGAACAGATAAAGGTAGCCGGGGAGGCGGGTGGGCGTGTGTAACTCTGCAGCTCTACATGCCAAGAACAGATGCATACAGGTAAGTAGCATTTTCCGTTCGAGGTATATAAGCTGCAGATAACACACTGTGCATAGATTGTATAGCAGTACCCACCTTAGCGGCGACCATCCGTATCTGTTGCAGTTGTTTGAAATAGAGTTTTTAGTACAGCCTGGCCCACAGTGGCTTGTTGCTTAGTTTGCACATTTACACAATAGTGTTTTGTGAATGTGTGCGGTGTAGACCATGTAGCTGCTTTGCATATGTCATCTAAGGGAATGTTCCCTAAGAATGCCATAGAAGCCCCTAACTTTCTTGTAGAATGGGCTTTTGGAGGAATAGTTAACGTACGCTTGGCTTTCTGGTAACAGATTAGTATGCATTTGACAATCCACCTAGCAATTCCAGATTTTGATATGGGATTGCCTTTATGTGGTGGTGAAGACACAAAAAGCTATTTGGTTTGCGAAAACTTTGTGTTCTTTCTATGTAATAAAATAGCATTCTTTTAACATCTAAAGTGTGTAGAGCTCTTTCAGTAACTGTTTGTGGCTGCGAGAAGAATATGGGCAGCTCCACAGATTGATTTAGATGGAATGGTGAAATGACTTTTGGAAGGAATTTAGGGTTAGTACGAAGAACCACTTTGTTATGATGCATTTGAAGGAAAGGTTATTGAATGGTAAATGCTTGCAGTTCGCTTACTCTTCTAACAGAAGTAATGGCTACTAGGAAAGCTACTTTCCAAGTTAGGAATTGCAATTCACATTTGTGTAAAGGTTCAAAGGGACGCCCCATGAGATGCGTGAGTATGATGTTTAAGTTCCACACTGGTGAAGGTGGTGTTCTGGAAGGGATTATTCTTTTCAGCCCTTCCATGAAAGCTTTTATAGCTGGTACTCTAAAAAGAGATAGATGTTGTCTATTTTGTAAGTATGCTGCTATAGCAGCATGGTGTAATCTGATAGAGGTGTATGATAAGTTACACTTTTGAAGGTGTAGGAGGTATCCTATGATGTGTTGAATAGACACATCCAGGGGGTTTATGTGATTGTTTTGACAGTATATCACAAACCTTTTCCACTTAGCAGCATAACATGCTCTGGTAGTGGGACGTCAAGCTTCTTTGATGACTTTCATACATTCTTGAGGAAGGTTAAGGTAACCAAATTCTATGACTTCAGGAGCCAGATCGCTAGGTTGAGCTGAGCTGGGTCCGGGTGTCTGATCTCTCCATGGTTCTGTGTTAATAGGCGTGGAGATAGGCTTAGTTTTTGGTGTGGCACCACAGATAGTTGCAGCAGTGTGGTGTTCCACGGTTGTCTGGCCCAAGTTGGAGCAACTAGAATGAGTGTTAGGGAATGTTTCTGTAGTTTGCGTACCACTAATGGAAGAAGTGGGAGAGGAGGAAAAGCGTAGGCAGATTATCCTGACCAGTTCATCCACATCGCATTGCCTTTGGACAATGGGTGTGGGTATCTGGCGGCGAAGTTTGGGCATTTTGCATTTTCGTGGGTGGCAAACGGTTGAAGAACTTGCGGATGAAGTTCCCACTCGTGGATCTGCTGTGTCTGTCGACTTAGTAGATCTGCCATGGTGCTTTGTACTCCTGGGACATGTTGTGCTAAGAGGAAGATCTTTAGAGCTATAGCCCATCTCCATATCTGCTGTGCTAACTGAGAGAGCTGCAGAGAGTGTGTCCTGCCTTGTTTGTTTATGTAGTACATTGCTGTCATATTGTCTGTGCGGACTAAGACAGCTTTGCCTGACACTTGAGTTTGAAATGCTTTTAGGGCTAGAAACACAGCTAGCAACTCTAAGTGGTAGATGTGGGGTAGCTTTTGTTGCGGTGTCTACCTGCCTTGCATGGTGTGATGCAGTAAGCGTGTTCCCCAGCCGGAGAGCGACGCGTCCGCTGTCATGATTATTTGGGGAACTGGCTCTAGGAACAGTCGGCCCTTTGAAAGTTTTTTTGTGTTCCACCATTGCAGAGAGCGATGAGTCCGACTGTCTACCAACACTAGGTCTGTTAATTGACCATGAGCCTGGTTCCACTGTTGTGCTAGGCACTCTTGAAGTGGACGCATTTGCAGTCTTGCGTGAGGTACTATAAATATGCAAGATGCCATCATTTCTATGAGTTGCATGAACACTCGAGCTGGAAGCGAGTGTTGTGGTTTGAATTTTGTTAGAAGCGTTTGTACACTTGTTATCCTGGCTGGAGAGGGATAAGCTAGTGTTAATTGGGTGTTTATTGTAGCACCAAGGTATTGTTGTGTGTGCGAGGGTAGCAGATGTGACTTGGTGTGATTTACTGTGAATCCCAAGTTGTGGAGTAGTAGAATTGTGGCGTGAGTGTGTTGTACACACTGGTCGTATGAGCTTGCTTTTATGAGCCAGTCGTCCAGATATGGGAAGACGTGAATCTGCTGTCTTCTTAAGTGTGCTGCTATGATTACTAGGCATTTGGTAAACACTCTTGGTGCTTTTGGACTCCGAATGGAAGCACTTTGAACTGGTAGTGCTGCCCGTCTAGCACAAATCTGAGATATTTTCTGTGCGCTGTGTGGATGGGAATGTGGAAGTAGGCGTCCTTGAGATCTAGAGTGACAAGGAAGTCGTTTAGTAAGAGGAGCGGAAGGACTTGAAGTGTGACCATGTGAAAACGGTATGACTGAATAAATGTTTAGAGGTCTGAAGTCTAGAATAGGTCTCAGAGATCCGTCCTTCTTTGGAATTAAGAAATATAGGGAGTATACTCCCTTGTTGTGCTAATGCTTTGGAACTATTTCTATTGCATTTTTCTGCAGGAGAGATACCACTTCCTGTCTGAGCAGTGTCAAATGTTCTTGTGACATTGGATGCTGTCTGGGCAGTATGTTTGGGGGGGTGGATATTAGTTCTAAACAGTAACCTGACTGGATTATTTGAAGCACCCACCTGTCTGATGTGATGTTTTCCCAGGCTGGCAGATATTGCTGTAGTCTTACCCGACCAGAGTGGAATGGGGCGAGGGAAGGGGAGGGGAGTCATTGGGTAGGGGTGGAGGCAGAGCGGAAATTGTTGGTCTTGCCTCTGCCCTTGTTGTTGATACCTCTGTAACCACCCCTTTGGTAGCCCTTACTATATGTAGATTGTGTGGGGGCTTTGTAGGAGGTGGAGGGTGTGTCTGAAGCATATCCTCTGTTGGTACCTCTATAGGATGAACGTCGAAATGAACCTCTGGGAGCCTGAGACTGCAAGGCTCCCATAGATTTTGTTGTGTCTGTATCCTTCTTAATTTTTTCGAGGGATACGTCTACGTTGGGTCCAAATAAGTGTTGCTGATCAAGGGTTGATTGAGTATAGCACTCTGGACTTCAGGTTTAAAACCTGATATGCGTAGCCACGCATGTCTACGCAGCAAAACACTTCTGTTAACTGCTCTGAAGGCAGTGTCTGCTGCGTCAAGTGCACAACAAATTGAGGTGTAATATTTTTCCCTTCTTGGATAAGCTCATTAGCTCTATCTTTGTACTTATCTGGGAGGTGCTGCATCAGTGACTCTTGTTCATCATCGTGTGCTCTGTGGTAACGTGCCAATAATGCTTGTGTATTGGCGATACGCCACATGTTTGCTGCTTGGGAGGCAGTTCTCTTTCCTGACGCATCAAGGAGTTTAGACTCTTTGTCAGGTGGGGGAGCCTCACCTGGCGTTTGTGAGTTAGCCCTTCTGCGTGTGTTTGAAACTAAGAGCGAGTCTAGGGGAACTGGGCCTTTAATATAAGCTGGATCTGAAGGTGCAGCTTTATATTTTTTCTCTATTTGTGGGTTAATGACCCGAGTTCTAACTGGGTCTTTGAAAACCTCAGGGGCGTGTTTAATAACTCCTTTGAGCATGGGTAAAATGGATGAAGATCTTTGTGCTTTGTCAAATGTATCTATTAGGAAGTCTTCTGGCGGGGAAGGCCTAGAGGGGTATATGTCATCTTGAGGGACATTTGGAACGTCAGGCGTGTTATAATCGTTCCATGGGTCAGGTAAGCCTGGTGGAATAGATGGATCATCTGCGTTACCCCCTATGTCATCAGAGCCATCATCCCCATTATCATCATGTATGATAGAGTGTGTAGGGGAATGTTGTGGCAGGGGAACAGGTGGTGATGGCATAGGTGGAAGAGAAGGGGAAGGCACTCTTAGTGGGGAAGTAGCTACGTCCTTCTTCTTTGGAGGAGGAGCTGGTGTGGTGCTTCTTGTGGTCATTTCTTTGAACTTAAAGTTAGTCGACCAGTAGCTGGATCTTTCACCAAAGTCTTTTGTGCAGGGTCGGGTGAAATAAGTCCTCTGCAGAAGTGTGATCTTTCTGTGTGGAGGAAGGTTTTGGCTCCGAAGTGGCTTCTTTTGGTTTTTTAGTACTGTCTTTTACAGGAGAAGCTGGGATCTTTTTCGGCTCCGAATGTTTTTTCGGCTCCGACGTTTTTTTCGGTGCCGATGAAGGTTTCGGGTTGTTTCTTTGTATCCGAAGCTTTGCTTGGCTCCGACCTTGGTTTCGGTGCCGAGGTAGGAACTGCGTGTTTCGATGTCGATGATTTCGATGTGGGCGTGGCAACCAATGGTGTCTTTTTCGGTGCCGGAAGATGTGTGTCGGCACCGCGAGGAGGTCGACTCGAGCCCGAGTCGCCTGAAGGCAGTGTTAGCTTCTTAGCCGGGCCCAAAGGTGGGGCAGTAGAAGCAGTGTCTCGGTGTGCACCCCAGGGCGAGGGTGTGACCGGAGCCTTTTTGGGGTGTCAAAGAAGGGCCGGGGTCCACGGTCTTACTTACGACCCGCTGCGCTGGAGTGACTTCCTCGACATCGCAATCTTCTGCCTTGGAGTTGCTGTCGACGCCATGTTCTTCTGGGACGTCGGCGTCTTCCTCGAAGATGTCGTCTGGAATCGGAGCTGAAGATCTTTGAGCCTAGGTTCTCCAAGGTCTTCGGTCCCGGATTGTCTTCTTGGAGCGGAAGGAGGCACAAGCAGAACAGTCTCTGGCCTCGTGCTCCGGGGAGAGGCAAAGGTTACACACCTCATGAAGGTCGGTGTGGGGAAACTTCGACCCACATTGAGGACACGTTTTAAATGGCGTCCTTTCCATGAAGCTGCCTCAAGTTAAACTCCTCTAAAACAGAGATCCTGACTTTTGGCAATGTTCAACCATGCTGGGGCAACCTTTGGTGGCCAGTGGAGATGGGTGACCCCCCCAGACCGGCGTGAAAAGTTAAGAACTTGGGGGTGTGGTTGGATCCTAAACTTTCCTTAATCCACCACACCAACGCTACTGTGTCAGAAAGCCACTTTCTCATCAAAAAGATCAGAAAAATTCTCCCATACATTCCAGTAGATGCCAGAAAAACTGTTGTCACAGCCTTGATCCAGTCCAAACTGGACTATTGCAATGGATTATTAGGAAATGCCCAAAAACAGTGTCTCAAAAAACTCCAAAGTGTGCAGAACTCGGCCGCTAGATTGCTTCTCAATATTCCCAGAACCCACTCAGTCACCGCCGAAATCCACAAGTTGCACTGGCTTCTGGTGGAGAAAGGGATTAAATTCAAAGCTCTGTCCATAGCTTATAAGGCCCTTAACAATAAAGGGCCGATCTTCTTTCAAAACTTGCTGGCCAGGTATGTACCTACGAGGAATCTCCGGTCCTCGGGCTCTAAACTTCTCCAGGTACCAAAAACCCGCACCGTGCAATGGGGCGTGCATAGTTTTCATTTTTACACCTCCAAACTCTGGAACTCGCTCCCTCTTGAGCTTAGAGAGTCTCCCTCTCTTATCGGCTTTCGGAAAGGCTTGAAGACCTGGCTATTCCAGAATTAGCCGTCAGTGCAGACTTCCCCGCCCGTCCAAAGCGCCAAGACACCCACGGGTAAACGCGCGCTCTACAAATTACAATAACATAACATAACATAACATAACATAACATGAGCTGGAGTCGAGGCCTAGTTGGGCCCGAAGGCCTTCGACGACGACCGGAATCAAAGTTCTGGATGTTGATAGAGTAGCGTTGACTGGAAACGTGTTCTGAACTAAATTCTAGAAGCTGGTGAGTATTGCGCACCGACGGAAATCGGTTCCAACACAGAGCGCTGGAAACACATCCGGGCCCGGTGGCGGAAAAAAACAATCTGGGGATGGAGTCGATGCCCATGCGCAGTATCATCCAAAGGAGGAGTCACCTATCCCGTGACTTCCAAAGACTTTTCTACAACAAATATAAACTGCAAACATCCGGGCCCAACACTAGGTGGCCATCTATGCACAGTGTGACATTTGCAGCACATATGCCTCGAACATATGTATCCCCCAGCAATAGACCAGGAATCAGAAGAGGAGATATAAAAATCACAATATGCATATAGCGGTTATATATTACATTCATTGTCGCTTGATGTGAGAGTGTCATTGTAACATTCTGTCAATTGTAAAGATGTAAATGCAGATCTTCTGTTTAATATTAAAAAACTGTTTGGAAAAAAAAAAAGAACAGAGGACGATGTAGGAAAATGTGCAGCGTTTTTACATAGGCCTAACTCGGGCACATACCACTAGAGGTTTTTTGCAGACATGGGGAACACATAAAAAACATGGACGTAACCTGACAAAGATAGGTACATTTTACTTTACAAAAAAGATGGTTCAAATTAATAGTCAGAGGTTTTATGGCCTATTTGTCCTTAGAGCAGGAATAGTTAGGAGATGAGGTGAATTAACCTTAAGGTAAACTGATCCATATTTTACAAAACAAGTAAAAAAAGGCACTCATCACATACTATCATCTCCTTTTAAGGATTATTCATTTAAAAAATAACGCTAAACCTCAAATAAAGTATAAAAATGATTATTTGGCGGTACAATTATTAAATGTTTAGTTTCACTCACAATTACAATTTTCTTTTTGCTTATATGACAACCAATAGGGCAACCTAGACACCCCTTTTGTGACTGAGGAAAGGAGCAGTCTACTCAAGGGTATAGACAAACGACAAAGTGACTCACTGCAGTAGTCCTGCAAGCCCGAGGTACCTGAAGGGAGGGAATGATAAATGAGTTCCTGCATGAATGCAGAAAATTATCTCTGCCAAATTTGTACAAAATCATAAAGTATATATATTGAATAGGGCAGTAGAGATCCCCACCAACAAGACTTTAAAAAAGATAGACCTACAAAAAAATCACATTACCCTGCACCAGACAGAACTGAAAAAACAACTACTAAGAAGAGCAGTAGAGGGAGCACCAAAGAAATAATGGGGCAGAGTAATGTACTCTGCTTCGTTATTCAGAATTTCACCTTAAGACCCATTCTAGATTTTCAGGTTGCTAAACCAGTTGTGAAGACTCAAAAATGAATATTGGCAAATTTGGAACAGCACTATAGCCATTCCAATGTTGGAAGAGGGAGGTTACACAGCAACGGTAGATCAAGGATGCCTTCTATCACATTGCTGTAAACAGGGAACACATGACTCCTGTTTGTGATGGGGCAATCCAATACCAATTCAAAGTTTCATCTGTTGGAATAAGGACTGCACCAAGCATGTTTAGAGACTATCTAGCAACGATAATAAAAAAAAGCAGGTGTCAGTTCAATCATATATATTCTTCAGAGGCGTGGAATTTTCTGATTTATGTACTTGTCCAAGAGATGGGATGCTTCCAAAATCTGTTTGTCCTGTCAAAAAAAATCCACTTGTCCCTTTTGATGCCACGTGAAAGGTGACAAATTATAGCACCATTCAAATCTCAATCATAGCTTTTCTCATGATGCCAGGCCTCATGTTATATCAGGGTTTGGAAATGCAGCAAGGTTAGAATTTGGCCACCTTTCTGCAAATCTACATAAGTCCAGATTATGAGTTGAGTGCAGCAGAATTCCAGTATAGAATTCGAACCCTGCTCAACCATGAGTGGGCTGTTGCATTGCAGCCTGGATCGGTTTGCTGCCCCCCATTCCCCTGCCCGCCACAGTACAGATAGAGCATGTAAAGCTCCGCCCTGCCAAACTATAGTCTTCCCTGCCTTTCCCATCCTCCTCCCTCCTACTCCACCTACTCACCCCAGAGCTACCTGCTCATGTATATCACCCGATCAGAGCTGTTGATAAATGTGAGTGATAATCTCCTAGAGGAAAGGGAATAGCGTGTGGAATTGAACTCAGTAAAATTGAGTCTGCATAACAATTTTTCTCATTTCATAGAGACAGCGTAATTGCATGGAGTGTTACTGCATGGCACCATTGTTTTATGGGTATGGATTTAGCATTCCGACAGTACTCTGCAACTAGTAATCGGGCCGTACAAGGGCTGGGAGTAGGCAGTGGCAGACAATATATCCTCTTTCATTGATCCATACTGTGGTACTGTAAACTGGCAGCCAGGGTATTTGTGATGTAGTGGGTTGGACCTACTTGTCCATTTGACAATATAAACATGCACTCTTGTTGCCCTTGTCTTCAAACAATATGTCCCGGGGTCAAGCAATAGGAATTCCACACCCCTCAGATGATTGGTTAGCTATGTTGGAAGAGTACAAATTGGGTGATACATACATTATTCAAAATAGGTTTTATGTCCATAATGGAAAAATTAGCTCCACACCCTTTACAGAAGAAGGTGGTCTGTGGAGCAGATTTAGACACAATGATTGTGAAAGAAATTCCCATACAAAAGAGGGGTTATAGCATTACAAGAACAAGTTTTGCTTTGCCATGTTACAGTCTCTGACACTTACGGGTGTGATGAACTTGTTGGTAATGTTGGCATCATGCATTACACTAATACCCTTTGCTCAATTACACATGTAACGCATATAAGAATAGCTCTCTGTCACCACCAATGGGCAGATGGAAGGATCTAGAGATTGTCACAGACTGCAGAGAGAGTTTGTGTGGTAGATATAGGGCAGCCTGATGAAGGGAATGTATTTCAAACTACAGTCCTCACAATGGCCGAAACCACAGGTGAATCACACAGTTTGGGGTAAACAAGTAAGAGAACTGTCACATTTGTGGTCACGGGACACCAGAGAAGGAATTCAAACTCATCAATGTTTGGCAACTCAGGACTGTATTTGGCACAAAAAGCAATCCAAACATATGTAAACAAAATACTGGACTATAATATTAGGTTGTCTATAGCAAAAAGAAAAGAAAAATGCTTGGACAACTTCTTACTCTTGCATTACCAAAAGAATTTCATCTGGGAAGAGGCATAGAATCAACTCTAATTCCAAAATGGATGATTTAAAATATACAGTTGACAAAAACGCATAGTAGCCTTCTTCAGCCTTTAAGCAGCATTCAACATGGTTTATCATAAAACCTTAATTATAAGACTCAAAGAAATCGGCATGGACAGTAAATTTTTCAGCAGGGGTTTCTCTTATCTACAAAACACAGCACACCAAATATATAATCCTCCTGTGTCATCAACACCTCAGAACATAAAACCTGAGTTCCCTGCATATTTATCATCTTGCCTTACCCTTTTAACCCCTTCGATGCTCATGACGGAACGGTTCCGTCATGAGCGACGGTTGAGCTGTGCTCATGACGGAACCGTTCCGTCACGACCACACCCGTTTCTTAGAACGCTCAGCACAGCGCGAAAATTCGCGCCGGGCTGAAGCGGTTAACTTGCACATGAAATCAATACCAGAACCAATCAACAGCATTGAACTTACCTGCTACAATTGTGCACACAACACACACATATTAAAAATCCCAAACCATAAAGATATAGGAAACTAAAAAAACTCAACACATTTCTAAAAAACCTTCAACCAATTGATAACATGGAACCATATTAAATTAAATGCATAAAACTGAAGCACTCATATAGGGAGACCTGAAAAGTTACAATCCATTAATCTCCTGTGAGGGAAAACAAAGACCACCACCGTCATACAGATCATCAGCCCTTTATTAGAACAAAGTCCGATCTCTGCAAGTTTTACTGTCTTGCTGGATTTTAACTTTTATTCAGAAAACACCGCAGTCAAGGACACAGAGCAATTAGTCGACTTTATGACGAGTGTTGGTCTATTCCAAAGAGTGGAGGCACCCACTCATGTTGCTGGCCACACACGCTGGATCGCATCTTTACAGATAACACCCACCTTAAAGCTACGGCCTCATTTCCATTAACTTGGTCTGATCACAGAGCAGTCTTCTTTGAAAATGACCTAACTCACCATCAGTCAAGAAGCCTTGCTACCCATAAAACCATCAATGGTCTAGCCTGGCACAAAATTAATCCAGCTACATTCAAGGACTAATTGTCCGAATCCAAACCCCTTGATGCTAAAGAATTGGATGAAGCCATACTAGCCTATTCTAATTGGGTCGACGCAGCAACAGGCCTAACTGTCCCTAATAAAACTTTGATCAAGCGAAGAAATATGCCAACACATGCATGGTTCTCGGAAAAATGGAAAGCTTTGAAACAGGGCTGCAGGAGACAAGAGCGCAAGTGGAGGTAAAGTTATGATCTTTCTGTAAGAGACTTATAAACATTATATATAGCGGAATACTAAGGATCAATTTTAAAGGAGAAATTAGACTCATTTATGAATAAGAAAATTCAGCAAAAAAGCTTTTTAGGACAGTAAAATCGTTGGCTAACCTCCTAGAGTAGAAAATCTTGACAACTATACTCGAACCTGTTGTAATTCTCTGGCTGATTTCTTTCCGGCAAAAGTGGAAGAGGTTTTAAAACACTTTTACAGCGAATACACATGCTGCCTTTGTTGGTCAGGATGAAAACTGCTCGCCTAGCAATACAGAATTTCTAAGCACCTTTTCTCTGTTTAGAACAGAGCAGGTACTAAGCCTGGTGAAGTCCATAAAATCAGGATTCCCTTTGGACCCTTGTCCACAAAAGATCATTCATTTAGTCCTGGAGATTATCAGTATCCATCTCACAGGAATGTTTTAACAAGATTATTAAATCTAGTTATTTTCCGAAAGGATAGAAAAGAGCGTCCATCCTTCCCCTTCTCAAGAAAAAGAAGCGGTACTCAGGAGCCGAGCAGTTACAGACCTATCACTCGTCTCCCATAAGGTTATAGAAAAGGTGTTTAACTCTGAACTGGCACCTTTCTTAGAATCCAACCAGTTATTAGACTCAACACAATACAGATTTAGAGGTGGACACAGTACCAAGTCTGCACTTATCACCGCCTCAAAAGATCTAAGGGCTACAATGGACAAGGATAGTAAAGCTGTGTTAATATTGTTGGACCTATCTGCGGCTTTCAATAGGGTCAATCCTAACCTATTGATTGACCATCTTTTTACGTTAGGGATCAGGGGTTCTGCCCTGGCCCTTCTGAAGTCCTTTTTATCAGGGAGGAAAAAAATTGCCGCAATGGATGAATTTGCCTCTCATCCATTTGACTTGCCTTGTAGGGTGCCTCAGGGCTCTTCATTGAGGCCTACCCTTTTTAACTTGTATGTCACCCCACTTGCTAAGCTCATTAAGGCAGCTGGATCTTTTGTAATCTCTTGCGCTGATGATACACAAATTGTGGTATCATTACCCAGCAATCTGGAGGACACAGCTAGCAAATTTAACACTATATGAGGCAAGTCAATAACTGGATGAGAACCAATTGTCTGAAGTTGAACTCCGGCAAAACGGGGTTCTTCTTTTGGGCAATGACACCACCTTCTGTGCAATGACCTGATGGCCTCAAGAACTCCCTCCTCCTCGAGTTGAAGCTAAGCCCCAATCTGCACTCTATATCAATAGTGCATCTCTTCATTAATTCATTGTACATTACTTATTCTTATACCAATTGAGACATTGACAGAAAAATATACATGGGTCCAAAGGTTATTATTTTTAGTCCATAGTATGTATTGTTAAGTACATTTACTGTCATTTCACGTACAGTAACACATAAGAAGGGATAGTTTAGTGCAGACAAACAAATACTTGTGAAAAACTATTTTACAAATACAAGACACTCAACAAGAGCCCTGGTTATAATCACTGTCACTTTATTTATTTAGGGTACTGCGCAAAATAGCATAGTCTATCCGATTTTTAACAACATCCAAGGGTAATATGTTGACATTTCGACACCGTCTCAATTGTAGAGTCCCATCAGGACTAAGTCACCTGAACAATCAACCTTCATGTGATAAAAACATAAACCAAAAGTAAAACTTAGTCTCAACTGTAAGAATCATTCAATGTCCTCAGATGTTGCTATACACATGGAAGGAACTCACCCCCTAATTGGGTACTGGTTAAAAGCCATTCAATGACCTCTTGGTGTGAGTCTTTAATATTCACTTTTCTAGGGATAATAAGATTCAATCAGCTGAAAATTTCTAGGCACAATATCTCACACACCCCATGTAATGTGTAGATATACTAGCTCTTCTATTCCAACATGTGCGCCCAAAGTATAATATATCATTGGATACGGCTACATTTCCAAACAAGTGGAAGAACGCGCGGGTTAAACCACTTTTAAAAAAGCGCTAGCGGAAGCGACTGAGTTGCAGAACTTCAGACCGATTTCGCTTCTCCCCTGCTGTTCGAAGGTTCTGGAAACACTGGTGAATCAACAGCTATCCCTCTATCTGGAACAAAACAACTTCTGTACTCTTCCCAGTCCGGCTTCCGTGCATCACATAGCACGGAGGTGGCACTGTTGGAGGTCATGGACACCTTAAGGTTGACACTGGATAGAGGAACTCCAGTGATCCTAGTCCTCCTTGATCTGTCAACTGCGTTTGACACCAACTCGCATAAAATACTGCTTGACAGATTGGGGGGGATTGAGGTCAAATATTCAGCTGGACTCCTTTGAATCACAGACTATAGTGGTGGACAGGGGAGTACCTCAAGGATCGGTCTTGAGTCCCACTCTGTCCAATGTATATGTGACTCCTTTGGCTGATATCATCAGAGGCCATTGTTTCGAGACAATCTCATATGCTGATGACACACAGCTAATTGTCCCCATTGAGGAGGACATTATGTCAACTCAATTAAAATTTAATAGCTGCATGTCTAGAATTGTGAGTTGGATGAGGAGGAACTTTTTACAGCTTAACTCCTCGAAAACGGAGATCCTGCTGTTTGGGAAGGCCGAAGCAATCTGGTCGCCAGAGTGATGGCCTGCCGAGCTGGGTGAAGCCCCTGAGCCCAAAAGTTAGGCTAAGAACCTTGGCATCAGGATAGATGATAAACTAGCAATGGAGGAGCAGGTGAACACATTGTCAGGCACCTGTTTTGGTACAATGAAGATGCTCAGGAAGATCTTTCCCTGGATCCCCCTTTCAGTGAGAAAAACCCTCAACCAGTCGCTCTTGGTGAGCAGACTGGACTACGGCAATTCATTGCTGGTGGGAGTAAGGGAAGATCTTCTATCAAGACTGCAGGTGGTACAGAAAACAGCAGCCCGCCTCGCCCTCAACAAACCGGCGCGGACCTCTTCCACCCCTCAATTGAACCAGCTTCACTGGCTTCCAGTCAGGAAATGAGCTATCTTTAAGATGCTCTGTGTGGTCTTCAGATCACTACAGGGGAAAGGCCCTGCCTATCTCAGAAAGAAACTCATATGGTATCAACCAGCCCGACAACTAAGATCTAGCAATGGCAACCTTTTGTGCATCCAGAGAATACACAAGGCAAGGATGGGTGGAAGAGCCTTTTCTTATTTAGCTGCCAGCCACTGGAACAGTCTGCCACAGAACATTAGGGCCTGTGGGGAACTAACCAGCTTTAAGAAACTTTTAAAGACATGGCTGTTTTAGATGTGCACGCCCACCAAGTACCCATCTCTCAAGGCGCCGAGAGATCCCCTTGGGAATGATTTGCTTGCGCTTTATAAATGAATAAAGTAAAGTAAAGTAAAGTGTGTATAAATGTGCTTCTAGTATTACAACAACCACCTGCTTGGACCTGGTGTACAAACAGGACACCCCAAAGTCAGGTGAGTAACGTGCATGATTGTAAATAATTACTCACACATCACAGTGATAATGAGACATATTAAAGGTGCAACTATGCAGCAAGTACATCCCATGGTTTTTAATCGTGAGTATCCAATGTAAACCTCCGTACACCAAAACTTTGTTACCTCTTACACAACTTTTCTTTGACTACAACATTAGTCACCTTAACATTTAATGTTGAGGTTCACCCTGCATAGGCCCGATGTCCTGTAATAATTGCGTCCTATTCATACAAACATGATAATCTGTACCACTACTTCTTACTTCATACTTCATATTGGGTGTGAGAACAACAACAATTCCGTATTCAAAGACAAACTCCTTCCTTACCATTTGTGAAACCAATCCACTTCACGATTTCTTTTAAAACTCAGTCAGAGTGTCGGCAACTGAAGATGTGGCAGACGCTGAAAGCGTATCTTTCCTTGTCTCAAGTGGGACCAGAGCGCCACCTTCTTGGGCGAACACAAAAGATGCTAATTCTACTTGGAACATAATTTACCTCCTGAAACTCATACGCTCTACTGTAGTGTCACACCATCATACCAAGTAACTGTTCTTGCAATAATTTACCAAATCAAGGTCATATTAGAATTTACCTCCTGAAATTCATATACTCTGAGAGTCACAGCATCATACCACATAGCTGTTGTTGCAATATTTCTCAATTCTGGGTCATATATACTAGCTATCATGGGTGAACGTCAAGGTACTTATTCTAGCATATTTCAACTCATGTCAAAACGGAACTCCTGAAACTCATACACTCTACTAGAAGGTCATGTCATCATACTCAGTCAATGTATTATGTGTCATATACTCCTGATGTGTACCATGGCTTCACTTTATCTTACTCACAGGACACAAACCACAATTTGGTAAACTATTAATATCTCAAGACCCTAGGTCCTCACACTTTAACCTTTTAAAAGCACATGATAGAGCATATGTTTGTATTGCAAAAACAACAATGTTAAGTTACTGATGGGGGTTTATTGGTATCACCTATTCTTACAAGTGAGAGCAAGCTGAAATTGCAAAGCAAACGCATAAAATAAAAGTAGAGAAAAATCACAAGAAATCAGATCCCCTAAAGTTATGGAGTGTAAAATGGAACTCACTTTCAATTTGGCTTAATTGGGGCAAAAGGGTACTGTGAAGGTCTTGGTGAACATTCAGTATGACTTGGAGCTACCCATGAAAGAAGGCCTTTATACTTTGCAGATGGAAGCTGAATAAACACTTCATATGCAAAAATAGCGAATTTCTGAGGTTTCCACATCATGTAGTAGTAGGAGTAGAACCATGCTCTGGTACATGAAGTTAGGAGTTAAGCACTGAACTCTGTTTCAAGTTGCTGTTTATTTTAAATATAGAGATGCAAGATGTAGCAGGAGGGTCTGTGGATTCAGAAACTAAGAAGTGGCGAAGAATGGAAAAATTTGCTAAATCCAAGGAATTTTGGGCACCTTGTGACAAAGGAAATGCTAACTAAAACAAATATGTCAGATGTCAATTCCTCAATAAAACACTTTACATAAGAAAACGATGCCCCATGTCAGAGATCATAAAAACATGCATTCAGAACAAACTGTGAGTGCCACAAGTAGAGGAATAACAACTATTAGAACATTGGAATGTTGGGAGCTCCATTGAAAACAATGGAATGCTCCGGGCTAATGACTGGTATAAGCCTGGAGCTCCAACATTCCAATGTTTCTTTGTTCACAGCTCTGGCTGTGAACAAAGGCTTCAGGGACGCTCCCAAAAGGCTTTGTTTTTTTTGTTAGAACATTCTGTCCTCTAGTGACAGAATGTTCTAATAGCCTTATAGCCCTTCATAGATGGGCTATACCGCTATTAAATTCCCTCTCCCTTGTTAAAGGCCCCGGCTCGGGGCCTTTAACGCTGGAGAGGGCCTTTAATAGCCGGTATAGCCCTCTATGGCGGGCTATAAGGCTATAATACATTGTTTAGGTTCTGCTCTAGTAATCAAGTGCTGGAAAAATGTAATATCTAATATATTTAGCATCGTGTAACATGGTACAATCGATTGGGTTACTATGGCATATGGATCAAATGGCAGAATATGAGCTTAGCCACAAAGAATGAAATACAATGCAATAGGTTAATTGGACCAAGGCAAATTAGAAACACTGTCCTAATGTAGACATATCTACAAAAAATTAGAAAAGTCCTGGATTGTGCTAAAATGATTCATCATCCTTTACAAGAAACAATGGTGGACTAGGAGCCTATATCTGCCCTGGGAAACATGTTCATACCAGCCCTGTGGTGTAATGAGAGTGAGTGTAGCAAGTCAGTCTGACAGGCTCCAGGTGGATTGGAGGACGCCAAGTTATATACACGTCAAAAATATTATTAGCACTCTAGTTTCAGCCTACTAGAGATTTTCCCTATATCCTATACGGCCAGTTTAGATCTAACAAGCTACCAAGCAAAGTGTAATTTTGGCTTTAGGGTAGAAAATACAATATGGAGGATTATGCCTTTGTAAAACAACTTACCACTGGAGCGACTTTTACGGTTGGATTTCCCACCAGTTAAAAGCATCTTCAGACTGTTCCGGAACATGGTTGTACTGTTTTACTTTGTTCAAATTACTGCCTGTAAAAATGAAGAGGAATGCCTCAGTCAGTGTGGCACAGCTAAAAACAAATAATACTATAAACAGGCATTACCTACATGAAAATGTCTGACACTGTACCATTGATTTTAAACCTATCATTATAGATTTTATGTAAATATTGGAAGAGAGAACATTTAGAATTAAGCTTGAAATAAGTACTTAACTGCAGTTCCAATTTCAAAGGAGTATACGTGCTGGGAGACCGTAGCCCAAAACTGGGTGATAGTGTTGAGGAGGAGGTTGTGAGATTAAGTGGGGGTTAGAAGGAGGAGATTTAAATCCAAAGGTCTCCAAGGACTTGGATATTTAATCTGTTCTTCTATTTCTTTAGAAATGTAAACATAGTCTCTGGGTGCCTATACAGAGGGAGAGTGGGATGAGGAGGCTCTGGGCCCTGGTGTTAACATGAAACGTGACTGCTGAAGGATCCAAATGTAGCTCTACAAAAGAAGTAACCAATCGTGAAGATTCATCAGAAGAAGCATCAGTAAAGATGGAGTGCATTATTATGAACAATTATTAGCATGGGACAGCATTTGCCACATGATGAGGGGAGAAATGTACCAATGGTGGTTCATCTCTCTGACCATCTGGCACGATAGGACATCTTTATGTTATCCTTTGTGTTCTCCTGGGTCAGATTTCAGTTGAAAAACTGCTTGAAAAACAGCAAGCTAACATGCCTGAATCTGCTTGGTCTAAACAATGTAAAAATACAGAGATTTCAAAGTGTGCAAGGGGATGAATTAATACAATTCACATTTCTTCTAGAGGCCTAAATTGAAAGCAGACTTAGAACTTTGGGCTTGTCAGAGTATAGCTCCGTAATTGTAGTTATTTCCAACTGTACAAGAGCAGGAGGTTTGGACAATTAGTATAATACAATGCTGTCTATGATGCTATCATGAGACCCTGTAATGGAGGCAAGATTTGAAAACTTCGATTGTAGGTAGGTACCTGAGAGATCATACTTATGGTTTAAATCTTTTTATTAGTTTTACATAAAGACAAAGCAGTACATGGACAGGGCCCAATAGCTATGGTTTCTTATAAACGCTCAAACAGAGAGATCATATTCAGACAATCATTTTTATGCTCAGAAATCTGAGAAACCACGTTGTAGTTTTTAAAATCAAAATGGTGTATGCGTCAATTCAGATACTCTGATAGCTTACTACTTATATTATTACTACAATTGGGAATTCTAAAAATCGGGATTTGTAATAATCCAGTCCAAAAATAGTATTAAGAAGATTTATTGAGGTAACAGCACAGCATAGATCCTGTCAGGATAACAGCAAGATACAACTGCTCTCCAGTACAGAATGCTACGTTAGCAAAGCTCTGTTTAGAATCATAAGCCAATACAGAAACATAACAGGTCTCATGCCTTAAAGTGATACATTAACTTCATACAAATAATGTAAACAGATTAACTGAGAATATAACACATCTCCCTTATTGCAGAACAAAAAGAGAAAATGAAGAAATTGGAAACAAAGCATTTAAACAAAATCTCGCAAAGCAATGGGTCTATTTCTGACCCTCACGTTGTTTTTAATTCTTGATGCCACAGAATCATATTTAGATTCATTACTAAACCTATTGTCACGAATTAAATTATCTTGAGATTGGTTGGTATTTTGCACAGGACATTTAGCAATTTTCCTGGAATTCCAAACCCTACCATCTTGGGTAACAACAGTATTCCTGAACACTTTTCTTATTTGAATGGGTCTACCATATTTACTCATGCCCTTGCTAACCCAAGATGCTTTAAGAATCCTGACCCAATCACCAACTTCTAAATCATGTTCCCTAGTTTTCCACCTGCTGTTGTACCATGAAGACGTTTTATCCTGCTTATAAACAACTCTATTGGCAACTTCTTGAATATCAACCTTGCTCTCAACAACATACTTACATTTTTCCTTAAACCACCACGGACAAATATCTGAAGCTCGATCCCTGCCCTTAAGAAGTTTAAAAGGACTAATCTCCGTAATGGTGTGGGGAGTGATACGATAGGTCCATAGTTTTTCTCTAATCACATTCAACCAATTTCCCTTTTCTTTAACTGCATCAGTGACAAAACCCTTCAACACTCGGTTAAAGCGCTCAACCTGTCCGTTCTCATGAGGTTCATAAAGAGATGTGCGAATATGTTTGATCTGACAAGTCTTCAAGAAATTCTCCATCTCAGAAGAAACCAACTGTACGCCATTATCCGAAATTAATGTGGCAGGTCATCCCTCCCGTGCAAAAACCTCTCTAAAAAAACAAATAACAGCATCAGTAGTAGGCCTTAGTGACAAACTTGACCTCAGGCCATTTCGAGTGATAATCAATGATGACTAGAGCAAAACGAGAAGTCTCAGGTAAAATAGAAAAAGGACCAAAAATGTCAAAGGCAACCTTATTCCAAGGAATTTGAGGCCATTTAAAAGGCCTGAGAGGTGGAACATGTACCCTGAGCATTTTATCATTATCACAGCATTCACTGCATTCCCTGACAGTTCTATCAATAAATCTGTCCATTCCTGGCCACCAAATATATAATCTTATTAAACATTTCATGGCAGAAATTCCCGGATGCGTTTTATGCGCCAATTTTAAAATCAACTCTCTTACACCCATGGGAGGAATACATTTACCCGATTTAAATAAGAAATCACCTTCACAGAATAATTCATCAGCAACCTGGAAAAATGGTAACAACTCTGACTTAATGCTATTTTTGCTAGGCCAACCATTAAGCACATACTCCTTGAGATGAACAAATAAATCATCTGCATCCTGAGACTCTTTCCACATTAATTCAGTGATATCTTGATATTGGACTGGAATCACATCGGAAATTTTCAAACCAAAGTCAACATCTTTAACTAAGTTTATTTTTTCCTTAATATCTTCGCATGGCAAACGTGACAAAATGTCTGCAGTCACATTTTTTTTTTCAGGAATATACTCCACAGAGAAACTGTACTCTTGCAATTTGGATGCTAAGCGTGCAATTCTTGCTGTGGAGTTCCAGCCTCCACCAACTGATAATATGTGTATTAATGGTTTATGATCTGTTCTAAGAACAAAATTGCTGCCCCAAACATAAATCCTAAAATGTTCCACTGCCCACACACATGCGAGCAGCTCTCTCTCAATAACCGCATATCTCCGCTCAGTTTCGTTAAGTGTCCTAGATGAAAATGACACATTCCATTCCCCATTACAATCACGCTGGGACAAAACAGAACCAATACCATATAGGCTGGCATCAGTAGTTATGATACACTTGTGTCCCATTCGAAAAGGTTTCAAAGTCGGGGCATTTACAATGTAATTTTTAATATCTACAAAAGCTTTGTTTTGTTCATCCTTCCATGCAAACATAGTTTTCTGTCTTAATAATTTCCTTAATGGTTTTATTTTAGTTGCGAAATTTTCTACGAATTTACTGTAATATTCGCACATTCCTGAAAAAGACAATAACTGATCCCTGTTAGCTGGAGCTGGAGCTTTAAGAATAGCATCTACATTAGACTGTTTAGGAACTAAACCTTCACCTGACAATGTATGTCCCAAATATTCAACTGACTTACAGAAAAGCTTACATTTATGTGCCTTCAAGGTGAGTCTACTATTCTCCAGTCTTTTACATACTTGATCTAAATGTGACTCATGTTCTTGTTCATTTTTGGAAAAAAACTAAATATCATCCTGGAAGCATTTGACAAAATGATCTAAGTCTCTAAAAATTTGGAACATCACCCTCTGAAAAACAGAGGCAGCTGATGCCAATCCGAATGGCATTCTTTTATACTGGAAAAGCCCCATGGGTGTAATAAAGGCGGTGTATTTCTTGGACTCCTCAGTTAGCTCAATTTGATGGTACGCTGATCTAAGATCAAGGGTGGAAAATATTTGCGCACCATAAAATAAGGAAACAAGCTCATTAATATTGGGAAGGGGGTGACAATCAATAATGATATTGGCATTTAACGCTCTCAAATCAATACACACGCGTAATTTCTGATCAGGTTTTCGTACAAGGACAATGTACTCCGAAGATTCAATGGGTTCTATAATATTTTCTTTAAGTAGATCATTCAACATTTCTTTCAATTCATCTCTAATATTGAGAGGAACACCTCTTAATTTTTGTTTCACCGGCAGTGCATTGTCTTTCAAAACAATTTTATGCGCAAAATTTTTACGTTTTCCCAATTGATCACGGAAAACCTTGTTGTATTTAAGGCTCCAACACTCCATGTCCTTCTTTTTATCCTCTTGTGCAACCCAATTCTGACTTGTGGTACTTACCATATCTGACTCACTGCATAGGGAAACTGGATCTTTGGAGCGTGGATTTAACATAATCCCTAGCTCAAATTGATCACGCCAATCAAGAACATTGACACCTTTGACAGCAATGTATAACTTAATCATGGCAGATCTACTTCTAAAGATTATGGGTACCTTAAAAAATCCCTCAACATCAATAATAGATCCATTAAAACTTTCAGCTAAAATGTCTGATGGTAGCATATTAGCAATATTACATAGATCCAATAATATCTCATTAAAATATTCTCTAGTGATAATTGTCCACGGTGAACCAGAGTCCACCATGAGCTCAATTTCCTTATTAAGGACATAAAAATGACATTTTGGAGATCCAATACTTCCTATGACAACACAACTTTTTTTGTATTAGAGAAACTACAATTCCTTTGTCGGACTCCTGCATAGGACAAACATTTGAACAATCACAAATACTCGAAACTTTAGTAGGATCTAGATTGTTAGGAGGAACACGTGTTTGAGAGCTACGCCTGTCTCTACAAACATTGCTAAAATGTCCCATTCTTCCGCAGATCTTACATTCTTTGTTAACAGCTGGGCAACCTTGAAAGGAAGCAATATGTGACTTACTACCACACCTAAAACAGGAAAAGACTTTGTTGTAGTTATCCTGTCTTTTATAGTTAAAGTTATTAAGGTTGCCTTTGTTTCTCCCTTGAGAAAAATGAGAATTCTTGTAGTCAAGCTTAGGTTTTCCCTAAGTCCCCAGACAGCATATACCATCTTTGCCTCCCTCTTCGATATTCCCCTGTCACTCGGAATCCGAAGAGAGTAATAACAAGGAGGGGACCTCCCAGTTGTTTAGTTTCCCTGCTCCCTCGCTGGAGGAATTTTGCACTCTGGCCAATTGCGTATCCTCAGGTTCACCCCTTGATCCAATGCCGCATAAGATCTGGAAGGCCTTTAAAGACGAGTTGTCTCCCCCGCTACATTCAATATGCTGCCAATCGTTGGCTACAGCATCAGTTCCAGACAGTTGGAAGCTGGCAATAGTAACACCTCTGTTAAAAAAGGCTACTCTGGACCCTCTCTGCTCAGCCAATTATAGGCCTATTTCGCTGCTACCATTCGTGATAAAAATCCTTGAGAAGTGGGTTACGAGAGCCTTGGCCAACTTCCTGGAAACCAACTCCTGCCTGGATGCAGCCCAATTCGGCTTCAGACCGGCCCATGGTACTGAGACTGCACTGGTCACCGTGTTGGACGATCTGCGAACGCGTGTCGACAGGGGCAAGTCAGCATTCTTAGTGCTGCTTGACATGTCGGCCGCGTTCGACACGGTGGACCATGAGGTCTTATTGGGCCGTCTTCGAAATGCGGGAATAACTGGTCTGGCCTTAACCTGGTTAACATCATATCTCGGCAATAGACAACAAGCTGTGGCGTTACCACCTTTCCGTTCTGCCATACGACAGGTGAATCAAGGTGTCCCCCAAGGATCCGCGATTAGTCCGATCCTTTTTAATTTATATCTCCAACCCCTGATACATCTAATAAAGTCATTCGGCATACAAGTCATCAATTATGCCGATGACACTGAATTGATTTTTTCATTTGAGGGTACCGAGGTGGTTTCGAGGGACACTTTTCACCATTGTATGTCGGCCACAGCAGAGTGGTTGCAAGTCAACTCACTCCAATTCAATGGGTCGAAAACGGAGGTACTGCATTGCTCCCTAGATCGACTCCCTCGTGCACTGCCGGTAGATTTTTGGCCAACTTCTATACCGGGCTCAGTGGAGGCCGCAGAATCGGCTCGCAATCTGGGAGTTGTGTTCGAACCAAATTTACAACTTGATGCTTCGGTGAACAGGACTGTAGTGACTTGTATGGGCCTGCTCCGTGCTCTACGTAAGATATTACCACTCCTTCCTCGGGAAGCTAGAGCAGAGGTAGTGCGTAGTTCCATTCTCAGTAGGTTAGACTACTGTAACGCACTACTTCTGGGAGCCCCAAAGACCCTGATTCTCAAGCTGCAGAGGATCCAAAATATGGCGGCTAAACTAGCTCTATCTCTCCCGCGCTCGGCCTCTTCTTCTGCAGCTCTGGCTGATCTTCATTGGCTACAGGTCCAGCAGAGGATTACCTTCAAGGCCTTATGCCTGGTTTTTAGAGCTCTGCATGGACAAGGGCCAATACCACTGCAAAACCTTTTCTCTTGGTACCAAGCTGCCAGACCTTTGAGATCCGCCTCGGCGTTCCTAGTGAGAATTCCTAGGATAAACAGAGTGAGAATGGGTGGCCGCGCCTTCAGCTTTGCAGCCGCCACAATATGGAACACTCTACCTCTGCCGCTGAGGAGTAGACAAGATCTGGTCTCTTTTAAAGAGGATCTCAAAACACATTTATTCCCAAGAGTAGTTTAAGCATACATCGGATGGTTGAATTGATCTCAGCGCCAGGATACCCTTTGGGTGACAGTCTCGCTTAACAAGCATTAAATACATACATACATACATACAGGTTTTACAACACAAACTTCTTCCTCAGGTGTAGATTTGTTAGTATTAGAATTTTTTTCAACAACCTCCATCCATTTCTCCGACATTTCAGTGGATTTAGCTACAGCGATTGTTTCTTCCAAATTGGAATCACCTATACACCAGAGTTATTCTTGGATTTTCTTATTTTTAACATGGACGATAATTTGGTCTCGAATCATTTTATCACACATCATACCAAAGTTACAATGTAGACTCAAAGATCTTAAAGAAGTAAGAAAATCATCAAAGGATTCATAATTTTTTTGAGATCTGGTGTAAAATTTAAATCTGTTTAAAGCAATGCTCGCAGTAGGTTTAAATCTCTTTTCCAATCTAGATAAAGCATCAACATAAACATTCAAAACATCACCCTCGCCAGGACGTGGAACACTCTGTGGTAAAGTTCTGAAAATTTCCTGACCTTCCGAACCAAGACAATGAAGTATAATACTTTTTTTTCTTTCAGCACCCATTCGCTCCCCATCAATCGCCTTCATATAATTAAAGAATTCCTCTTTCCATCTAGACCATGGCATGGGAGGATCACCTTTGGTTTGTAAAAATTTAGCTGGAGGATCAAATTGCATTTTTTTTTTTTATTAAATATCCAAGATTATAAACACTTGAAAGAGGATTAAATAGGTTAAAGAATACTAAAAAAATATAAATAAATAAATAACCAAATGATAAATAATCACCACATAAATAAATGTAGTATGCTGTAAATGGGAAAACTTTCCAACATTAGGAATAGAATCAGAATAACATGAATTGCACTATAAATTATTTCATGTACTTATAAAATGTCATAAACGAACTAAAAGATCGTGTTAAAATGTTTTTAAACTTCCAAAGTAAAACAGAGCAAGACCAATCCTTTGGTGGGTAAGCTTGTTAAAAAGAAATAGTTTACGAGTGAGTCAGACAGTTGCTGGGCAACGAAATCCACAAAGCGTGAAGAAAGAAGTGTCTCCGTGTTGCCCAGAGCGTTGCTAAGTAACCGAAACAAGAAGCGTGAGGAACGACGTCTGACGTGTGCTTAGCTAGACGTGATGAGAAGAGCGTCGTCGGCTTGCAGCGTCGTCAGATTCTATCGTCATCAGCTGGTTACTAGGGAGCAGCGCGTGAAATGTAAGCAGCGCGTTTCAAATGATGCAGGGCTCGCTGATTACTAAATGGCAGCGCGTGGAGTGCAGGATGTTTTAAATAATGCAGAACTCAGTGAAGTTACACGCTGGAGCCAAAACGAATGGTTTAGCGATACCACAACATCACAGGTAATAAAAAATACTTGGAGATAGAAGCTTCCAGGAGCACATCCAAATAGAGCACAACACAGTGCAGGAAAGTCAAAAACGAATGATGCAAACGTAGAAAAAATGAAAAACGATGTTGCAGGCATTCATAAAATTGTAGAAAAACAGTAGAGAAGATGGTAGTAATCACCATACAAATAACATAAAGAAACAGTACCTTCAATCATAAATGACTGTTTAGATGAATCCAAGTAAGTGAAAAAATTGCCATAAATTCCAATGGGTTCAAAATACTCCGCTCCTGTGCTGAGAATGGCAGGAGTAAATAGGTCCTCGTCGCCAAAAATTTTAATAATCCAGTCCAAAAATAGTATTAAGAAGATTTATTGAGGTAACAGCACAGCATAGAACCTGTCAGGATAACAGCAAGATACAACTGCTCTCCAGTACAGAATGCTACGTTAGCAAAGCTCTGTTTAGAATCATGAGCCAATACAGAAACATAACAGGTCTCATGCCTTAAAGTGATACATTAACTTCATACAAATATTGTAAACCGATTAACTGAGAATATAACAGGATTCCATCCATAAACATATTTCCCCTAGAATGATATAAGAACTTTAGACCTCCACAACCAAGTACAGCACAAGCAATACACAGTTCCATGGATGTAGGATGTGACAGAAAAAACTAATGGGCCACTAAAAATAACTACATTTGAATAAACAACTTTGATATAAGGCATGAAAAGTTTTTAATGGGTTATATTTACAAGGTCACATGCATACATACAAACATCCATTCAAAATAGACCATCTAAAGTTTCCAGGGCATACAATACCAGACACGTCATCTGTCTCCCCTCACAAAAAATACAGCAGAGGGGTTATGGTGGATCACACCTGACTATAAGGAATAACTGCCTCAGTCTTCTGACCTTTTGGGGTTGCCCTGTTAAATATTCCAGGCCAATCTCAATTGGCCCTCTTCTCAGAACACATTTTGAGCATGAGGAAATTATACGTTCCAAAGGTAGAATAGGTGGATTTTTCAGCGAGGCAGAGAATATTATTCAGACACTGGTCAGACAAGCGACGGAACGAGAGCAAGCAGAGACTGATATCTATTAACCAGCCTCATAACTGATTAAATCACAAATATCTCCACTTTCATACTAAAGCATTTGATCGAACAAACGCCTTTGCTACTAGCTGACTCAGTGACTTTAAATGACGGGCAAACATGCTTGATTACCCTAAGCATACATTCATTACCGTAAAATTTGATTGACAAATCAGTAATCCCAAATGTTCATTTTAAACTGTCATTTAATGGTAACTAGTAGATACCTGAGTATTGAATAACTTTATTTACTAAACATATACGATACATTTTTAAGGCCACTAATATGCTTAATTCTGATTCATATACGAATCTATTGAAAAACATGAAATTGATGCATCAAAATCTACAATGAGAATAAATCACTATATATATATATATATATATATATATATATATATATATATATATATATATATATATATATATATATATACCAGAAAAAACACAGTTGATCAGTGTCAGTACTAAACAATCACAACTTCAGCTGTTTAAAACAAAACACTATTTCCTTTCCTCTGATTTTCATTGCCTGGAAAAGAAAAATATACAAGCAGCCATTACCTAATGTGGTGAACCATCCAAACTGATACAATATATTTTAGACAGATTTTAGCTAAAAGTGAATAGAGCTGAATAGAACACAAGTCGGAGTTTAAGGCAAGAGTCAGAAAACTTATGTTCACTTCACAGAGTGCAGGGCACAGGAGCTATCACGCATGATTTCCTATTTCATTTGGCTTTCTCCCAGTCTACTGGCTTTACAACATTGAGGAAGCCTGTGCCTAGCCTCTTAAACTAAAATCAGTAGCTTAAAATAAAGATCCAATCTAACTAACATAGTGGTCTCATTATGTAAGTATCCAAGTAACCACCAAAGTTATTTACATTTTGGATCACTCTGGAAATTACAGCATGCTCAATAAATAAAATGGACACCCACCAAAGAAGGGGAGTCCCAGAAATGCGGCTAGAGAATTCTAGAACAAACTCAATACATTTCAAATATCAGAATATCAATTAAGGGAGTCCTAACTGTTTACACAGAAACAGATTATCCCCTCTTCAATGATAGGAACAGTCAGCATATTCACACCAAAGGTTCCAGGAGCTGTGTTTTTGCTTTGTTTACCTTTAACATAGGTAAACAGGTTTGCCAGGGACACCTGGCAAATTTAAAACTGCCCCATTTAGTTAAGCGATTTGCAATCAGATTGACTCCTGCACCACCAATTTTTCAGGGGAGTAGTGCGGAACAGAAGCGCGGGGCGCCTGGGGCTGGACGATCACATCTTGCAATTTACCTGCTGGCTGGGGGGGGCAGATATTTTTTTAGCACATAGGCGCCCAAAAAGGTATCTGTCAGTGTCTCATTAAATGGCAGAAGGGACTCAGAAGATGTTTGCTCTGGCTGGAGGAGTTCCATTAGCACATTAGTTTTACCCTCCAAGGTGGGCAACTGGAGATCATATCTTCAGACGCCATACACATTGCCATGGCGTAGGAGGCGGATTCTTCAGTTGTTGGGCCAGGGGGTGAGAGAAGACCTGATTCAGGAGAGGTATCAAGGCCACTTGCATCCTGCAAGTAGTCCTACCAGTTGTCACCATGACAGGGTTGAGTGAACATATTACCTGCTTCATAATCGTTGTAGAGTCCGTGCCAAAAGGGAGCATAAGGTGTGAGTTCCCCCTTGAGGTGCGGCACATCAAGTGGGGGAAGCAGCGCCTCAACAGCAGGCGGGTACAGCTATGGTCCAGGTGTCAGACCAGCGCTAATTTGGAGTCAGAGAATGCAATAGGTATCTCCTTGCTCAGTCGATGGATTCAGCACTGACGTCAAAGTCCTAGGTAAAATGTGAACAGTTTCATGAGAGGCGGGGTCACACATGGAGCCAGAGGCTTCATGATGGGCTGGGAGGGTCCGCCGCAGAAGGTGAACCCACTGGCAATACTTCAGTGGGAGCAGGGAAAAATCCAAAGAGCCAGAGCATGGCCCTGGAAACTTAGGTAGTGCAGGGTCCAGTTGTAGAATGGAATTCAAAGTCAACAGACTCCAGAAGCAATATCAAAAGCCATGGTGCCCATCCTGCTTTTTGGGTGAATACAAGTACAAGAGGGGGCCGTCTCCCTCCAATATTTATGCTTCATTTTAGACTTAACGGACAATTTTGATCTTGATGAAGACTGGCCTCTGAAACAGCTTTGTTGACTTCTAGTGTGAGAACGGGACCTGTCCTTCGACTTGGACTGCAATTTAGACCTGTCCCATCATGGGATCTTCTTACGTTTTGTGATGTAGAGTTTCGCCTTGCAGTCCCGGATGATCTTTGTGTTCATCGACGAGCAGTCGCTGCAAGTCTTAAAGAGTCATGGTTCAAACCCAGGCTCCACAGGGATCTGTCACTGACATCTGTATTCAACATTCCTTTCAGAGCTTGAAATCTGTCATTTTTGGGGGGCGACTTTCCCTTGCACACTGTTGAATTTTGACACTTTTTTTTAGGTAAATGTCAGGAATGAAGAAGAGATCTCTGAATTAAGGTGGCCCAGAAAGAAAGGAACTGATGTCAGCATGCTCGATTGGTGCCTTTACAGGCCTCACAAATTATTTCCAGAGCGAATCAGAGTCAGAGAGGAGCCATGCAGCGCCACCTACCAGCGTGTAGAGGTACTGCCGAAAAGTTTCCAGATTCAGTCTGACACCTGGGAAATATACATAAGGTGAGGAATCTGCACCTAGAAATATCCATCACAAACAAAAACAAAACAATCAAGGCCTAAAAAAACATTAATTTCTTCTTAAAAGTATCTTTGAGGCTTTTGAAAACAGATCTTCTACTGTCTTTGCCAGGTATGTATGTATGTATGTATGTAAGTGGTAATTGTAAAGAGCGAATCTAAGCAAAAGGCAGTTAAGCACTGTACAGGGTCAAAGACGAGCATAAACACAACAGTGACAGAAGATGTAGCTAGTTTGTGGACTATTAATCCATTGTGATAAAGTGTTCTAGGCAGAGGAGCATCTTTCCTATATCAGAGAAGCACTGGGGCTTTCCTGACGAATACAAGGATGTTGATTCAGATCCTGGGTGCTTAAATTGAAAAGGCTGCTCCTTTGTTTTTTCTTTTTTACGCGTTTTAGTTTGCAGTCTGATGGTGGTTGGCTTCAAGTTCATAACAAAAGTTTTTGTTTCTACTCGAGCAAATACCACAAAATGCATTTTTTTTTTAAACGAAAAGCTTAAATAGAGGGAGTTTCGCATTATTGGCAAAAGAATGATTTGATCAATGGCGTTTCAGCCCATAGTGCTTCTTCAATCTTTTCAACTCAACTTACCAAAAATAGTAAAGGTCTGATATCCTAAGTAGTATCCTTTAAAATACCAGTTCCTCTAAAAAATTGTATGTCGAAGGGTGTTTCAAGCAAACATTTTAGAGCCGATACATGTTGCTAGAACGCAGAATACTAAGGGCCTATGAATAAGCTGGGGTTATTGCTTAAATATAATATAACCCGTTTTCAGAATGTGATGAGATAAGTGGGAGTCCTGAGCACTTGTGCGAATCGTGAATGTGTTCCTTTGAATATAAGGCCTTATCTATTAATTGCACTATTGAAGCTGGTCTGTGTTTCGACTTTGGAACCTTCTGAATGATAGTGAGCAAGCAGTAGTGGCGTGTGCCTCTGAAGGAGGCTTTATCGGCGCCGCTCAGCACACGCTTCCTCATGCTGGAGTTCCGGAGTGCTTCACTGACAGAAAATAGAAAATTCACCCTTTTTCCAATCTTGGGGTGCTTTGAAACTCAGTTTATCTTGACTGTTCCTGCTTGTGAAGTACATTCAGCTTCGGTTTGTGTTGCTAGCAAGAAGATAAGGTAAACCACACTGAAACGTGCCCTGCTGAAGAAAGTCTGGCCTGTCTAAAGCACAGCTTCTGCTTGATATCGGTTTCTCAGTAAGTGTTTGGTTGTTACACGATTTAACAAACGAATCCTACACATTTATATTCTTATTTATCTTATAAAATACATTCGCTTAAAAAACACAAAGAGCAGCTATGGCTACAAAATAAAACCAAAATCCCATGACATTCCCTAATTATGATCAAGTCCGCAAACCATAGCTTGCACACCTGCCATTCACCTCATACACCAAATTCAGTGCTCATCACTTCATCCTGATGTTTCAGATGCTTTCGGAAATCGCATAAATTGTCTCACTAGTGACATGACCATCACCTTACTGTTCACTTTCTGTATGGCTTAACTATGAATACAGTTATTATCTGCCTGGTAGGTGCTGAAATCTAGCGAAGTCATAAATAAGCATTGCATTAGGTGTGTCAGGTATAGTTTCTGTGGCACGTGTATTTGCTATGGTTTGCATACGATACAATAAGTATGGAATTTCTAGGGGGTTTGGTTTTTTTCTTAACCATAACGGCACTTTAGCTTAGGTGTTTTTTAAATGAACTTCAGACTTTTGCTTACACGTATACATGAGTGTGTTATGACCAAAGTAACTATAACTTCATATTAACTGTGTTTTTAGATGGAAAGCTAAAAGTGCTTTACTGGTGGTTTTGTGGATACATGCTGTGGATATATGCAGTGTGTGGTGGTGGTGAATAATGACACCTCGGAATCATTATGCAGCAATTAACCCTCCCCCAACCAATTCTGCTTGACCATCAACAGTGTGCACGCAGGTTGACTGCTGCTTACCTGGACGCAGGTCAGGTCCTTCACACAGGGCTGACTTTAGGGCAGTGCGACTGGTGCGGCCGCACTGGGTACTGACCTGTAGAAGGGGTGCTGACCTCAGGAACGGCGCTGTGTTTAGCAATAACTTATAATTGGAGAGATGAGGAGCACTTTTGCCTGGTGGTAGTTAGAGAATCCAAGGAGGTGTTCATGTGGTGTGGGGGAGGCAAAAATTGTTTTTGCGTCGGGTGCCACCAGCACTAAAGTCAAAGTGCACAGATCAGTCTTGCAGCTAACAACCACCGACTTTACCCCTCTGTCACGAGAAACCACATTGATTTTCCGTGGGTAACCAACCTGCCATGCAGCAAACCACCACCTGACATGAAATTTGCAAATCGAAACCCTAATCTGGTGTCTCAAATTCCCTGTAAATCTTTTAAATGTCACCAACGATACTAACAAATTAACTATTTTTAACCTCTTTAAATGTTATGTTATTAATATTTGTACAGCGCAACAGCTGCCCCAGCAAAGGGGCGTCCTGGCGCTATGAGAAGGCAAACACAACACAACATCAGTCTGGCGCAGAGAAGAACCTAAATTTAGACAAACAATAAGGTTTTGATAGCGCGTCTAAACTGGAGAAGGTCATCAATTGCCCGAGTCTCAGAAGGGAGGAGGTTCCACCACTTCGCTGCCAGTACTCGAAAGGAGCGGCCGCCAGTTCTACTCAGCCTGAAGCGTGGAACCACTGCCAAGTTCTGGCCCAAAGATCTCTGAGTCCGCAAAGGGACATAAGGAATTAGAAGATTCGCCAGAATTTGGGGAGACATACCTTTGAGGATTTTAAATGCCAGGCAGAGAACCTTGAATTTAATCCTCTGAGTTACAGGGAGCCAATGAAGCGAGTGCATCGTCTTGGAGACCGAGCACCGTCTAGGCAAACCTACCACTATTCTGGTCGCAGCGTTTTGAACTCGCTGCAGCCGAATGAGTTCAGCCTGATTTATCCCGGCCAAGAGCGAGCTGGCGTAGTCCAGTCGAGACAGTACTGATGCCTGAACCATCAGCTGTCTGGTGGGGGCATCAAAGAATCTCATTATAGGCCTTAGTCCTCTAATAACGCCATAGCAAGAGGCCGTCACCCTCTTGGTGTGGCAGATAAAACTAAGTGTTGGATCAAGCCAAACCCCAAGATTTTTTATCTCCGATATCGGAGAGGGGGTCACACCCAGTTCAGAAGGCCACCAGTCGTCGCCCCACAACCCCACTTGCTACCCTACCACCATGACCTCTGTCTTCTTGGTGTTCAACTGGAGACAGTTAGAGTTCATCCAATTGGCCACTGCCCGTAAGCCGTCCCGGAACCTGAGGGCCTCCACATCAGAGTCCCCACTCAACGTGACCGCCAGCTGCGTGTCATCAGCATATGAGACCATCGTCAGGCCCCATTGCCTGACGACCGCAGCCAGCGGTCTCACGTAAAGATTAAAAAGATTGGGGCTCAACGAAGACCCCTGTGGGACCCCCAGAGACAACGGGTATGGTTTAGACTTGCCAGGTGGAATCGCAACCTGGAACGACCTGTCCGTAAGAAAGGATCGAAACCAGCATAGGGCAGAGCCCTTGACTCCTACTTCCTCCAGTCGCTGAAGTAAGATCCTGTGCGATACAGTGTCGAACGCGGCACTCAGATCTAATAATAATAGTGCCGCTCTCCGACCCGCATCAAGCACAGATCGCATGTAACCTCTCTTCCTCACAACTGTCAGATATGTATGAAACCTGTGACATCTGCACTGGGCTTAACTTAATATACCAACAGAAAACTAAACAGTACATTTCTGTAATATTTTTTATGGATTTACGACAGAGTGTCAAAGTTAATAACAAATGAACACCCCCCACAACCCCTTCTGGGTTTCCATGAAAATCAACATATAATTAACTCAAACGTTTCACTTGCCTGCCAAGTTTAGTGCAGATGCTTAAAATGTCACCAAACTAACCAGCATTTCAAAACATATTGAACCTCTCCCCTTTTAACTTTGCATCCACCTCCATTTATGGAATCTCTTTGAAACCTGAAAACCTGCAAACCGACTGATACATTGTATTCAGGTTTATTAAACAGTGCCAAATGTATCAGTAAAACAAGCCTCCCCCATCCAACTGTGAAAATGTTAGTAAATCAAAAATATTTTGAACCTCTTCATTTAACTTTGTCCTCTCTCCTCTCAGTGGATCAGCACAAAACCGGAATTCTATCTCAAGACCGGAGGCTTGGATTATGTTGTACTTTCTCTGCTTTATTTCATAGCAGCCTTTCAAAGAAAACAAAAACAACTACAATTCCAATGAACCCTTGGGAATGTGTGAAGAAAAAAAGGGAGACAGTCCAATCAGAAGTCCATCCTGGTCTTCAGCCAATGAGAGGGAAGCCACGGTGTTCACAGTCCATCTTCTCTATTCACCAGATAAGTGGCCCTTTCTCTTTCTTATAGCATGACTGTTTAACGGCGATTTTAATGTTTAATTGTGCTTCTATTGCTCGGACTGGCCGTAAAGTCGGGCATATGAACATCATAGATGAACCCCTAAGGAATAGTTGTCTATGCATAATAAATGAGTTTCTTGGAGAAATCAATATCCAGGCTAGGGGAAGTCCCTTCTGCTTAAGAGTCTGGTTTTCCAAGAATTCGTTGTGAGGTTGATGAACGGATGGAAGTAGCCAGGCCTGTATTTGGGTAGCATGGGCTATGCCTAAAGAAGGGTTTGATTTCTATGCCTATATAAGGGCAACGCAAATTGTACCTATATAAGGGCATGAATTGGGAAAATTCATTCGCAATCTAAAACGCCATACAACACCCACTCCACTTTCTTATGTATGACATTACTAAGTTCTAAACACATGAAACATATCTAAACATGATGTGTTAAAACCCACCCAAAACACATAAAAATGCAATGGTACTTGTTATGCACAAAAGCGCATTGGTGCTGTACGCATACAAAGCAATGGTTCATTCTAAGCATATAGTTGACTTTTGTAAATGCCATCTGAATGGATCAAGAAAACATACATTTATGAAATGGCTCGTAAATACAGAAAAAAGGGCCGAAACCATTTCATATCAGATTACATAAAAACTGTTTGTGTATGTGGGCAAGGTAAAATATTGTCTCTAAGTTTTTTCAAAGAATTCTTGTTCTCTAAAAATAGTTCTACTTTAAGCAGATTACTTGTGCCAAAAAAAGGTAAAAATACAAATTTGGCAAAAAACACAATAATAGGAAAAAGAGTACCAAAGTAAGAACTTTGTTTTGAAAAAATGAAGGACAAATTCAAAGTCTCTCAGAACACTGTGTGCCAAATCAAAAGATAGTTCTATTGTTTGGAGAAAACATCAAATCTTCTAAGTGTGTAAAAAAGTAGTCTACCATTGTAGGTGAAAGTTGGATTACCTCGTTTAGAAGATCAACCGCACATAGATGTGAAGCATCACCGTCAGCATTGGTCGCATTAGCAATGTTCGTAATGGATGGTACCTGCGCACCTGTTGTTTCCTCTCGTACCTCAACAGTAGCATTTTGCGTCTGTGAGATCTCAATGAGTGGTAGCCGCTGGGGACAACACAGTGCATGGGCCATTACTGGTTCAAGCAAAGTATCAACATCCGTTGGCATGACTGATGGGAGTGTGAGACATGAGTCTAACACGCATTCTTCTCCGCATAGCATTGGGGAGGAGAGTTGGCCTAATGGCTAGGGCGCTCGACCTCGGACCTGGGGATCTGGGTTCGAGTCTCGGTAACGACGCCAAATCCTCCTGGGCAAATCACTTAATCTCCCCGTGCCTAAAATGAAAGTGTGTCCTCATGTAACGTAACTGGAAAATATGTAAAGCGCTCTGATACCTGATTCGATTCGGGTCTAGTTCGTGCTATATAAAACTCTGCAAAAAAAAAAAAATAGCAGGCAGCGTAGAACAGGTAAGATGCAATCTTGCCAAATTGGTCTGAATGACAGAAACCATGTGGTATTTAATTCTCGTAGAGAAGGTAGTCCCAAAATGTGGACGATGCGCTCACGACACTTCATCGCCAGTAGAGCAGTCACCATGGAGAACTGGGTGTCGCTGGTGACTTGGCTTGCAATATCGCAGCAGTAGGAGCAAAAATAGAATCCCTGCAGCGAGTCCCAAAATCAGTGGCAGTCCGCCAAACACAGAGTGCACGAAGTTTGAAAATATTCCTAGGACTGCCTCAAAAGGTGCTAACAGTCCAGAAAATACGGTCTTAAATACATGTACAATACCACTCGTATCAGACATGTTTAAGATACAACTTAACATTTCTGAGAAATGTACAGGGCAGTTTGTAGTTCAGAGGGCATGTATCTCAGCAGAAGTCCTTGCAAATTGCAGATCATAGGCTTCTTTGGCCGAGGTCAGTGGCACAGTTTTTTGCAAAAGAATGGCTTTCATTCTGTTTAAAGTCTCAATTCGTATAGAAGAGATGTTCAGTGAAGGCCATAACAGTGACTCCCTGTCTGTCTTGGTCTTTGGAAACAATACTTGCATACAGCAAATGACCCTGGCTGACACAGTTACTAGATATGGTAAACCTGGCAACATGCCACAGCAGCTGTGATCGTTCAACATGAGATAACTTCCATTGAAAAGTTGTCCACAAATTGGATCAATCACCGCAGCTGGTTAACCTTGCAAGTGGCAGGATAAGTTGGTAGAGGAACCATCGCAAGCCCCATGTAAATTAATACCCTGACAAAGGAGAGAACCGCTTAGTGCGCTTTCACAATTTTTACCACTAAGAAACACTTCTCTTCCCCCACTTCAACGTCTGTGTGTGTACGGAAATTCCCAGGATGTCTTGATGTATTCTTTACCCAACCTTTCATATGTGCATGCTGGTATATGTTTTAGGCAATACTGAAAATGGAAAATTGTAACAGGCAAACTGATTGATCTTTTCAGTAACAGTAAATGGCAATCTTTCCAGTTTTTCAATGGTCAGCACCGTATAGTCTGCTCCCCTTTGTGCCCGTTTGATCTGTTTATCAGTGAGATTGAATTCTGAAAACAGAGACGTAGTATTGATTAAACGCCAAGGCACATAGCCTGAACAAAGGTTTTGCAACGTCCAGCCTAATAGCATGATAGAACGTAGCTGTGACTGTCCATGTTGCAACATGACCAAGTCCTGTTCCATGTCTATGGCAGAAGACACTATGCTGTCCAAAGAATATATCCAGGACGACACAGCTGTTAGCCCATTGTCAACCAGAGAGAGAGTTTTCCCTTAATTAATACGATCAATTTCTCGTATTCTTTCTGCAGTCTCTGCTTGTGTAATCTTCCATGCTTCATTATAAGCAGCATAGATACCGGCATATATAAAACATTTATGACGCTGTGTTCTTGGTCCTAGCAAGAATTCCCTAAGATCAGCGCCATTTTACATCCTTGGGTGTAGATCTATGTAACAAGTCAAGGCACAGTTTCCCTACACTGTATGTTGTTACTATTCCTGGATGCTGTCTTTGAACATATCTTGGGACTGGCCTAGTGAATGTGAAACCCTGCGTTTTGTTCAGAACTCTATCTTGACAGTTGTTTGTGTCTGTGGGCCAGATTAACAATTTATCCAATCTGGATCTGTTCTGTTGTGATGCAAAATAGTATGTACATTGACCTCCCCCTCTGAAGTGTTACTATCAGGTGTTGGTGTAGGTATGGACGGATTGTTCAGGTCTTCTATCTTGGCTAACCCAAGACAAGACGTCTGTTAGACAGTGTCATTCAAAACATAATTTGCTCAGGGATGATACAGGCTCTAAACATAGCTTCTATCCCCTGTACCTGCCAATCTTTTGTGCCCCAGACAGTTTTCATGTCAATGTTGTCTTACCAAAAGTCGAAACCTAGTATAGACAATTGAGCATAAAAGGCTGCAGAATAAATCTGTTTGGTATTTGTCAACATCCTTTTCATGCCTGTTTTGTTTACATTACTGAAATTATCTTGCAAATGTTTTTGAAATACCCTTTGGTGGCGTAGGACAATGTTCCCATTGGTTATACATTAATATATTTCTAGGGCTTGCAGATTTGTGCAAGAAGTGATGCCCATAATGATTATAACAATACATTTGTTCATAGTCTGACGAACCTTCTAAATATTCATGATTTGTGAATACTGCAGACATTTCTAAGTCTGACATATTATTAACAGTTTCGAAGTCCCAATCATCAGAAAAAGTACTAGATGAAACAAGGTCATTTAATGAGATCTTGAATTGCTGTAGAATCTTCAACAGCTCAGATGGGCCAAAAATGTCATAGTCAGTTCTGTCCCAAAGCTATACCCCCAGGTATAGGAACGGCTGTGATGTTCACTGTTGACAAGTCTCTTTGTTCACAATGGGATGATTTGTGTGGCTTGAGGAGTACGTTGATGTTCTTACTTGCTGTGTCCTTCTTGACATATCTTCAATTTATCAGCATTCCCAAAGTTATTACCAGAGTCAACCAAATTAGAAGAAAAAGCACACCAACACAATCCAAAATTCAATCCATGGTGAAACCAGATAAGTCTTCTCCAGGCGATGAAAAAGATCTGTTGTTTGTTCTATGAAAGTTCGTTTTACTGGTGTTGTTTTAGGTTCACTGGGATCCTCGGAAAACATATCAAAGTTAATGAAATAGCCAGAGGCAGTTCTGTCAATTGTTGGGATTGTATCAGGATTCGTTGAAATAGCTGGAACCTAACGCTCACTCTTTACATTTGTGTAGTCAGATGCTACTTCATTGTAGACCGGTATTTCTTGACAAACTGTTATTTAGGTTTCAAGAGATACAAGTTCAAAAGCTTTGTTGCTTAGTCCTTGATTTCGCACTGCAGAAACCTCAAAGGTGATGAGTCTCTCAGTTTGAACCTCTTGGATAGTAGCTAGATTAGGGCGTCTGCTACATTGGCGGAGTCCACCTGGCCTACTGCTTATGATCGGACACATGATGTGGTTTGACCAGGTCGATTGACACAAACCTGTTCTCCTTTTTGCCAGCAAGGGGCAGCAGTAATACTGTTCTTGATCCGTGGATTGCTAGGACAGGTACTGGTTGTCTGTAAGAAGGCCCAAATTCATTCTTGTCCGTGATCTTCTTTCTGACTAGATCCCCAACCTAAGGAATCCAGACAGGCCTTGCTAGGACCGTCGGTTTTTCTTCAGTGGTGGTTGGCTTCAGGAACACGTCACTTTGTTTTGTTCTCATTTCATTTAAGTCCTGTAAAACAGCCAAACATTCTTTGATATCAAATGGTTATTGGTCTACCACTGAAGTCTGACAATCGCGATCCGCTACTAACATTTTGGTCCTAAAAAGGACTTCATATGGAGTAATTCCCCCTAGAGAACTTCTTGGCAGATTGTTAAGACTTTAGATGTTTGACCCACCCGTCACCCGAACCGAATACCCTAGCTGTTATAGATTGCTTTATGTCCCCGTTCTTTCTCTCCACAACCGAATTTCCCTCAGGATGGAATGAACTAGAGTACCTCAATGCAACACCCAATTTGGCCATGGCCTCCTTGTAAGCTCGAGAGCTAAACGCAGGACCCTGGTCAGAATGTAGCGTGCCGACTGTGTATGTGCCGATAAAGACTCGCAAATCTTTTATAATAGTCTGAGCGTCAGCCGAGCGCTGAGGCCCCATCCAAACGAATCTTGTCTTAATATTGATGGGACCGCATTTGTCCACAGGTACGTCGGAGTGTAGAAAGTCTAATGCGATCTAAAATTTGGTGTCTGTACTGGGCTGGCTACACTGTAGTCAGGTATCTGGCGGCGTTCTGTGCTGCGATCGCTATTGCAGTCTCTGCAGTCAATGACAAACATATGAATATGAGCATTCATCCCTGGCCACCAGTACGTCTCTTTTAAAGTTAAACTCTCTTTAGAGATCCCTTGATGTCTCAGACCCTCTCGCAAATGTGCTTCGTATATTAAAGCTACTCTACGTTTCCTGTTTGGAATTACCCTATCCCCCCCACTCCAGGGATTCGAGCAAAAGGAACGGAGTTTGGCTCAATTGTATACAGGGCTCCTGTTTAAAAAAAAAAAAAAATTTTAAGAACTCTTTTTATTGAAAGATCACAATATAACCGCAGTACTCCGAGCCCCAGAGGCACTGCAATCATGTCATACCATCATCAATCACGATCTGCAAAGCATATTGTTATACCCCAATCCCCCAACAACTCTCCACCCAACGATCCCCCCTCTCCCTTAGCACCCTCCTCCACTCCAAGTCCCTCCCCCCCCCGCACAGTGTTGCCATGTCCTCTTACAATGCTGAAACGGAAAACACATACGATAAACTCAGTGTACTATATCGCCTCTTGACACCATCACACCGGACCGTCATTGTCTCTCGTTATTGGCGGCGGCTCCAGCCATATCCCCCGGTATTCTGCCCATTGTTTCCATATTTTGTAATGTTTCTTAGGGCATCCTCTGGCTTCATACACAGTTCGTTCCAATCCCATACAAAAGTCAAGTCCCTGTTTCCATACTGTCACTTTAGGGGCTCGGGGGTCTTTCCAGGCTTTAGCTATATCCCTCTTCGCAATCGTAAGGCCCAACAATAACAGATGCCTCTTATACATATTGCCCCCCACACCCTCAAGGACATGTAGAAGCCCCAATTTGGGGGTGCGTGGGAGTTCCCAACCCAGCACCTCTGACAGGCAGTCCCATATTCCCGCCCACCATTGCGTCAACCTGTCACAGCTCCACACCGTGTGCAGGAACGTGCCAACCGCCTGACCAAATTTCAGGCATTCGGGGGACGCAATCAAACCAGCCTTCCACAGTCTCTCCCTGGTGTAATATGCCCTATGTAAATATTTAAATTGGATAAATCGCAAGCGCACAGCGATAGTCGCCCCCCGTGGGGCCTCAAGAGCTTCCCGCCAAACTTCTTCCTCCAGGTCCCCCACGTCCCCTGCCCAAACTTCCCGCAGATGTTGTAGGGACGACGAACAACTAGGGTCTGATAGATACGGGAAATCTTCCTGTCCTCCAGTTCTCCCATGAAGACCGTAGCTTCTAGAGGGCTGAATTCAGGCAAAGAGTCGAGACCCTCCAACGCCGGCGTGATAGCATGGCGAAACTGCAGGTACCGAAACAACTGCGTCCGAGGTATGTCGTATTCTTGGCTAAGCTCCTGAAACTATTTAAGGGATGTGCCCCGCATAACGTGTCCCAAGTTCGAGATTCCAATAGAATCCCACCCCCGGAAGCCCTGCAAGGACGCCAGCATCGGAAGTTGGCCATTGCGCCAGAGCAGGGTTTCTTCGGTAAGTCTGCCCCACAATCCCATTCTGCGCAGCGCCTGACGCCAAATTTGAAAGACCACCCGTGTGGGTTATCAGGCAGTCCCTTCTTCATTTGCGCCGAGTACTGAATAGTATGAAGCGAGTACAGCTCCATCAAAAAGCGCTCAAGAGCATATGCCGGTCGCTTCTGTCCCCGTACCACCACCCATTTAGGACAAGAAGGTGGGACGCCTGGTAATATGATAGGATATCGCACGTGGCCAATCCTCTGCAGTATGTAGACAAAAAGCAGGTACGAAGTGCCATGTGCACGGCACCCCCCGCCTACAAAAACCGGCCCAGAGCAGAGTTCACTTGTTGGAACCAATGCGGCGAAATTGAAAATGGGTGAGTTTACAACTGGTATAGAAGCCTCGGGAGGGCAACCATTTTAAAGATCGCCGACCTACCATAAATATTAAGAGGCATTCGGGCCCAAGACTTCATTTCGGACTGAACTCGGTCCCACACCGGCATCACGTTGCGTTCCCAGGAGACGTCAGGCGAAGCCGTCAGAAACACCCCTAGGTACTTCAGGCCTCCAACTGCTATTTGCAAGGGCGATGCCCACTGACCCAATTCTATTCGATCTCCCAACATCCATATAGTAGATTTTCGCGGGTTTAGATACAGCCCCGATACTTCCCCGAAGATTTTCATAATCTCTAAGACTCTAGGTCCCGACCTATTCACTTCCGTGAGGAAGAACAGGACATCGTCCGCATAAAGGGCAATCCTATCCGAGGGCCCAGCCTCCCACTCAATTCCACGCATTTGAGCGTCCATCCTGACCCATGCTGCCAGCGGTTCCATGGCCAGCGCAAATAGGTAAGGCGAGAGGGGGCACCCCTGCCTAGTGCCCCTCCCGATAGGGAAGGCCACTGACGTGGCACCAGCCACCCTCACCGAAGCCGTCAGACTTGTATATTGGAGCTTCACATACGACAGGAAGTGCGGCCCCAAGTTCAGCCGTGGAAGCAGAGCAAAGAGGTAGTCGAATTATCTATCAATATCCGCCAAGAACAGCGCCGCTGGGGTTCCAATGCCTCTAATCGCCGCCACCGCCATATGGGCGCGTCTGATGTTATGTCTTGTAGCCCTATGGGGCATAAACCCCGCCTGATCTGGGTGTACTAACTCGGTTACGTAAGGGAGAAGCCGGTTCGCTAGCGCCTTGGCCAATATCTTAGCCTCGATATTCAGCAGTGAGATCAGGCGGTACGACTCATGTTTGTTTGGCGGCCGGCCCGGTTTACAGAATACCACAATCTCTGCATGTCTCCAGTCCGCGGGCAGGAGCCCATGCTCTCTCGCTGCCTCGAGGGCTCTCTCGTAGTGCGGTCCCAATTGAAGATGATATTTCTTAAAGAACTCGCTCGGGAACCCATTGGGCCCCGGGGCCTTACCCATGTTAAGTTCCCCCAGAGCTGTACCAAGTTCTTCAGCCGACAGTGGTACTTCCAGGCTGTCTTTCGCGGCCTCCGACAGTGCACGCGGTGGGAGGTCTGCAAGGAATTTGTCGATATCTAGTGGGGAAAGACATTCTCGCGGGGCATATTGGGTCGCATAGTATTTGGCAAAACTGTCAGCTAGAGACTTGGGGGCCGAAAGCGGCTCCCCAGCGTCATCTTTGAGGCCCGGCAGCACTTGCGGGTGATATGCATTTTGACAAAGTCTGTGCAGCATCGTACTCGATTTGTCTCCCCACTGATAGATCCTGCTCTTAGTCGCCAGCCAAACCTGGCGCGCCTCATCCCGTAATATAGATGCATAGGATTGCTGTGCTAGGAGTAGCTGTTGCACTCCTCTATCGTCACTTGCCGCGTCACAGCGTGACTCCAGGTCTTTTACATTTGCTGCAGCCTGTTCCAACCCTTCCCTGCGTTTCTTACGGGCCGCCGAGCACCAGGCGATGTCCACCCCACGCATTGTGGGCTTGAGGGCCTCCCAGGCTGTCCGCGCATCAGTCACTGAGCCCAGGTTCTCCTCCCAGTAGTGGGCTATGGCCGTCCCCATGTGGTCCTGATAGTCCTCCTGCTGTAGGTGCCAAGCTGAAAGACGCCATCTAAACGGCTGTCTCTGTTTCCCCAATATTAAGGTTACCGCCACTGGGGAAGGGTCTGACAACCCCCTAGGTAGAATGGAAGCCGAGCCCACCCTCCCTACCACAGCCGCCGGAACAAACACATAGTCCAGCCTGGAGAAGGATTTATGCACTGCTGAGACGTAGGTGTATTCCCGACCATGTGTGTGTAAATAGTGCCATGTGTCCACCCAACCCATTCCTCGAACCACATCACTTAATTTGGTGGGTGCGTCTACCAACTGACCCCCGCCAGGCTTACATCTGTCCATTCGGCACTGCATGATGTCGTTCCAATCACCTCCTATCACCGCCAGGCTCTCCGGAATTTCAGACCACACCATATATAGCTTCTCGATCAATGCCCATTGTAGCGGAGGGGGAGCATACACGCTTCCAACCACCCATGATTCAGCCTCAATCATACCCTTAATAAATATGTACCTACCCTGCGGATCAACCCACTGTGACTCATGGACATAGGACAACCTTCGATGCACTAGGATGGCCACTCCCCGGGAGCCTCGCGCAGACCCAGCGTGGTAGACCTGGTCATACCCATACTGTCTCAAGCTAAGCACCTTGGTACCCAACAAGTGTGTCTCCTGCAGCAGTAAAATATCCGCACCCTCCCTTTTCCCAAAGCGCAACACAGCTCCTCTCTTAATTTTATCCAACATGCCACACACATTCCAGCTCACTACACACATGTTGGCCATAGACCCCCTAGATTCCGTACCCTCAACCGTTATCTAGCTGCAAACATACATTTTGACCATGTGACGTGCCCAGCTGGCAAGTACACGCTTGAGCAGACAATATCAGCAACACTGTGCATGGCAACTGGCCACTCCCCCTCCCCCTTACCCCCCAACCCCAGGATGTCGTGTCCCATCTCCATCAAGCCCTCCCCCCAAACTCCCAACCCCCAACTCCCCCGTCCACCCCCCACCCCGTACCTCCCAAACATGGAAGCACCTGTCGCGGTCGGAACTTGGCTAGGTCTCCAACGGGAGAACCCGAGCCGCGTCCTCCAATGAACCCCTTCATGACAACCCATAGGAACTAGGCCGTCACTCCCTTCCATCAGTCCTATCTGGGGCAAGGTCCCAGCCCCTCATAACAAAGCACCTGAGCATCCATACATGGCAGCTGCGTAGAATTGTAACCCATGTCCCACAGCAATCAGGGGGCATCAGTCTGCTGTTCCTGTGCGGAGCCCTCCTGCCGGGCAGCCGATCCCTCCCACGAGCCCCTGTTCGAGCACCATCCTCTGCGGCGCCGGCTCTGACTCCGGAGGCTCCCCGGGCCACACTGCTGGCAGAGGAGCCCGATTCCCCATCTCTTGCTACGTTGACCCGAACCTTCACCGTTTCACCGTTTCATCTGTCCACCGGAACACCTCCTCTGGGGTGTCAAAGAATATGGTACGGGACTGAAAGATAACCCGCAACCGCGCCAGGTAGAGCAGGGCATATTGGAGTTTGAGGCCCCGGAGGCGGGCCTTGGCCGCCTGAAACGACTGGCGCTGTTGCTGCACCATCTTCGTGTAGTCCGGGAAGATGAGGATATTGGAATTGTCATACGTGCCTTTGAGTCGTGCCTGCTTCAGGATAGTGTCCCTATCAGAATAATTAAAGAATTTGGCTATGATCGGCCTCAGGCGCTCTCCCACCGGAGGTTTCTGCATCAGCGCCCTGTGGGCCCTTTCCACCACAAAGCAGCGAGATAGTGTGTCTGTCGGGATCCAGTCTTCCAGCCACGGGTTAGGAAGGTTTCCATCCTGTCCCCCTCGCACCCCTCCGGAAATCCAACAAAGCGAAGGTTATTCCTTCGAGCGCGCCCTTCTGTGTCTTCCGCCCTCAGCGCCAGGCCCTTCTGAATCTTTTCCATGGCCGCGACTTTCTTTTTCAAGACCGTGACATCCTCCTCTACCTCAGAAGTGCGGGCCTCCACTCCCGCGATGCGTTCAACGGCGTTCCGCAGGTCTTGTCTGAGAAGGGTAACATGGGCCCCAACAGCACCTATTTTGGCGTCCAACATGTCCCTCGACTGCGTGATTGCAGCCAGCAGCGTAGCGTTGTCGGGCGCCGATAATTGGGAGCCGCCAGCGCCCGCTGAGCCCTTATATTTGTCCATTGGCCCCTGTTTGCCCTGGCTCCCCCCAGCTCCTCCTCTCGTCATGGCCCACTGGGGTGCTTCAAGACTCAAGGTCCCGGTGTGCAGATATGCGGCCCACTTCTTAACAAGTCTAAAAGTGGAGCATCAGGATATAGTAGTCCGGAAAGCACGGCGGCACATCAGCAGCAGGGGCCACACACCAAGTCGCAGGCGCCTTCACTCCCTACTGCACCAGGCGGCGGAATGTCGGGTTATAACACACTCTGCGGGGCACAGCAACCGATGTCACCACAAGGGCCCCCTCTGCCTGTATTTGCGAGCTGTTGTGGGCACCACCTGCCCTCCCCACCGGGGCCCGATCTAGCCCCCGAGCACACCCGAATGCCACCCCGCTCTGTGGAGCTCACCTCACGCTTCGCCGGGGGCCCGGTCTCAGCAGCCGATACCCCCTCGGAGGCGCCCTGTTTTTTTCCGGCCGAGAACTGATCCGGGCACCACCAGACCTCCCCACCCGGGCCCGATCCAGCCCCCGAGTACTCACCACCACCACTCGGGTCTGCACTGCTCACGTTGTGCACCACGGGGGACCCTGTAGCTCCGTCTCAGGAGCTGCCACCGGGATATAACTCACACCGATCGTTGCCCAGTGTTTCGGCTGCCAAATCCACCGGCAGGGAGCCCTCTCGGATGCCCAGGGCCAGGATAATCGAACAGGATGATTCCAGGCTGGCCGGAGCTCACGCTCTAAACGACCGCCACGATTGCCGGCTAAGCCACGCCTCCAGGGCTCCCGGTTTTATGGTATTTATTTTTTTAACATTTCCGTCTGTATTTATCCATATTTATTTTCATGTCATTTTATCTGTATATATCTGTATTTAATTTTGTCGCAAGCAAAAAAAGACGTTGCAGCTAGTAATTTTTCCACATTTATTTAAATAGACAGTGCAAATGGTTGTTATAGGTTTAGCTATATGTATATATGCGCCAAATATGTTTCATGCAACATCCACCCAAAAACCTTTATGTTAGATCAAAACAGGAACTCACATATGAGAAATGGGAGTGGTGTCACAGAGATTACTTGCGATAATATTAGTGATCTGATGCTGTGTTACAATATTCAAAACACTGTCACTAGCCATTTTTATTAAATGTAAACACATTTAGAATTTAGACAAGTGCACCTGGGTACTATCAGTGACCTGACCAAAGACAGCAGCAAGCTCTCAATTCAGAAAAAAATAAAGGCCCTTGCATTAGTCCTGCCAGGCTCTATTTCCCTCACAATCCTGAAGCATGAAGCCTAAAATATCCAACAACAGCCACGTAAGCTAGCAGCTTTTGATTCACATTTTTCTTAAACTAAGTCCTTCGCTAATGCAAAACCCATTTTCCATAAGTTAACTAGTCTCTGCTTTGAAGGCATTGGGCGTGTATCACTTCCCTTATTTTACTTTATACTGCCACGTAGCACTTGAACAATTTACTTTAATACTGTAATCCCACACAGTGTAGCTGCAGCCACAGTTCTTTCTTACACAGTGGAGAAAAAAACAACAATTTAACTTGAAAAGGGGCTTACAGATATGCCCGGGCTGTCTCTGTCTCTCAGGAATGTTTCTTCATGCTGCACCAAGTCATGGAGGAAAGTTTCAATTTAAGGCCTGAAAGTGAATGCAACCTAATTTTCTTAATGTGTTTATTCTGCCGTTCTATCTGACCTCTTTGGGTCACACATTTCTGCCAGTCTTAGCTCCAAGTATTCGCGCTGCTAACAACGCCCCGCCTCCTCAAATGTTAACACCTGAAATACAAGTCCACCCCCAACTTTTGATTAACCTGTGACCTAAAACCTACTGGGGTGCAGGCTCAGCGCCGGAGATGTCAAAGCAACAGCAGAAGGAATTTCCCGCGCCTAGAGTGATTAATGGCCCAGCGGAAGCTAATGTGGGCAGCCATACACGGCAATTCGGAAGAGCAGGGACTGCCAAACAATTCTCGGGCTCAGCGAATCTAATTTGGTTGTATTTATCCGCTTCTATTTATAAATACAGACGGAAAAAAAATATTTTTCCGTCTGTATTTATATATATGAATCCGTATAAACGGAAAACCGGGAGCCTTAATTATATATGAGTATTTGAGTGGAAACTTATTAGGTAACGCTGCACCGCTGCCTTTGCTTGTGGCATTGACAGCTAGCATTATTTTGCCGTCTATTTTTGTTTTTGAACGAGTGAGTCCAGCTACGGAAGCAGTTTGCACAGCTGCCTTCGCGGCTTCATCAGCCAATGAATTCCCTGCAACGTGAACGCCATCACGTTGATGACTCAGCTTATGTATCACGTGAGTGTTTTGTAGTCCTTATCGTAACTGAACTACTTGTTCCCAAAGCGCTTTATGCTTGATTGTGCCACCTTTTGCATCCTTGTAACTGTTTTGAAGCTAGTTTTGCAAATATTCATAGTAAGATTGAACACAATAATACGAATCGCAAACTATGAGTGTGGGGAATTCCCAATCTGTGTTCCCAAGTGCTATCTTGAAGGCTTGTAGTTCAGCTTGCTGAGATGTACAATCTCCTGGAGATTGAGTTTTAGTGACCATTGGTCTGAATTTGCCATTGCGCCAGCAACCTTTAACGATCGTGCACACTGCACTATAGGCTTGTTTACCCCCGTAGCGGGTTGAGCTGATCCGTCAGTATAAATTATACATTCATACTGCTCCAGAGGCAGAATTTTAGTAGGCAGAGGACATTCTTGCTCATATTGTAGAAATGCTTGTGTTTTCAAATATGGTTCAAAAACGTACTCAACATCTGTTGCAGCAACAGAATTAACCCATTGTATCCATCTCGGGTGTAAAGCTTTAGCATTTGGAATGCTCGCTTTTGTCACTGCCTCTAAGGCAGGTACAGGTGTCACAACCATAATGCGCTTACCCTGTTTGAGGGCTCTCTCTTTTGCTACTGCAATTTGTACCGCTGTCAGAATTTTTTCGGTTGAAGTGAATTTCATTTCTGCTTGTGTGTACAAGTGTGATTTGTAAGTTATTGGTACTTTTTCACCTTCGTTAAAAGTTAAGTACGTGAATCCGCATTGTCCTGGAATGATTCGGATCACTAACTTGCATACGTTTACACTTGTTTGCAAATGTTTAATTGCTAACATGTCTGTTTGCAGTGAACCCAACACTTCTGTGTGTTTTTGTGTGCAACTGTTTTGAAATCAGGTTTGATTAATTCATAGAGGTTTAACCCTTTCTGCGTAGTTCTTCCAAAATTCAGGAAACCTAGAATCAACTAAGTTTTTCAGCGTTTTTGGAGGTTGGAGCAGCGCGCACTTTTCTAGAAAGTTTGCTGTCAGGCTTTTGCCTTCACCTGAAAGTTTATATCCTAGAAAGAGGACGTTTAAACGGACAATTCTAGATTTTTTTTTATTGAATTTTTACCCTTCAGAGGCGAATCCCAATATAATTGTATTCACCCTATTCAAGTGACTATCCAAGTCATCATCTATCAGATAGATGTCATCCACATATGATAATGCTTCATCATCATAAGTTTGTAGTAACTCAGTTACCCTCGCTAAAAATAACCCAGGACTATTCTTGAATCCCTGAGTGAGACGACAGAAGGGACGCTGTGTCCCCTTAATTGAGAAAGCAGTCAAATACCTACTTTCCGGTGCAATGTTTTGACAGAAGAAACCGTTAGAAATATCTAATGTTTTATATTTTTTACGCACAATGTTATTCATTAATGCTGCACTGTGTGCATTTTGTACTGCAAAAGTTTTTCAACAAGAGTTTAGATGTCGGTAATCCAATACTAGACGATATGTATTGTCTGGTTTGGAGACCGGAAATAAAGGATTGTTCATTGACGAGGTGCATGTTTCAATCACCCCCTGGTATTCTAGTTGATCTAAGATCTCCCTGACCTGTTTTTTAGCTTCTTGCTTAACTGGGTACTGCCTTTGTGCAGTTGGTTGATCTTTTAACGGGATTTTATGGTGAGGAGAATCCTCAACCTATCCTACATGATTTTTGTACAATGCAGGAACCTGGGCAACTGCCCTTTTCCTGGCATAAGTATATTTTAAATGAATTTGAATGTGGTTAGAGAAGGCTGGCATAATGATGTCTTCGCCATGTGGGCACTCACTGACAAATGTAGGTGGCTAGTCTTGTTCAGCTAGAAGAATGTCATAACCCTTAGGAAGTCGCTCCCAAAAGAGTGCTCTTATCTTTCTTGGTATGTCGCCCTCCATTCGGAGTGTTATTTCAAATAACTGATATGGAGAACTAACCCTGGTATCTTCAGTTTCAACTTGAATGAATTCATTCAAGTCCACTTTCTCCAGAAGATCCTTCAGGTTCTAGCGAGCTATTGTGACTTCTGCTGCGCTGTCCAACATTGTCTGAGCCCATTCCCCGTTCTTGAGTTGTCTCCTCAAGATCCTCGGCATGTCTGATCTATAGACCTGCTACCTTCTTTTTTGTGAATTGAGTTTTCTTGTTTTTCTGAACGTGTTGATAGTCTTTGGACTTCACGTGTTCTTCCTTATGTTCTGACCGTCCTCTTCTTTCGGATTTCTTTTTAGTAAAGACCTTTTAAGGACTTTCAGACAGTTGGGGTTTAACAGGTTTCCCACCCAGACTGTCTCTGCCTAATTCCTCATAGGATTTTTGCATTATTCTGGCTAATTCCTGTGGTTGCTCAGTTACATCAAATTCCCTTAATTTCTGGCGGATCGCCACTGATGCTGCTTCACCTTTAATATTAGCTAATATTATTGCTGAGACCTGTTTGAAATCTTTCAGTAATTTCAGACCTAAATTTAAAGCAGGCTTTGCCCCGTATTCATTTTTAATTTGTTTCAGGACATCAGGTATTACCGCCATGGACGGAACACCGTGCATTTTAGTGTAAATAGCAGCAAAAACTGTACCCCAAGTGGTGCAGTCTTCCAGATGTGATGTGATCCCCAATGGTAAACGGATCGTTAAAATCCTGTGTTTTTCATGAGGGTTAGTATTGGGAAATACCGCTTCGATTGGAGTAATTTTTTGAGCTATCCAGAATGGAATTTCTTCCCGCTTTGCAGGTAATTTACTAATGACTGAGTGTAAAGTCTGTGGTGTATTTTTAGTGTATTCCCCTGGTGAGGGGTATGTTGTGGAATCATTATGGCAGGTTGGACTGTGAGAGTCCGCATGACATATTGAACCAATTGTCTATAAATTTTGATGAACTCTTTTAGCGGAGTTCGTAATTCTACATCTGTCATTTCATTAATGTCAGGATGTGGTGTATAGCTGGCTAAGACCAGCTATGTTGCTCCTGGTCTACCTAGTGGACCGAGCCTGGTAATGTGATTTAAATGTTTTAGGGCGCCTTTAAACCAGAGCTTATGCTCCTGGTACGTTAGTGGAATTTCAATATCATCGAAAGGAATGTATTCCTCTAGTGGTTAATCTTTTTTGTAGAAGTGAAACACATGTGTTACAGGATTTGCTTCGGGGAAGATTATCCATGAGTAGAATACCTCTCGCTGGTGATATTCATGTGCCTTTATCACAAAAACTATCCTACCACCTCTCGATGTTAGGGCCTTTTTGTATAAGTTTTATAGTGATATCTTTCCTTAAATTTGGAGGAATGGATGTAGCATCCTCATCGGTTTCATTAAAATCTGTATTGTTAAGAGCTGCTGGATCAGCAGCAGTTCCACCGATCTCGGTGCTGTTGTCACTATCCGGCATTTTGTTGACTGAAAGTTTGCAGAGCAAGTTTCAAGGGAACAAAGATAAGGTGCACAATATTTTGGAACACTGTATCATTCAACGTTGAAGAAACCAAAAAGCTAATACATAGGATTTTCTTCCTACTCAGCTTTGGAGGATATTATCCCTTTACCCACTCCAGACGTCTATTGGAGTTTTTATGGAAAAATGGGGTCTCTGAGAAAAGCACGACTGAGTTACTTTAGTATCTAGCGTTAAATTAGTGCCTTACCAAACGTTGGGCGCCATGTAGTGTAGTTTATCCATGAGTAGAATGACCTCAGTCCTATGTCACATCCTATAGATGTGACATAGGACTGAGGTCAGTATGTCTCTATCGAATATACTAAACTTAATTGTGAGTGCCAGCTAGCTCAGAGGTCACTAGAAACTTTCTTGAATACAAAAGAAGGGATTAGTTTCTGACAACTGCATAAACATGACAACTTTGTTTCCCTAGGACTGGAACAAATATCATCACAGTTGTGGAAACAATAGATAACTATTGTACTCAGTCAATCATGCATGCATCGTTTCTACAGAGTTGCAGAGAAATAGTGAGACAGGCGTTTACAATAAAAGGATTTATTAAAGTCTTTTTTCTCATGCAAGAGAGGGGAACTGCTACAATTGCTAGACAGAATGCAAAGTATAATGCGTACAGCGAGAATAGTATTATAAAATAATACTGTAATAACATTGTCTAGTGATATGACATATAAAAATACATACATAATCAACGCGTGGTACCTACAGGACCCCAACCTTGTAGACTCCCTTGGCCATGAACTCCGACATTACTTCTTCGCTAATGTCGGGTCGGTCCCTTCACAGGGAACGCTCTGTGAGGCGGGCAAGGCAGTGCTACGGGGGGTCGCCAGGGGGCTCGTGCACGCCAAACGTGCGGCCCAGTCTGGCCAGCAGGAGTCCAGAGCCATCGGCTTAGAACGGGCCCAGCTGGAGGCCGACGCGGCTGATTCCTCCAGACAACTGGCTCTGATCCGGGACGAGATCTGGCGGATTTCCCTAGAATCGGCCCAAATGCTCTGGCAATCCTCGGTTGCCCGTATCTACGGATGGGGCGAAACTGCTCCACAATCTGATCGCCTACCCTAGGGCCCATCTTATTATCCCTGAGATCCGCACGGCCCATCGGACTTGCCAGATGACCTCCAAGGCCATTGCGCAAACCTTTGCGTAATATTATGAGGCCCTTTATAGCGCACGCCCTCCCAGCGCCTCCCTCACGGACTTGATGGCGGAATCGGGAATCTGTTTGCCCTGCCTTCCTAAAGAGACGGCTGATCCCTCGATGGCCCGCTCACTCCGGAGGAAATACAAGGGGCCATCACCCTGTTACACTCCGGCAAAACGCCTGGGCCTGATGGATTCCCTCAGGAATACTACTCGATGTTCCGTGAGGAATTGGTGCCCCACTTAACGGAGCTCTTCCGACAGGTAGTGGATGTCGGATCCTTTCCGTCCGAATCCGACGTGGCGACTATCGTGTTCATCCCAAAGACGCATCCACCCTCCTTAGATTGCTGCGACTTTCGGCCCATTTCCCTGATCAACACTGATGTTAAGATTTTCGCCACCGCCATTGCCCAGAGACTCCGTCCCCTCCTAAATGACCTGGTCCACCCTGATCAGTACCCGACACTGCATCCGTCGTCTTCATCTTGCCCTGGCCCATCGTCATCGGCTCGCCCCCTACCTGGCCCTTCTCCTTCTGGACTTTGAGAAGGCCTTTAACACGGTTGACTGGGGATACCTGTGAGACGTTCTGGAGAAGATGGGTTTTGGCCACCCCTTTCGCCGTCTGGTCCAGGTCCTATATAGCAGCCCTAAAGCCAGAGTGCTCGTTAACGGCAGACTCTCTGATCCGTTCCCGATCCGTAGGGGCCCCCGCCAGGATCCCCACTCCTATTCGCGCTAGCGATGGAGCCCCTGGCGGCGCTCATACGCCAAGACCCCTTGATCCGAGGGTGGCAATGGGATCGGAGCCACGTGGACAAAATTGCCTTGTATGCAGATGACGTGCTGCTCTATTTGGAGGACCCGGACCAGTCCGGCCCCAGGTCCTAGAGAGCCCTTTCTGCTTTTAAGCAAGTCTCTGGTCTCCGCCTCAACCCGGCAAAGTCCACGTTGGTCCCACTTCACTCCTCACACGCCTGCTTTGACTGGCAGGCGGCGATCCCCGTCTGCCGCCTGTCCTTTAAGTATCTGGGTGTGTGGGTGACCCTCCTGCCTGAACTAGAGTAAACACTCAACATCGCCCCCTAGTTACCCGGATGAAAACGGATCTTCGAAACTGGCAGTCCCTTCCCTTGAACCCGCTAGGCCGAAGCGACCTTTTGAAAATGATGATCCTCCCCCGCTTCCTCTATATTTTGCAAAACTCCTCTATCCCCCTCGCAAGCAGCTGGTTCCGGGAATTAAACAGCGTGTTTCTCCGGTTTCTATGGGGGAGGGGACGCTCACGACTGTCCCAGGCCCACTGCCGAATTCCCCCCTTTGACGGTGGTATGGGAATCACCAACCTTTACGCCTATTACCTAGTCACCAAACTCATTGTGATCCACGAATGGTTCGCGGGTGCTGGTCTGACCCCGCCTACCGAGTCGAACTCAATGTCCTCGAGTTCCCACGACTGCAGGGATTCCTCTATGGTTTCCCGGTGCCACAAGACATGCCCTCCATCACCAGATTGGTCCTTCTGGCCTGGCGTGCCGCACTCCTCTGGTGCGCTGGGACTGTAAACTGACTCGACAAACGCCCCTCTGGTGTGGCACCTGGCTGAGGGAGGCCTCCGCCCTGGAGGGGTTCCACCGATGGGACCTGGTGGGAATATCCGTACTAGGAGACGTGTGGGTGGGAGACCACGTATGTACCTTCTCTGACCTGCAGCAGCGACACTCACTCCTGAACTCCTAATTTTACAAATACTTACAGCTCTGCCACGCCCTCCACGCCCACCTCCCCATACCTACTTCCCTTTCAGAGTTTAGTCCCCTGGAGGCCCAAGTCATGAGGGGAGATCTGGGGAGGGGTTTCCAGAATATACCGAGCCTTAATTAATAATTCCCCCACATCCCTAGATCGCCTTAGGGAGCGATGGGAGGGCTGGGTGGACCCCTTGGATGAAACTGACTGGCGCGATGCCCTTATGGTGCCCAAGACCCTAACCACATCTTCGAAATTACGCCTGGTCCAGCTTTACTTCCTTCACACGGCCTATTTGACGCCGGCCTGTCTCTTCCGAGCAGGTGCAAGATCCTCCACGGCCTGTGCCCGGTGCGCCGGCACCCCGGCCGATTTTTACCATATGGTGTGGCTGTGCCCGGCCTTGGAGCCATTCTGGAGAGGGGTGGAGGAAGAACTTACGAGTACACTGTGCTGGGTGGTTCCTCAAGACCCGAGACATCTGCTTTTAGGAGTGTTTGCTGGGATGGACGGCTCCTGAGCCGATAAGCGCTTCTTGGGAACATCTCTGGCGGTGGCGAAACAGGACATTGCAGCCAAATGGTCTCAGATGGAGGCACCTGCACTGAGGAAATGGAGGAGGGGGTGGACTGGTGTGGGACACAGGAGGAAAGTGTCTTTGCGGCCCAAGGCTGTCCGGAGCTCTTCCATAAAGTATGGGGCAAATGGTTTGGCTTGTTACGATAATGAAGAACTTGATATGTCAATGTGTTCGGTGGGTAACGGCGACTTCTTCTGACAATGTTGATATGCTCTGTGATGTGGGGGAGGGGGGCAGGGGGGTTTTAATAGAATATGTGACTCGCTACAAATGAATTTGATTTGTATTGAAACTTTAATAAAAATTGATTATCAAAAAAATACATACATAAATAACACAGGCTAATATACTCAACTGGTGCTTCTAAAATACTCCTACCCAATGTACCTAACCTAGGTCTAATACCAGGGAAGAAGTGAGGTCTTTAGCATAGGTTTTAGTTCTGCCAAGAATTGCCAAAGGTTTCTCTATGTTCTAATCAGCTCCATACCTTTATAATGAAGGAGGTTGGTATCTCTGTCTCGGACTCTATTTCCCAACACTCCGCAAGGGAAGTCAGAAACACTGGAGCTGGATTCTCGGCAGGAGAGGACAGCTCCTTTTCAGTGCGTCAGCTGGAGAGTCGGCTTCCTTCGGCACTTGCTGTAGCGAGCTGCGTCGGGCAAGTAGGTAGTCGAACTGCACCGAACCACACCGTGCTTTGCTATAGCAAGTGAAGGTATATTTATACCTTGAAGGTGTTTAGGAATGCCAGCATCGACGTAAAGTCGGGCATATGAACGTCATGGATGAACCCCTAAGGAATAGTTGTCTATGCATAATAAATGAGTTGCTTGGAGAAATCAATATCCAGGCCAGGGGAAGCCCCTTCTGCTTAAGAGTCTGGTTTTCCAAGAAATCGTTGTGACGTTGATGAACGGATGGAAGTAGCCATGCCTGTATTTGGGTAGCATGGGCTATGCCTAAATAAGGGCTTGATTTCTATGCCTATATAAGGGCAACGCAAATTGTACCTATATAAGGGCAAGAAAGTGTTATTGTTTGGAGAAAACATCAAATCTTCTAAGTGTGTAAAAAAGTTGTCTACCATTGTAGGTGAAAGTTGGATTACCTCGTTTAGAAGATCAACCGCACATAGATGTGAAGCATCGCCGTCAGCATTGGTCGCATTAGAAATGTTCGTAATGGATGGTACCTGCGCACCTGTTGTTTCCTCTCGTACCTCAACAGTAGCATTTTACGTCTGTGAGTTCTCAATGAATGCCGTCATCAGAATTGGTAGCCGCTGGGGACAACACAGTGCATGGGCCGTTACTGGTTCAAGCAAAGTATCAACATCCGTTGGCATGACTGATGGGAGTGTGAGACATGATTCTAACACGCATTCTTCTCCTCATAGCAGGCAGCGTAGAACAGGTAAGATGCAATTGGCACCCTTACCTTCTGAGGACCAACCGATTGATCTGGAAGAATATTCAAACTATCCCCATTGATCGCTGATTTGAATAATTCTGTGGAGTGACTAGTGACTTGTGAATGTGATTGCAGTATTTATATGGATGTGAGTAGTATGTATGTGTATGTCTGGTGATACTAGCCTGTGGTTTGATGTGTGGGCCTTGGTGAGAACACATTGGCTTTTTAACTTACGTCATGTTATATTCTATTCTAAGAATCATATGCTCCGTTGTGTTATTTTCCTTATTATGAATTCTTTGTAACCCAGCTGTTTTTTTTAAATGCATGATTTGAAAAGATATTGCTTTAATAAATAATTGAATAAATAATAAAATAATTTATCTTGATATGTTGTTAAAATCTGTTCTTTGAATTGCTAATGTGGCTTGAGGCTAGTGCAAATATATTTGGACCTCTTTTGAGGCCACCTTGCATATCTATAGGCATGTACCTTTCTCCCTCCTTGACTTCAAATTGGTCTGAATGACAGAAACCATGTGGTATTTAATTCTCTTAGAGAAGGTAGTCCCAAAATTTGGACGATGCGCTCACGACACTTCATCGCCAGTAGAGCCGTCTCCATGGAGAACTGGGTGTCGCTGGTGAATTGGCTTGCCATATCGCAGCAGTAGGAGCAAAAATAGAATCCCTTCAGCGAGTCCCAAAATGAGAGGCAGTCCGCCAAACACAGAGTGCACTATGTTTGGAAATATTCCTAGGACTGCCTCAAAAGGTGCTAACAGTCCAGAAAATACGGTCTTAAATACATGTACAATACCACTCGTATCAGACATGTTTAAGATACAACTTAACATTTCTGAGAAATGTACAGGGCAGTTTGTAGTTCAGAGGGCATCATACACACAACAGTCCTTGCAGTTTCACTATAATAAACTACATTTTGTACGGTGTTGAAAAAGTGAAGTCAACGAACTAGTTTCGTAGTGATATACATTTAGACTGTAACGTCTTTAATATTTTAGTCAATCGGCACATATAAGTGTTGTGCACGATTCTGTGCTTGTGTCAGCAAAAAAGTAAACCTAAAAAACGCGTTGCTGTAATGTTACAGTATCTATGTACTCTGAACTTCAGACCAAGCACTGCTTTCTCTCTCAAACCACTGTTCCATTATATCTACTAATGTAGAAGTATATCTCTACATTACAGTAGGTCCTGAAAGCGGGTATGTTTTTCTAAAGATGGGTGTCTTAGCACTCTGTACAGAAGTTAACACAACAGAATTGTTTTATTTCGTGCTAAACATACCCTCTTCATTCCCAGTATGGAGGAAGATTACTAAGCCAATGGCAAGATGCCAACAGTGACCAATGAGTAATTTCAAACAAATATGTTTTCTGGGGCACACTTTGCATCTGGCTTAAAAAGGAGTCAAGATGGTTGTGGATGTGGAGCAAACAGAATGGGCAACACTAAGGAATATCAATAGGCCAATGACTTGGTAACACGATTAAACTTACATTAGCTCTGATGGTGAAGGCCTTGTGAAGTCTAACTGCCCAGATAGATCATCATTTGAAAATACATGGGACTATGTAATGCATTGTGAATAAGGATGAAGTTTACCTGGTTTGCTATAAAAGCACCTGAGGGAAAGTAGGGTGTCTTATCTAAAACAAAAATTGTTTCGAAACCTACCTAACATCCAGGGTTTGGACTAGTCATGGCAGTACCTCATGCACTAACAAGGGGGAGTTATACATAACTCTGACTGGAAGTCAATGGAATGCTTTCAGTGCGGACGTATGGGGATCCTTCCTTTGTCAATTCAATACTGAATTTGGTTGTTGAATTTTGAAAACGTTGCAACTAAATGAGCATATATATCGCATTATGGGAATCTAATCTGGCAGAAAAACGCACTGTGGCAATGAAAATAAGTGTATCATTTATTTTAACATGAAATTGAAACATACCAGCCTTGACTATTGTATTTGTTTGTTTATTCAAGGTGAGGTGCATATAACATTTCATGCTCCTATTTTGTTTGTACGCTTTGTAGGTAAAGGCTTTTTTTGGCCTAAGGAAAATGGCCAGGAGGCATAATTCTAAACTGGAGCGACTTTGGACAGGGACCTAATTTCGGTCTTATCTCCACTAATTCAAGTTCCTTTTCTATCATTCAGGATTCAACCATTAAATAAATTGTCTAGATTTTCGGCTCTCATTCATCCTTGGGTCGACATCTGTCTTAAACAAAATTTGCTTCTCATTATATGATTTGATTATGCTCAGCGTGCATGAAATACATCAGTCCAAGTGATTAAATGAATTACACCACAGAGATCACACACAAATTAAAAAGCAGTGGAGATAGTGTTGAGCACTGCGGTACCCCCAAAGATCAATAATTTGGGGTCAAACAAAAAAGTCCATCGTTACCTGAAAAGATCTGTCAGACAGAAAGCTACTGAGCAACTGTCAAACTGTGCCTTGGATACCAAACTCTTCCAAACGACAAAGTAAAACTTGTCATAGTCCGTGGTACCAATTGCCGCAGAGAGCTCTAAAGGGATAAAAGGGAGCAGGTTTAGTCTGATAAGCATACATACAGAGCTCATCCAATACAGCTGTCACTACCATTTCAGTGCTGCAGCCGGAATGGAAAATAGTGTGCAATCAAGCAGTTTTGAAAATATGGCAACCCGTTCTAAAGCTGTAAACACAATGGCATTGGTAGTGAAAGATAGTTTATTACTCATATTACACATACATGAACTTTTTGTAATCCTTCAGGACCCTACCCAACATAACTGAAGCACGTATAATCGTTTTTTACTCATGTGAGCGACTTTTAAAGCAATTCTTTATGCAGTCTAGCAGGGCTAAAATCATTTGATCCAGAAGGTTTACTGCACTTTATTACAGATAAAACTGCATCGTCATCATCTAGTAGGGAGAACTGAGTAAAACCTGTTGCAATAACTAGAACAGACATTTGAGCAGAGAATTGATTGAAATCCATCGTAGATAAGTCTTGTGGGAAGCCAAAATATGCCAATTGTATTAATCCTGGATTCAAAATAATTCACAAATTGATTACATTTGGCTACAGAACTTACTCGTTGAGACCTATCATTGACATACTTCAGCTAATTTATTTTATAGAAAATTGTTCAAGAAAGTAAACACAAGGTGTTTTGGGAAAAAAATAAGGACTTCTTCAAAGCTTTTTGTAGATAGTTATAAATTGCCCCTACATTCTTAGATAGGGGAGAATATTCTTATGTCAAGCTCTTTCTAGTGACAAATGTTTTATCTCATAGCTGATAACTCCACCTTAAACCAATTATTTAGAATGTTTTTTCCCTAATCCTAGAGTAGTGACAGCTGTTCATTATAACAATTAAGTAGCTTAATCAAGTCAAATAGGCTTTATTTCGACATAAAAAATATCTTAAAAAGCGTACATACATGGTAAATTCAGTTAAAACATTACTAGATAAAAAGCATTAAAAAAAAAACCCTTAAAAATAGGCCAGAAACAGACCATAAGTTAAGATCATGATTAAACAATTTACTGCATCACCCACGTAGAACACAATTGCTTGAACTTTCTCTAATTTCTAACTCAACTGGTGGACGATAAATAGGGGGCAAACGGCATTTACAACGCACACCTAAGCAAGCATGCGGTTTCCTCGCAAGCTGAACAATGCTTGCCTTAACCACACATATGCTTTAACCACACATATGCATGGCTAACGCAGTTGGTGTTCTAGCTGTGTGAGCGGATTGGCAGGGAGAGCAGCCTTCTGGCCCCCTTCCCCGCCCCACCTCTTTTCCCCAATATGCGCCGCTCATGGGGTAGAGGAACCAGAAGGATCGTGTCAGAAAGAAGAACCTGGACTCAGCTTGGTAAATTGGTCTGGAGCCGGGGTGAGGTGGGGGCATATTTTAGGGGTGGGACCAGTTTTCAGGGTTCTGGGCATGGGGGGGGAAGGGGAAGTTTTTCGGATAGTGGGACGAATTTTAGAGCTCAGGGTAAGGGGAAAGGGTCAGTATTCAGGGATGGCCAGCAGTAATCAGGGCTGGGCGGCAGTTTTCAGGGCTCACAGCGGGGGTGCTGAGGTCAGGGTAGTTTTTAGGGCAGTGGGCCGACTTTTAGGGTTCAGAGCATGGGGAGGCGTAGTTTTCAGGGCTGGGGCAGTTGTCAGGGCTCAGGGTAGTTTTTTTGGGCTGGGAGCCAGGTTTTAGCACTCCGGGTAGAGGTTGGGGTAGTTAATAGAGCTGAGATGCATAGATTACAATGCAGGAGGGCCGACTTTTAGGGCTCAGGACAAGGAGGGGCTGGGATGGGAATCAATTAAACAACCTGATAGGTATTAGGATACTGATACAAGTCCTTCTCATTCCTTTCAGGAGTCATACGTAAAATGCTCGGAGAGAGGAGGACGATCAGAGCGCAGATCAGCTCCTCTGATTTCACAATTAAAAAGGAAGACAAACCTCCACAGTCAAAGCCTCAAATTAAAAAGAAGAAAGTGTCTGGGATTAAAACTAAACATGCCACAGACTCAGCTGCTGAATAAGGATGGGGCTCTGACCATGCTGAACAGCGTGGAAGAAGTCACCACAATTTGCTGCAATCTTATGGAGTGTCTGGTGGCAGTAGCAATAAGTGACAACGTCCAGGTGGAAACACCCAACAAGAGACTGTGTGTCCCTAGTCAATTCTGTGAACTGCAACTCCAGATGAAAGGGGATATACAACGCACTATCAATGTTATCTTATATGAGAGCTTGTCATTCAGCTATGATATTCTCTTGGCGAAAAAGACTGGCCACCTGAATTTGTTAGGGATTGCCCAAAAGGAGAACAATAATCTGACTAGCTTTTTCTGACCTAATTTACGAATCTGAAAAACACACATACGCCAATGAGTGGGCCTATGCACAAGCTCAGGTATTATACCGTAACCACGTGGGTTGGGATGAAGGATCCCCTTTCCATATAGTACCTGCGAAGTCCAGATCACAACCAAAAAGACAATACCCCTTTAAACATGATGCCAAAAAACAAGTTAGAGAGATACTCACCCAAATTGAATATCAAAGTGTAATAGAAAGTTGAGCCTAACTGATGAATAATCCCTTGTTTCCAGTAATGAAACAAGACTATTCATATAATTTATGTCTTGGATTACAGACACTTGTACACTGTTATATGCACATTTGCTGTACAAAACGCGCATAGCGCTGAACTAATGATAAGTGCACAAAAAATATTAAACCACATATGGGCTTTTCTGCCAAAACACAGCACCTAAAAGCAGGTGCTTAACCACATTTAGTGCTTTAGGTTCTCAAAAACAATTCTGTTGTTTACCCCAAGGGTATAGGAATAGCACTGGGCTGTTTTCAGAACTATTGAACTATTGAAAGAATTTGACGACCAAGCATTGTCCTATGTCAATGACATATATTTAACAGATGATATCACACTGAATGCAAGTGCCTATTATGTTATTATAATAGTTTAGTTAGGTTATAAGTCGATAAAAGTACGTTTTATTACATGACAAGTGGCAAGCCAGTCTGCGCCAGTCAGCGTCCAGCGCCAGCCCCTGCCCCGATGCTGGATTTTGTCAGAGGGTAGGCCCTCTATCTCTTATGATAGTGCAGCGCTGTACAGCCTCGCCCCTAGATTGAGATGTTCTCCTCACTGTTCCCCCTGTAAGATATTAAAAGATTTTACCTGTTCTGACTGCGCATGGACTCCTAACAATCCAGTTAACAATGAAGTTCCCTCCTTTGCCCGCAATCCTAATGGGCCAGTAGCACAGTTCTCTGCAGCGTTAGTAATTGTGAGTTCTCTTCAGAAACATGAAATACAGGTGTTTGACCTTTTAAATAATGGAAAGCTGGACGCCCTGTTCCTCACCGAAACCTAGCTCGGCCAACCCAACCCTCGCCACAGCAATCCCACCTGGTTTTAAAATCCGGCAGAGGGGGTTCAATAGCACTGGTCTACAAAATGTAGTATGATTGTGTAACCTTCTGTCATGGTCACGAGTCGGAATGCAGCCCCCAACCCTCACCTTTCCCGGTTGCGCATGACACGTATGAATGTGTCAGGGACTACATCTCCCATAAGGCCAAGAGGCAGATCGCAGAATGACAGGAAGGAGCACACTCCTATTTAAGTCCCGCCTCTCAATGAAACGGGGCTTGACAATCTGCCTACGGAGCTTGGATCCTGATTGCCGTTGCCTCGCTACGTTTCCCGAAGTCCTGCCGACTTGCGTTTCTGCCTGGATTGAAACGCATTCCTTGAAGCGCCGCCGCGCTTTCAAATCTCCTGCCTTTGTTCGCGGCCAATTCCGCGGAACCGAGGGAGGAGCCGCGTCTCTGTTCCCCGGAGCCGAACAGGAGACGCCGACCCTTTGCGCTGTGTGGGAGCGTGGTTGTTAACCTCCCTACAGCTGGACATTGTTTCTCTAGCTAGCAGTCCCGGTTCTGGAACCGAACCGTAGAGACATTGAACTGCGGACATTTGTTTTCTTTGGCACGCATTTCTTTCCTTGGATTCACCGGTGACCCCACGGACCTGGCAAGCCACCCTTCGTGTACCACAGGTGTTCCGGAGATAGGAGCATCTGGAGAGACAGAGACTGCGCCTGCCTGCATTCTCTTTTCACCACACGCAAAGACCAGCACTCACAGGTGCTCCCCTTACAAGACACCCCTATGCACTAAGAACAGTCCTTTGGAACAATAACCAGGACACATTCATGTAAGTGAGTACGGATGGTGTTTGTCTGAGCAGGATTAGGAGAGTGATTGCGGTACTACTCATTTCTGTTCTTGTTTTCTTCCTACTGCAGGGGTCTCAGAGGGAGTATAGAAAAATGTCTCTTATTCCTGTGACGGAACAGGCTTCTTTTATTATTTTGTCCCCTTCCCCTTTTCCCTAGAATACTTCACTACCCATAGTGCACAGCTACATTGTGGTGGGTGTAGTGTTTAGGGGACATTGGGAACTACTCTTCACGGCGTCGTTCCTGCTGGCCGTTCGAAGGTTAGTGGCTTAGTATTGTTGGCGCTACTGACACCCGACACCTTCCCACTTGAGGTTTTCGTGGAGGAGGAAGCAATGGGCCTCTGCCTGAACTTAACTCCTCAACAGTCACTGGCGGGTGCCCTTATTTACAGACCCCCTGGTCATGCTGACCCATGCCTGAAATCATTACACGAACAAACTACTGAGTGTGAGGTGCACTCGGTTAATCCTGCTTAACCTGCTGAAAAAACTTAACAACTGGTGCTGCGACTTACAAGGGCTGTCACCCCTTGCTTGTTATATAGAGTAAACTAAATACAAACCTAGAAGTTTGTTTAAGTCGCGCACTGTTCACATGGTATATTTACCAATGGTTGTAAACAAACTATTCACAATTTTCAATTTCACACTGTTATATTGTATATGTATATCATGTTTGCAAGTTATATACACATCAGTACATTGTCAATATGTGCATCATTCATTGTTATACATAGATCAATTCACAATGCATAAACAAAATTTATAATCAATGTTCATTATAGTTCCATGTACATTGCCCAATGCATTTCGGAACCTGATGGTTTCTTCATCAAGGGCGGATCTGTAACACAAACATCATAATACCTTGTTAGTGGCCATGGGTATCAATAAAGAATCACATATTTGAATTAGAGCTCATATGGAGCTGTGAGCCTACCTTATGTATATGTAGTGTGGGGTGCCATAGGGAGCAATCCTCTTCTCTAAAAGAAGCAGAATTAGTCGCTTAGTCCAAATATAATAGCTCTACCTATCATCTAAACTACCAGTAAATGCAACGATCAACCTGTAGAAACTTCCGCTTACCATCAACGATGAATAAATTCAGTTAAATTCCTCTGCAAAAAACAATATTCAGGGAGACGTCATAAGTTGACCCAGGTAAAAATGACAAAACCAAATAGCAAAGATACGCTTTCAAATGACATACCTCAATGACAGACTCATATCGTTGTGCTGTAAAATATAGAAAAAATATTTTAAAATGTATAAAAAAAGCCACTTAATTGCTAGTCCTCACATACATGCACCGACAGATGCAATTGCAATACAAAAATTCTTACCGCTATGGAAGATATTAGTGCAGCCCTAAAAGACAAAAAACAAAAAGGACACCGCGAATTACTACGGCGTGAATAAAAAACTGTGTGGTATTTAAAATAGCTAACACGAACTGCAACCGCATATCGTAAAAACATACCTTGAAATGTTGGAGGTTCGTCAAATAATCAACCCGTGTTAGACACCTTAACGTCCTGCACAGCCCAATGTCGTCCTTCGATAACGGCGGCCATCTTAAAATGTCAAACGGACTCAAGTCACAGCCTGAGGATTAATAATGTCTCGATGAGATTGTAAAGCAACAATTGCTCACTTAACATAACATATGGACTTAAATATCCGTAATGATAAAACCTCACAGCCCCACTATCAAAAGAAAAAAAGCGAGGCTGCCATAATACGAGATGAGCGTCTATAATCACTCCGAAAATGTAAACGCCTAACGGATAGTGCCTATCAATCGTAGGTCAATATGAGACACGCCTCTAGTTGACCCTACAGTTGGTCAAAAAAAACAACACAAACTGATAATAATGTCAAAACAATGTGAATGTAAGACTAAAAGTGATGATATAAAATAAGAATATAAATGTCCCCAATCTCACTATGTGTCATCCTTGTGGGTGTATGGTGGAACTGAAATATTGAGGATATGACTCTGGGGGTACATATGTATTTATGGGAAAACATATATTTATTCAACATTGCTTAGTCATACTCATAATTGCTATACATACTGATATTATCAATAAACATAAGTGAGGACTACTTTTGATGATCTGAGAAAAAAATCAAGAAGCTAAATAAAGCAAGAAAAATCTACCCTGTCATTTAACCCCATAGGTGTCATGGTGTTGAGGAATTTAATCCAATAAATCTCACGTTGAAGCAATATTTTATGGTTGTCAACCCCACTTTTAAGGGGTACTTTTTCAATCACCATAATGCGCAGTTGTGAAATGGTGTGTCTCCATTCGAGCCAGTGAACTGCCAGAGGGGAGTTAGTACTCTGAGTCCGTATCCGACTTTTGCGTTCAGTGATTCTCACCTTCAATTTGCGTGCCGTTTTCCCGACATACATTTTACCACAAGGGCACTTGATGCCATATATGATGTTCTAAGAGTTACAATCTGAGTATGTCTGAGACCAATAGTAGCTCCTGTCGTTGGATGAGTAAAAGTGTTCCCAACAGCTATATTGTTGCAATGAATGCAGTTATAACATTTTGAGGTTCCCTTAAACTGTTGTATGTCTCTGTGTTCTCTGGATTGTGATAAAAGTTGTCTCAAATTGGGAGCTCTGGTGTATGCATGAATAGGTGGTTCCTTGAATATATCATGAAAATCTGGTTCATTTGACAGAAGATCCCAACGATTTTGGATGATTTGTTTAATTCTTCCAGATTGTGTTGTGTATCTTGACACAAAGACTATTTTGTCCTGTTTGATGCATTGTTTAGGCGTAAGCAGCTCTCTCCGAGTTAATGCTGATACTCTGTTTACACAGGATTGCAATACAGTTGGCGGATAACCTCTATCTGAAAATTTCTGAAGTTGCTCTTGTTGTTTGATTTGAAATGTATTAGAGTCTGAACAAATCCGTTTGATGCGTATGAGTTGTGAAAATGGAAGGTTGTTAATTAAACTCCTTGGATGGAAACTGGTGTATAATAATGCATTGTTCCGGTACGTGGTTTTAGTGAAGAGCTCCGTTTGTAAATTGTTGCCTTCAGTGGTCTTAATTACTCGTACATCCAAAAATTCCATTGATGTCATATTAATGTTATAGCACAATTTAATTCTGGGATGTGCCAGAATCAGTTGCTCTATCATTTCTTCAAGTGACTCTCTCGAGTTTGTCCATATTAAAAAGATATCATCGATGAATCGACAATATAATTTAATGCTGTTCCACCAGGTCAACTTTGTAATCAAATGATCAAACTCTAATTGTGCCAATAAAAATATTTGCGTATGAGGGCGCCCCCGAAAAACCCATAGATGTCCCGGTTAATTGGGCGTAATACTGATAATTCCACTGAAAATAACTGTTTTGTAAACAGAATTTGAGCAGTTGTATCAATAATACTTTATTGGTTGTTAGTTTTCCAAGTAGCAGAAGCGCCCATTCAACAGCTTCCAAACCATCTTAATGGGGTATTGAGGTGTACAGGGCCACAACATCTATAGTGCACAATAGCCATGATGGATTCATCTGTTGGGCTACTTCCTCAATTTTAGATATGAAATGAGTGGTATCTTTGATGTGTGATCTCCAGTTTTGCACAAATTGTTGAAAAAAATTATCCAGAAATCGTCCAAGGGGATCAAAGATTGACCCGCACCCTGAAACTATAGGTCTGAAAGGTGGATTCAAAAGGTTCTTATGGATTTTTGGAATCATATATAGTCTTGGCCTTCTTGGGTATGATGTAGTCAGATATTGCTGTGTTGGTATGTCAATCCAATCCAGATCCACTGCATTTTGTAATATTTGTGTTAACATTGTTTGTAGTACCTCAGTTGGGTCACCTTCCAATAATAAATAGGTCTTGGTATCTGTTACATGTTGGTTGACACTGTGTGTGTAAAAAGTGGAATCCATGAGAACCATGGCACCTCCTTTGTCAGCTGGTTGAATTGTTAATTACTTGTCATTAGCAATGGATCAAATGATATTTTTATCTATTGTCGTGAGATTGTGTTTTTTCACCGATTTGAAATCCAATGGTTTGATGTCTTTTTTCACCATTATTTCAAAAGTGTCAAGCATCTTATGTGATCCTGGTGGTAGAAATGTACTTTTAGGTTTGAATTTCTTGCCTGTATTGGTTCCCATTGACAGATCAGGTACAATAACGTTTGTGAAAATTTTTTCCAAACGTAATGTTCTCATGAACCGGTAAATACTGGCTTCAAGTTGTAGTTCATTCGGTGTGTTGGTTGGTACGAATGATAGTCCTTTGTTTAATACTCTCAGTTCTTGATGTGTCAGATGTTTAGACGATATATTCACAATTAAACTACATTTCTCCCGCTCCTTAGACTTTTGCCTCCCCTGTCCACTTCTGGTTGTCCTGGTGCTGACTGCGGTAGCGGTGGCGGTGGTAGTCCTTGGTCCTGAACCTGGGATAAAAAAGCAACCGTGCTTGGTGTTGGTATTTGCTCTGATGATGGTCCCGCACTCGGAGTAATTTTTGATGTCACTGTTTGTACCGGGGCTCGTGTGGAAGAAGTATCTTTGTCTGAAACGAGACTTTCTTCAGAGGACTGATTTGTAGGCTTCCTTTGGGTGAATCTGCGTTGGGCTTAGATCTCAGCCCATGTGTAGACTTCGTTGAGTTTATAGTCTATTGTGTCTCGTTTATATTTTCTTAGTTTACCTTCTTTTAGCTCCTTACTGTATTTATCCAGCTTCTGGTTCAAACCCTCTAGATTCATTTGCCAAGTGTTTGACCCAAGTCTAGTTTTCAATTCTCCCTTTAATACATGAATGTAGTCTTCTAATTCATGAATTGTCTTTGAAAGTTCTTCAATTATAAGAAGTATCAAATCTAGAGAACATTTATTTAAAATACTGTACCACTTGTCCATAAATTTAGTGTTGAGGTGAAAACGAAATAACATTGGTTTGATGGGTAGTCTTAAACCTCTGGGAATCCTCTTAGCCTTATGGTACTGCACCAATGTTGACGCATGCATTTTCTGATTCAGTTGTCGTGTCAAATATTCTAGTTGCTTAAGTTGTTGGGATATTGATCCTCCATGGGCATCAATAGATCGTACTTCCTGTATGAGTCCATAAATTTCATTTGCCTGATCAGAAGTATAAGCCAGAGTGTTTGCTCTGTTTTCTGTTATACTCGTTATGCTTTCGAACATCATTTTTAAACTGATTGGTGCAACCTCTGCTAACTAAGTAAATGAACAAACTACTGAGTGTGAGGTGCACTCGGTGGATATATGACGGTACCACGCGTACTTTTACAACGCGTACCGTTACAACGCTACTTTTACCACGCAAGTCGTTACAACGACTTGCGTGGAGGGGCGCTGGATAGTAAATTTTTTTATTTACTATTCCAACTCCAGTCCCCGTGGACTCTAGGGAAAGGAGTTGGATAGTAAATTAATCTATTTACTATCCTGGAGCGCCCCCCAGCGCAAGTCGTTGTATCGACTTGCGTGGTAAAAGTAGCGTGGTAACAGTACCGCGTTGTTAAAAATGCGTGCTAAGCGCTGTATACCGCACTCGGTTAATCCTGCTTAACCTGCTGAAAAAAATTAACAACTGTTGCTGCGACTTACAAGGGCTGTCACCCCTTGCTTGTTATATAGAGTAAACTAAATACAAACCTAGAAGTTTGTTTAAGTCGCGCACTGTTCACATGGTATATTTACCAATGGTGGGGACATTTATATTCTTATTTTAAATCATCACCTTTAGTCTCTCATTCACATTGTTTTGACATTATCATCAGTTTGTGTTGTTTTTTTTGACCAACTGTAGGGTCAACTAGGGGCGTGTCTCATATTGACCTACGATTGATAGGCACTATCCGTTAGGCGTTTACATTTTCGGAGTGATTCTAGACGGTCATCTCGTATTATGGCAGCCTCGCTTTTTTTCTTTTGATAGTGGGGCTGTGAGGTTTTATCATTACGGATATTTAAGTCCATATGTTATGTTAAGTGAGTAATTGTTGCTTTACAATCTCATCGAGACATTATTAATCCTCAGGCTGTGACTTGAGTCCGTTTGACATTTTAAGATGGCCGCCGTTATCGAAGGACGACATTGGGCTTAGTCCGTCATCACTTCAGTTGGTTGGTATCAGGAAACACTTTAAGATCTTCCGGGTTTCTGTGCAGGACGTTAAGGTGTCTAACACCGGTTCATTATTTGACGAACCTCCAACATTTCAAGGTATGTTTTTACGATATGCGGTTGCAGTTCGTGTTAGCTACTTTAAATACCACACAGTTTTTTATTCACGCCGTAGTAATTCGCGGTGTCCTATTCATTTTTTGTCTTTTATGGCAGCACTAATATCTTCCATAGCGGTAAGAATTTTTGTATGGCAATTGCATCGGTCGGTGCATGTATGTGAGGACTAGCAATTGAGTGGCGTTTTTTTATACATTTTTTCTATATTTTACAGCACAACGATATGAGTCTGTCATTGAGGTATGTCATTTGAAAGCGTATCTTTGCCATTTGGTTTTGTCATTTTTACCTGGTTCAACTTATGACGTCTCCCTGAATATTGTCTTTTGCAGAGGAACTTAACTGAATGTATTCATCGTTGATGGTAAGCGAAAGTTTCTACAGGTTGATCGTTGCATTTACTGGTAGCTTATATGATAGGTAGAGCTATTATGTTTGGACTAAGCGACTAATTCTGCTTCTTTTAGAGAAGAGGATTGCTCCCTATGGCACCCCACACTACATATACATAAGGTAGGCTCACAGCTCCATATGAGCTCTAATTCAAATATTTGATTCTTTATTGATCCCCATGGCCACTAACAAGGTAATATGATGTTTGTGTTACAGATCAGCCCCTGATGAAGGAACCATCAGGTTCCGAAATGCATTGGGCAATGTACCTAGAACTATAATGAACATTGATTATAAATTTTGCTTATGCATTGTGAATTGATACATGTATAACAATGAATGATGCACATATTGACAATGTACTGATGTGTATATAACTTGCAAACATGATGTATATATACAATATAACAGTGTGAAATTGAAAATTGTGAATAGTTTGTTTACAACCATTGGTAAATATACCATGTGAACAGTGCGCGACTTAAACAAACTTCTAGGTTTGTATTTAGTTCACTGAAATCATTACACAGCACCTTGGCTTCGTGGGCCCTCAGGTATGCTCACTTTATGGTCCTTGGGGACTTTAATACCCATTTGGACAGCCCTTCTGATCCAGCAGCCCCCCTACTCCTAGACACCAAGTGCTCCTTTACACTCAAGCAACAGGCCTTTGGCTCAACCCATCAAGCAGGCCATACACTACAACAGACATTCGTCAAAGTAAGCCTGGAGGTATCCGAGTCAAACCCCCTGGTATGGTCTGATCACCACCTCATCCCTTTCACATGGCTGCAAGCATCTAAGTGGCCCTCCCTTAGGAAAAATACCCAGGCCTTTTTGCGGGCCTGTCACAAAATCAAGCAAAGTGATCTAACTCAAGCACTAGTAGCGAACACGCCAGTCCTGTCTGGCTCTCTCGAAGAGGCTGCTTCATGCTTTTATATCTGGATTCAAGAGACCATTAATGAATTAGCCCCTATCTTGGCACGCCATTCTCCCAGGTCCAAACTATCAGATCCGCTGGCTTAATGATGACCTTCGAAAGTGCAAAAAACAATTTAAACCCTTTGAAAGGAAATGAAGGCTAACTTTAATCTAAAGGACAAATCGACCTATAAGCTAGCATTAAAGAACTATCACGCAAAGGTGCATCTAGCCAAAGAAGTCTTCTTTGGAAGGAAGATCGATGAAGCCGGTAATAAATCTAAGGAGATCTTTAAAATTGTGAAATCTTATCTCAGACCGGATGTCATTTCTAGAGACTGCCAACCGTCGTCAGAATGGTACGAGGAGGTGGTACTATTCTTTCATGACAATATCACCACCATTCAGACAGATCTTCTTAAAATCATGCAACCTGACTCTACCGTATCTGAGCTAACTAAAGCTCCTACCTCTATAACGGGAAGCTCCACTTTGGCTTTGGCCAGGTTCTGCCCTATATCACTTGAGGTGTCTTAGTCAGCTGTTAAGAGCCTGTTGCCAAGTTCTCCTTATTACCCATGCTCCACAGATATGCGGACTAAAATAGCTCAGGTCATCAATCCTACTGTTAACAGAATATTAAAACACCTCCGTATCATCGGGCAAGGTTCCAGCACACTGGAAAAGGGCAAAAGTGCCGGCAAGCTACAGACCTATCTTCCGCCTTCCTGCTTTTTCCAAAACATTGGAAAAATTGGTTAATAGACAATTTTTGCAATACATTGAGGAGAACAAGCTTTTACATTCTAGTCACTCAGGCTTTAGGCCACATTTCAATACAGAAACAGCGGTCTTGGAACATGGGAGGCAAGACCATATTGATTATGCTGATTTGTCTGCGGCCTTTGATACCGTTCCACATCTAAGGCTGCTCAAGCGTCTTCAGGCAATAGGGATAGAACACCTCCCTGAAGTGGCTATCCTCTTTTTTGGACAACAGAAGCCAAGAAGTCTGGATTCCTCCTTTTTCGTCCAAAGTCCACACATTGACGGTAGGCATTCCTCAGGGCTCAGCGTTGAGCCCAACCCTGTTTAATATCTATCTTACACTATTAACAGCACTGGCATGGTCATGGGCCGTGAAAGTAATCTCTTATGCAGATGATACCCAGCTTATCTTCTCCTGTGAAAAAGGAAAGGAGGTAGAAGGGGAGCCCATCACAAACTGCCTCTCCAATGTGTTGCAGTGGCTTGCTAGGAGTCAATTAAAATGGAACCAAGATCATGATCTTCGGTTTATCTTCCCTTAACCTTTGGAGATCTTGTTGCCGAAGGAGGCCCCTCTTCTGGGCCCCCAACAGAGTTCTGTAAGGAGCCTAGGTATTACATTTGACAATGCCTTCTCCTTTCAACCACAGATTCAGGCTCTGATTAGCGCTTGCTTTGGAACGCCTAAGATGCTAAAAAAATGTCTGCCCCTAATGTCTGAATCGGGTAGAAAAAGCTTATCCAAGCGCCAATTACCTCGTGACTGGACTATGGTAATGCCCTTTATCTTTGCCTCTCAGAATACCTTCTGCGCAGACTTCAGGTGGTTCAGATCTCGGCCGATCGGCTGTTGCTCAACCTTCTCCCTAGAACACACGACCGCTCACTTGGTGGCTCTATTTACTCAAAGTGAGAACAAGAATACAATTTTAGGCCATAGTTCTAATGCATAAAGCCCTTCAAGGCCCAGGGGGGGCTATCTGAAAGAGAGGATTCAGGATAACATTTCTGCTCGCACTGTGTGCTCCTCTTCTGAACTTCTGGCTAAAGTACAGCGCATTTGCCACCTCAGAACAGGGGGCAGATCTTTCTCCTATCTAGAATAGCTTGGATTTTTACACAATTTGTATAAGTCTCATACGTAGGTGCCATCTCGCCTTTAGCGCCGAGACACTCTTCTGAGTAGCTGTGTTCGGTATAAATCTTCATAACATAAATCATTACTTTAAGGATGTGGGAAGGTTACGTTTGAAAAGTAACACAAAGTTGCAGGATGAAATGCACAGGGTTTAAAGGCTTCTACAGTTGTTTAGTATATTCCTTTTTGCATGCCTTCATTTGGTGCTTTAGCATAATGGCTAAAGATACAGCTATTCTCCCTTTTCCCTACATTCTTGCATAGTGGGCTTGGTAAAAATGCCAAAAGAAATGTCTATTTGAGTAGAAAAATAGAAACGCTTAGAAATTAAGAGATCTGATAAGTAGTACATTAACCCTTTGCTTGTCGTGGCTTTGACATGAAGGTGAGAGTCAGCAGCAGAGGGGACTCTCTCTGAGCAAGAAAGGCAAAATCTAGGAAAACATTTATATAAATAATTTAAATTGTGCCGAAACCTTTGCCAACCACCTCATCCTTAGTTTAATAACTGATTCTGATGTTGGGTCATTAGTTGATGGGTAAGCCATGGGTCGATTTCAACAAATCTTTAACCTTGTTCATGAGTCTGCACAATGTATTTTTTGTGTCAACAAAATGTGCAAAGCTTCACCAATTTCAGTGGTATAATTTTCCATGCAGAAAATAGATCACTGAAGACATCATCGTTACTTTATGGTCAGATTGGATACACAACAATCCATCAACACATAAAATAAAATGTCAATTTTACAACCATAAAATACAATAAATTAAAAGGTAAAATCAATAAAACATTAAATAGTTAATCTATTAGTTACACAATCTGGTATAAATAATAACTGTAATACAATCCACATTTTTAATTTCAGAGCTTTCATTCTCAGATACCAGGCAGTAGCAAACATTTTGAAATTTCAAACACCACGCTGGGTCTGCTATCCAACTAAAATTCTTAAAACTTCCTTTAATGTCTGAAATCCATCAACAGACACAGGGGTTTGACATATTTCAGTCTAGGTCTGTTATACGATTTACAAAAAAACAGAAAGGTATGCCTTGGTCTCTCAAATTGGTTACAAACTAGACATAACTTGCCATTTGATCTGGCAGTCTTCCACTAGCTCATAAAGAATGCTATGGGGAGAATGCCCAGCAGAAGCTTTATAAAAACGGTTCTGACTAAAGGTGGTTGAATATAGACCAGAAAGCTTTTCGTAAAAAAAGCGGCACAACCAACGCGTTTCGTTCCCTCAGTGCCACGGGAACTTCGTCAGGGCTTATGTAAAGGAAGGTATTAGAAGAATAATAATCTTCACCAAGATAAGTCCACCGCATTCGACTTTTCCCAGCTAACCACCTCCAAATCTCGTGGCTAATCACAATAAGCAAAATGACGATGTTGCTAAGAAGAATAACATCTATTGGAATTCAGTGGTCACTATCAGTCCATGTGTGATGTCCTCCTATTTCTTTATTTTAAGTCAAGTTCGCTGTAGGGATTTAGGACCGCAATGTCAGTATTTTCAAAATGACTGAAACGGAGTCCAATGCCAGACTTCATCTCCAATATGATGTATTAAATGGTCATCAGAAATCACTCCCCGGGTTAAACCTCCAATCAGTATCTACAGCAACAACGTTGATTCAGTGTAACAAAAATAAAAGTCACTCGTCTTTATAGTGACCGACCAATTCCACCATGTTAATCGAGCGTAATAGGACCAGCAAAATCGAGCGGAGCCTGTGATACACCAGGCATGCCATCCACGATAAGGATGAGAGAATAGCCGACGCTGGCTAAGTGGTCGAGTGATATGTTATATTGTTGTACGTAAACGGAACTATATAGTGGGCTACTCCCTCCCCGTAACCGTCCTAAGAACTACTGGGCGCTGTACTTGGAGAGGAGATCTGCGCAGGGCGCTGACGGCCAGAGCGAAACACACGCAGATAATGCATAGGGGGTAAACGGGAGGACTCATCGCAACACACTGGTGGGGTGTCACTGGTGTAGCGGTCATGACTGGGACTGACGATTCTGGGTGCGGAATGGGAGTGGGAAGTGTGACAATGGCCTGTGAAGAGAGAGTTCAATACGAATATGTCAACACTGGTGCCTATGTGGAGGATTACATTTTGGTCCTTTCTCAATGTACTCATGCTGAAGCCTCATTGGTTCATTATTGTAATGTACGTGCCGGCTTTGTGTCCCTTTATTGTATGTTTTTTGAAATGCCAATAAAAATATATTTAAAAAAAAACATGTTTCATCATTGGCCGTGCGTTTTTTACTAGAAACAATTCTAGTGGTGGACGGGCTCCCCGTTGTAACAAGGAGTGCTTTCAGTAGGTGGGAGGGCGATGCATGGACCTATTATCCCTCCATCTGAAACAGTTGACATGTTTCAGCCGGTGTAATCGCCCTGCAATGGGGTCCCTGGATTTCTTCAGGATCTAGAACCTAAATTTCCTAACTCCTATACTAAAATCATATCAATTCATCCATCAACAAGCACACTATACCTATTAGTACTATCAGTGCCTAATGGGGGCCCCATGGAGTACTTTGCGGAAAACTCTTGTGGTGACACTTTCGACAAAGGCATTTTCCCAGATGGAATACCTAAGTACTTGCCCCAAACACACCGAAGTATGCAGGCTGAATGCTTTGAAATTGGTATTCTGAGCATTTATCTCCATCTACTACTAAAGAGTGAAAACGTCTGGAGTAGCCAACCACTACAGGAGAATCATTCTCACAGTTAAGAAATCGCCACTGCCATTCATAGTGAACAGGAAAAGGGAGGGTGACTATGCATTTCTGGAGGGCTCCTCTTTTAAGATTAATTATTTCTGTTAGTTCGCCAGTCGGGCACCATCAGCTCTGGGCGAAATTATTTGCAAGCAACCACCTGATTAGATATAGCATACCTACTGGTACTCCTTGCTCACGTAAAACATGCCACAGGTTTTCCCTTGGAATCATATCAGATGCTGCTGGAAGATTCACACATTTAATACAAATGTTGCCACCACTAATATTGATCACCTTCCATTTAATTAGAAGGAAGTGAAAACCCTGGTTGACTGTACCAGTTCTAGGTATAGACCTGCCCTGAAATTGACTTAAAATGTCAACAAATCAAGAAACTTTATTCTGTCTAAATATTAGACCATAAAAGTACAATAAAATACAATGCCGACATATCGCATTAGTTAAGGCCAAATGTGCAGTTAAAATTGAGGCAAATAAAAACAATGTAATGCAGGACCACTCCCAAAATCAGCATATTATATAAACAAGAAATGCAATTACTGATTGATTGATAGCTTTATTTCGATATGCAGGTATCATAAAAGCATTACAAGAGTATATAAAACAGCACATCGTGAAAAAGACTGTTAAAGTTAAAAAACAGGTCAAGTAAAAGAGTTCGATTAATACATCAAATAAATTAATTAAAAGTGAATTAAATTGAAATTGACAGTCTTTTTAAGCGGATCAACCATGCCCATTTTAGAAATTTGGAGACGCCACAGACTATGGGGGAAGAAGTGTCAGTTAATAAAATCCGTAAAGCCACCATATGCTGGCGAGTTCCCAATTGTCTACAAAGGGGTTTGAGCCAGCGTCTTCTTGGACGGGAGTAGTCAGGGCACTCAAAGAAGAAATGTGCTAAAGTTTCGGACCTAGATGGACAAAGAGCACAATGTGGCGATACCTGCGCAGGCTTGTTCCATCTTGAGAGCAGGTCTCCTAAGGGTAAGGTACCCACTCTAAGTTTGATGTAAAGTGCCCGATCAACAGGTATTGTAATCAAGTCCAGATAGGGCTCAAAGGCAACGACGTCCTTGATTTTCAAATAGGCTGCGGTAGAGTTGCAGTAACGCGGATTACTGATGAGCTGGGCAGATACCCACTCCCAATAAAGTTTTTTAGGGTTGCCTTTGGCGGGGCAGATTTTGTAGTCCAACAAGACCCCAAACCCATGTCCCCCAAAAGGTTTTTGATGTCCCTTAGCCACTTGATCTTATGCCAGCCGCTCGTTCCCATCACCTCTGACAGCCCGTCCGCATAGGTTTTCAGTTCGGGGACCCTCCAAAGGCGAGCCCATAAGAGGAGGGGCCGGAGGCAAGCCTGATCCTTAATTGCTTTACATCCTTTACAAATGCAATTACAAGTTTGCAAGGTCAAAAGGTACAAATACAAATTTACAACTCGCTTGCATGGAACAAAATGCTATAAGCCAACAAACTGAGCAAGAACAAAAGGGGAAGAATGACCTCTCTCAATAATGATCCGCTATGAACCCCTATTAGAACAGGGGTCGAAAGATGCACCTCCACAATATACCTTCAGTCAACACAAAGCCTGCTAAGAAGAAAAACCTGTGTATAAAATACTGTACAATTAATGATTAATAGAACGTATTAAAAGTGCGTAACCAGATTTTAATTTGGACAAGGACTAATGTCTGCAACCCCCTGGAGACTTAGGTGGATCGCTGGCACCGAACACAAACATAACAAGCATTTGCAATGCAATAGGTCTCGCAGTTGCAAGTGTTTAAGCTATTGGCATTGTTAATGACAATGCCATTTATTTAGGTTACAAAAAAAAATACATAAATAAAAGGCATTGTCATGCTAATAGCTTAAACTCTTGCAAATGTGAGACCTAGTGCATTGCAAATGCTTGTTACTAATTAGGATGATTAGTCATAGTCTAATAAGCATATCACAGAGGAACTGAATCACAAACAAAAATACGTTTCAAGCTGCACGCCATATGAAATAAAGCTGTGCTGCGAGCCACAAATAAGAAAAATAGGGGCGGACGAACTTCATACTAATAATGGGCTGAAAGTAACTAAGTATGTTTGAGCAAAAATGATTATTAAATATAAATAAAAAAATAATGTATATGTATACACAACTCTTCCACTTGCGTATTTAGTTTAACCATGTTCTGACCTGCGCCCTGTGGAGGATCACAGATCCTTGCTCGTCCTCCCCTCCCTCGTCCATGGTCGGGCTGCAATCCTGAAGGTGATGAAGGCCGGTCTTAGGCAGCTGCCAGAGCAAGGACTGCAACTTGAGGAGTAGTGCTGTGTGTGCTGCAGAGGCAGGGGGACAGTTTAACGAAGGCTGAGAGCAGCCTAAATATGAAAAATAAAAACGCAAACACCTAGAAGCGGACACTGCACCCGGTAAAAAAAAAAATAATAATGAAGCCACACGCAGAGCATGGATGAGAAATGCAGGGGAATGCAACATGGAAGACGAGCCCGCCTTGTCTTTAATTAACAGCGTCAGCTTCACAAACCATGAAGCATGACATCTGAGCGGGGGGGGGAGGAAGAGGGCAAGGAATCGAGCATGTTTACAAGTTATAGCGTGACAAACCATGAAGCGCAACATCTGTACAGAGGGGGGAGAGGGCAAGGAACAGAGCATATTTACAAGATTTAGCATAACGTCCATAAGGGGGCGCTGCACTGAGTTATTAAAATAAGTTTTGGCAAGCTGCGCATACCCACCCAGCTACCAAAGTTACTAATTGAAGGGAAAAAAAGTTCAAGCTCGAGCGTGAGGCAAGGACACAACGCACGCATAACGAGCAACAGACGACAGGTGGGAAGGGAGACAGGGCGTGCACCGATCCCACTTCTAAAGAAGCCCGACAGAAAACCAACGACAATAGATCTCGTAAACGAGCAGCGCATGCGCTGCAACGCTAGGCGATACCTAAAAACTACTAACTGCCATCTAACAAGGACAGATATCCTACGAGATGCAGGAACAACAAAAGTGCGGATAGTGCTGTGCAATAAGTAGCAAGGATTTAAGGAGACAAGATTAGTACTGTTTAAAAAAAGACAATAAAAACGACAAGGGCTCTCGGAATCAAAACCTGGTAGGACAGTAAACTACAAAATTGCTAATTTAGAGTCGAAGTTCAATTTCTCCTCAACCAGAGGCACATCGACCTATCAGTTAATTCAAACAATGTGACCTCTGAGCCTCCTTTGAGGGTCTACTATGAGATAACATCCATTAATGTAATCAGGCTCGAGGGTACTCCTGGTCTTCAGTACAAGCCTAAGGAAAGTATAAACAGTCTCTATAATTTCATCGGTAGCTAGGCGTTGGAAAAAATGGAGTGCCTGTTTGCAATTTCTGCTAGAAAATTTGTTGAGAAGAGGTTTCACTGTGCAAGTCCTAGGTTTAGAATAAAATCTACATAGAAATATTGTGCGAAAAGTGCTTTGTGTGGACATCTGGTCACAGGGGCATGGTGCCAGAATGTGCTCCCAATTTTTACAATGAGGAAAAGCAACTAGCCTATGAAACACGTTTAATCGAAACCTCCATAGAACCAAGTTCTGGTGAGGCTGAGAATTAAGTAGCAGAAATAGTTGAGGGCCATCAGCAGAGGCCAGCGAGATATAAGAAACCACAGATGACAAAATTTGAACTTTATCCCTCCTTTCTGTTCCATAAAGTGATTAAAATAAGCCTTTCAATGAACTTTTACTCATGGGGGATAAAATTGTGGAATTTTCAAACATATCAGGTCTGGACATGGCCAATGCTATGTCCCTAACTGCCCTCAGCCAAGGAATTTCGAGGCCTCGGTCCAGAGTAAGGCAATCATCAATAATCTGTTTAGAGCCTGTGTTTCATTACTCCAGACGCAGTGCCACAACATGTGTGGGCAGGTCCGAATTCCAGAAGTAATATACCTAGCTCCTTAAGGCAACTAACAGAAGCAGTACATTGGGGGAGTGAGAGTATATGGCGAGCAAACCTATTTTCAGTGACCTGAAGTGCAGTTACATTGTTAATACCCAAAATCCCAGACCCATAGGCCGCAACACTTTGGCATTTGGCCTGGTAAATTGTTAGCATGTGGTGAACAGATCTTCTACCAACTTTTGCGGCAAAAGCAAAGAGGGAGTTAATACTTCTAGCAAAATGATTATAACTGAAAGGGCTCATTTTCTGAATGGGGTGGAATACAAATAAAATCTAGGTTTGTCAATCCATTTGTAACTACAGGTCATAACAAAGGTTTTACTTATGTAAACTTTGAGGTCTAGCCCTTCCATGAATACTGAGAAATGATCTAATAAGAGCTGTAGTGCACTAAGGATTAGACCCATAAAGACAGCATCGCTCACATACATGAAAGCTGGTATAGGATGGTGTCCAGTCTAGGACATGTCCCCACACAGACACCAACTCCTTCTACAGCTGGTTGATATAAAGGGTGAAAAAGAAGGGGGCATGTACGCAGCCTTGCCTGACCCCTACGGACACCAAACGACTGAGCATTCACTTCCCAGACCAAACCTGACTTAAGAGCTGGAACCGGAATACATTTCACTGATGGGATTAATAATGGCTCGGTCCACACTGTGGTCTTCCATAATCCACCACAGTTTGCTATGGGAAACATTATGCCGCTCGAAGTTGTCGAGGAGCTGCAAGGAGTGTTTGCCCCTTACCTGTCCCAAGAGCTGCTGGATTTTCGTGGGCTGAGAACTCATTGGAGCTGCAGCGGGACTGCGAGTCCCAGGTTTCAAAGCGGCGTGCTGAACAGCCGCACCTGGTGACTCTTCCTGTTTTGCCGCGCCCCCCACCCTGGGCGCTTAAGACTGAGACTCGCGCCCCCGCTTCGCGGGAGCCGCTCGAAGTTGTCGAGGAGCTGCAAGGAGTGTTTGCCCCCTACCTGTCCCAAGAGCTGCTGGATTTTTGTGGGCGGAGAACTCATCGGCGCTGCAGCGGGACTGCGAGTCCCAGGTTTCAAAGCGGCGTTCTGAACAGCCGCACCTGGTGACTCTTCCCGTTTGGCCGCGCCCCCCACCCTGGGCGCTTAAGACTGCGACTCGCGGCCCCCGCTTCGCGGGAGCCGCTCGAAGTTGTCGAGGAGCTGCAAGGAGTGTTTGCCCCCTACCTGTCCCAAGAGCTGCTGGATTTTCGTGGGAGGAGAACTCATCGGCGCGGCAGCGGGACTGCGAGTCCCAGGTTTCAAAGCGGCGTGCTGAACAGCCGCACCTGGTGACTCTTCCCGTTTGGCCACGCCCCCGAAGGCAATAGATTACAAAAACACGCCCTAGCTCGCGCGCGGGCGGGCGCCGGGCTAAGCCCGGGCAAAGGGCGGGCCGTTTGAGGCCGTTAGAGGACGGTAGAGACCAGACCGGGCAATCCCCCTAACGTTTTGTTTCCTCTGTCTCCGTTACTTGCAGTCTATTAGCAAGAAGCCCGGACTTACCACAATGGCCACCAGAGAAACAAGAAGTAAGGCTGCTTGTATGGTCACAGGTACTTTGGACAATTTTCTTGTCAAGGCTAATACAGTGGTAAATAAGGGGCTTACAGTGTTGGAAAAGCAAATTGGCGAAGGTATTGAAAGTTTGCATCTGGCTTCACCGGGGTCATTGTCTAATGTCACATCACCACCGTTTCTCGATGCTACACATCTATCACTTATGGATAGCATTGGCCAAACCATAGAGTCTGTCCTACAACAGCTAAGGACACCATCTAACTCTCACAAGGACAGTGACAGAGACTCAGTACACATCATTGATGAGGTGGAATCCCCCCCCCTCTGCAGAGTTAGTACCATCTAGGGTCGGTCCTAATTTAATAGAATTTATAGGTCAAAGAGAAGATGCTGCCCCGAAAAGAAAAAGATCTAGTAAGCCCAAAGGTGCTAAAAGGGCAAAAGTTGTCTCTAACACAAACAGGAACACTTTTGGAGACAGCTTGGATGCCCCTGGAGTATCTACCATGAGGAATGCCACGGAAACGACGAGCCCCCCACTCCCTACCTTTAATTCTTTACCAACTCACACTGGTTCGTTTATTTTTGGAGGGCCTCCTTCTAACACTTCCGAGCATATCATCTGCGCATGCGCGAGCGGCCGCGCATGCGCATTTCTCACGAGAAATGCGCATGCGCGGTCGCCCGCGCATGCGCATTAGATACACAAGACGGAAGCCATGAAGATAGCGAGCCCCGGGGACGCGGCGGGCAGCGGCGGGCAAGGTAAGTGCCTTTTAATTCTTTTACACTTTTAATTTAAAGTATTTAGGGAGGGCGGGAGGGAGGCCTGCGGTGCGTAGTGGGGCTACGCGGAGTGCGGAGGTGGGCGTAGTTTCTCACCCACTTCACGTAGCTCCACGAAGCCCCACTACGCCCACTACGCCCAGGGTTAATCAAGACACCCCTGAATTTGCTAATGCTCTGGCTTCTGATGCCTTACCCAATTCCATAGTCGGACTTGAATCTGCTAATATTGAGGCCCCTGATGCCCTACCCAATCCTGTAGGTGGTTAGAATTTACCCTGGGCGAGGTAGACAGTGCAATAGAGAGACTGGCGTAGGGGAAGGCCCCGGGACTTGATAGATTGCCTGGCGATCTCTTTAGACAACATCCAGAGATTTGGGGCCCGTACCTCCTTATTCTTTTTTTTTTTATTTTTTTTTATTTTTTTTTAAAACCTTTATTGTACAGAAGGCGCTCACAGATACGGGCCTACAACCCATCGGGCCGGCCACCACAATAAAGAGACATACGAGGCAAGACAGGAGTAAAAACAGGATTCCTAAATAACGCATATGAAAGCAAAGGTAACAAGTCTTCGAGCCGCCATCGCGGACAGGATAAGAATAGGTTAATTTTATAATGGAAGAAAGGGGTTCGCAGGATAATGACAGTCTGTAAAGTCCAGAGGGCCGCGGTGGGCCGTGAGCAAGCCGAAATTTCGAGTACAGGAAAAGACCAAAAGAACAGTCACATTTTGGCAAAGGCAGAACGTGAGTCCCACATCAATAACAATCACAATCGCTGCTCAACGCCCTCCCACCACTACCATGGCACATAATAGGAAAGGAGCGAAAAATACGCTTACACAACTAAAAGCCCTCCGTTACAACAACCCAGGAAAGGAAAAGAAAAATGGGGGGGGAAAATAGGGAAGGAAAAGGACATCGAAAAAAGGAGGGAGAAAAAGTGAGGGCGCAGCGTCAGTGCACGCCCCCCACGGCTAACAGGCACCCAATACGAATTCGGCACTAGGAACTAGTGGCAACAGGCGAAATGAATGCGTAGTAAACCGTGACAGCAAACTTACCAAAAGGGCCATGCCAGCACAAACACCCCGGGGGGCGACGTGCCGACACCGCGCCACGAAATAAGGGGACACATAAGAGCCATAGAACCAAAAAAAAGGAACAAGGGAAGATACAAAAAACAGACCCCCCCACCACCCCGCACAGCCCACCCTGCACCCCTGCAGAAGGCTATGGCCTACCCCCCAGCAGCGTGCCTGTCGCCCTAATTAGAACCCGAAATATAGAAGAATATGGAAAGAAAGAATCACGTAGATAGAAAGGGGGGAAGGGAAGGGAAAACAAGGAAAAACAGCGGGAGAGGAGCCACACAATCAAAACCCTGTCAGCTCCCACCCCCCCGCCCGAAAATACTCAGAGCCCACGGGAAGACATTAACTATACGGATAAGCTCCAGGAACGTGAAGAAGTATCAAATATAATCATACAAATATAAACGGATCGCCCAACCATACCACAAAATAACAGTCCACAGAGGCAAGATCAGCTCAACCCTGTCCTCGTTTTTCGCAAACTGTAATAGTCCAACGAACCAGGAACCAGATCACATGGAGCCGGAGGTGAAGAACAGGGAGTCAAATCAAAAAACCACTCAAATCAAAGCGATCGCGATCCGGATGATCCGGACAAATTAGTAACCACCTCAGGCAAAGCAGGAACAGTTCCGACGAGAACTCGGAGGAAGCCGGACCAGCGGCACAGTCACAGGATCTTCGTTTGGTCATGTGAGGCAAAGGAGGAAAAGGAGACCCATCGAGTACGGTCCAGATGGGATCCGGCCGGGGAACCACCTGGGGGGGTCCGACCGGTCCAACCAAGGGACCTCTCTCCAGGATAGCGACAGGTGCGGTCATGGGTGCCCCCCAGGAGCGCAGGGCGGCGAGGATGTCGCCAAGTGTAGGAGCACCTTTGCAGTATTCAGAAGGCGTGCCGTGCGGCGGACCCGCATCTCCAGTCCCAGCAAGGCCGAGAGTCATGGGGCCGGCCACCATCTTAAAAGCTCGGCGGGGCCGCTGCAGACACAGATCCCGGCCCGGATACCAGCGGGGCAAAACAGGATAGCGGGAGCCACCAGCGGAGGTGCCACCAGGGCAGAAAGGGGGGTCACCAGAAGAAGGCGATGCGCCGGCACCCCACACGCCGCCGGCACCGTTCTCCGAGCCCGGGCGGAGGAACTCAAAATGGCCGGGCCGGAGAACAAAGGGGGACCGAGCCAGATGTACGGTGAACCCCGTCCATAGAAGGCAGCGCCCCAACACCAGGCCGCAGGATCGCCGGACCAGCCCCGGGGGGCCGCAAGCGGTCTTTTAGCACATCGGCCGCTCCGACCGTCTCCACACCACCACCAAGGGCCGGCGACCGCACCCCGCCCAGCCCGGGCGCCGCCAAGGAGTGCCGGGCCCGGCCGCTCCGGAGGCCCAGAAACAGACGGGGGCGTAACTCAGGATCCGTAACACCCAGGAGCCACCGGAGCAAACGGTAAGTGTCCGTGAGTTATCGTCGTTCCACTGCAAATCGTAGAATACTTCCCGGGGCAGGATAAAGTACAGGATAGTTGTTGTAGACAGGAGAGTGAACGGAGCCGAGCTAAAACGCGGCCATCTCGGACGCGAGCTTGGCTCCTCCCCCCTCCTTATTCTTTTTAATTCCATCGTGAGAGGTATGGAGATCCCCTGTACTTTGCTGGGGGCAGAGATAGAACCTATTTTTAAAAAGGGCTCTCCTCTGCTCCCAGCCAACTACAGGCCGATCAGTCTTATAGATGTCCCCCAAAAATTATTTTCTCGCCTCATCCTGGACCACCTTTCAGACTGGATGGAGGAAAATGATATTCTGAGTCCTCTCCAGGCGGGCTTCAGGAAAAACACGTCCACCATGGATCAGATTTTCCGCCTCGTTCTCCTCTATTGGAAATCTGTGAGGATCGAGGGGGGGAGGCTGTACATGGTGTTCGTGGACCTGAGGTCCGCCTTTGACTTGGTCCCCCGCAATAGATTATGGGAAGTCCTAAGGGAGCTGGGTGTTCCTAATCATTTACTACACGCCATAATCAGGCTCCATGACAGCAATTTTGCTCAGGTTAGGTGCGGGAGGGAAGGAACGTTGTCACGTAGGTTTCCAGTCCTTAGAGGGGTAAGACAGGGCTGCGTTCTGGTGCCAACCCTGTTCTGCCTCTTCGTGAACAGTGTCATATCCCATCTCGACAACGTTAAGGACAATGACGCTCCCCTGTTGGCAGGCAGGACGGTCCCGGCTATTATGTTTGCCGATGATACCCTCCTTCTTTCAAAATCCCCCATGGGGATCCAACGAATATTAGATGGGTTTGGCCTCTTCTGCAGACAACATGGTCTAGAGATCAACACAGAGAAGACCAAATTCATGATATTCAATCCCTCCTCTAAAACCAGACCTAACCCAACACTGGGTTCAGCAAGACTGGAAAGGGTAAAAACATTCCAGTATCTGGGCGTTACCCTACATGAGAACTTATCCTGGGAGCCCCAGATAGCTAGATCTCGGCTAAAGCTGTCTCAAATGTCGGGGGCTATTTTGAAGGTTGCAAACACCTCCACCTTCAAACCTATTAGCCCGGCAGTAGAGATGTACAAAACCCAAGCCAAAGCGGCCGCATCTTATGGTAGTGAGCTATGGGGGTATAAAGCTGGAACAGAACTTGTCAGAGTAGACGTCTCCTGGCCCTCCCCCGTGGCACACCCTTACTTCACTTAAGACTAGATGTGGGCCTCCCTTCGATAAGCGAGGACCTGGAACTAAAACCGCTAAGATTCTGGCATAGGCTATGGACGACCAGTGAACTCGCACATTACAGGCAAGATCTTATTCATGTAATGAATTTGAACCAGCGCGACAGAATCCCGTGGTTGGCCTTCATAAAGAGAGAACTGTATCGCCTGAGACTCCCCGAGTTGTGGGAGTTTCCTGAACAAGGCTGCCAAAGGCTCCCCCGCAAAAGACTGGTCGAAATATACAAGGAGAATAGACTAGTTTCCCTGATGTGTGCACCCAATACTGGAATCTTAACTGATCAATTTCTGGACTCCAAAAATTCTTACCAATTAGAGGGTTTTATGGATATTATTTTTCCAATTTTGGCTAGGAAATTGTTTATCCAATGGAGGCTAGGCACCCTGCCGATCAGAACCTTCACTTGTAAGTGGACAATGAAGGATGACAAGTTGTGTCCAGGGTGCACTATACATGACGAGGAGGAAATTCATGTTCTGTTTTTCTGCCCAGCCTATAATAGACCTAGGAAATATTGGCTAGTGCCATTATGCAGGAATCTGGGCATAATGAGTTACCTACACTCGTACAGAATACTGAAAACGAGTACCATGCCCCACATAGTCTTTGCTGTTGCCAAGTTTTTAATGGCCATGTGGCAGATAAGAAGTAAACTTGTAAAAATCTGAACATTGATATGAACTGTAATGTTTCTCCTACTCATGACTAGACTCTTAAGGAAATGTATTTTTATGAATGGTTATTGGTATGTTTTTATTCTAAGTGGACTGTCTTTTAAATGCTGAAAGTTTTTATTGTATCTTTTATGGTCTGATATGGCCGAAATAAAGAATTTTTGGATTGGATTGGAAACATTATAAAAGGCGCTGGACAGATCCATGAACCCAAGAAACAAGGAACCCTTCCTGGAAGGGTGTATTTGCCCAGCAGCCGGGAGAACTTGAGACACTGGCTTTCTGTACTGAGCCCCCCACACCCCAAAACCCATACTGGATGTCAGAAAGTGTTCCAGTCTCCACAGCCCAGGGCGCGATATTCACGAACTCCCATTTGATCCTACAGCCCTTCTTTCTGTGTACCGAGATGTGGCCTGCATGTCTATCTGGGCGGTAACAACCCTGGTACTGGAAAATATTAATGGAAAGGCTTTGAGGCAAGTGATCCGTTTACCATTTTTGCCATTTCTTACTCGCATCGATGTTCCACAAAAAATCTGAATCCATTATCTAATTCCTCAAATGCTATAAAAAACAATACATACAAATAAAGACATAATACTTTTAAGTTGAAACATGCTTGAATTCAAGGTTTACAACACTACCTTTACTTGCAAAGCACTGAATTTACAATAGTAGGGCGAGTCTGCTAATGAAAGACGACTATGGTTTTGAAGCACAAATTAATATTGCTCAATAAATTCGTTCCTTTGGACTATTTTCGTTTTATTATTTCATAGAATGCAATCCTTGCAATAAAATTATTGTACAGGAGCCCTCTGGGAATTATGGAAATGTTTGTTTGGAAACTTTGTAACGATAGCTCTACCAAAAATGCATAGATTTTAAAACGGCTTGCAAAAGCAGAATAATTCAGTATAGACGTTTGTGAATGTTCCATTAACAGTTCCCAGGGGCTACATTCAATGTTATGGTGACCACACTTTGCTGCCGTTAGAACAGTATTCTCTAAAATAGGTTCGTGGAGAGAGGGATCTATGCCAATTTTTTTTAGATAACTACATGTGTCTAAAAATTATTTGCTAAAAATCTGGCATGAATCTGGCCCTCTAGGACCTACTTTGGAGAACCCTGCACTAGAAGATTGGATGCCATTGTTAAAAGGGCTCTTTCTTCTGACTTCAATCAAGAATGCACGATCACACACAGAATAACTGCATCACTAAAGCATATAATCAGACTACCATGAACAAATACAGAAAACATGCAATTGCTACAGCTGCATTTATGGGAAGTTATTACAAATCTATACGTGTTAGACTGCTAAAATGATACAGTTCAAAGCACATTGTTCAGAAAGCACAGTGCATGACCTCCAACAAGCATTGGCATAGCCAATAGGTCTCGCTTTTGGGACCTTATAAGTATTTAGTTATACAGCACAATATCCTTGGTGCAACAACATCAACTGTTGCATGGCAAAGCACTTATAAGGTCCCAAAGGCGAGACCTATTAGCTATGCCAATGCTTGTTCCTATAGAAATCACTAATGCATTCTTTTTATCTGAGCTTGTTAAAGCCCATCACGGCTCCCTCGGCCCCTCCTTCCTGTTGAGATGTGACCTTTAAAAGCTCCACTTTAGTCAGAATAAATGTTAGAAGTTATTACTGAGATGAGTGCCCCCTCGGGGCAACTGGTACTTCCAGATACATGTGTGCTTAACAATGTGTAAAACACGATTATGGTATTTTTCAAGTTGCAACTTTTTCAGCGTGATGCTGCCTTGTTGCCTCTGGGTTGACTCTTATCTAAAAAGAAATCAGCTGACACGATGGAACGAGCATTGGCATAGCCAATAGGTCTTGCATTTGGGACCTTATAAGTGTTTAGCCATGCAACAGTTGGTGTTGTTGCACCAAGGATATTCTGCTGCATAACTAAATACTTATAGTGTTGTGTGGCGTTTTAAGCTCCTAATGAATTTTCCCGATTCATGCCCTTATACTGGTACAATTCACGTTGCCCTTATATAAGCATAGATATCAAACCCTTATTTAGGCATAGCTCATGCTACCCAAATACAGGCATGGCTACTTCCACCCGTACCAAACGTCACAACGATTTCTTGGAAAACCAGCTTAAGCAGTTAGGGAACTTCCCCTTTCTTGAATATTGATTTGTCCAAGAACTCAGTTACTTTACAAACAACAACTATTTCCTAGGGGTTCTGTCCGGACGTTCATATGCCTGACTTTGTGTCAAACTATGGCATTCCTAAACACATTCAAGGTATAAATATACCTTCACTTGCTCTAGCAAGATACAGTGGTTCGGAGCAGTTCGAAGACCTACTTGCCCGACGCAGCTTGTTACAGCAAGTGCAGAAGGAAGCCAACTCTCCAGCTGACACACTAAACAGGAAGCTGCCTTTCTCCTGCCGAGAATCCAGCTCCAGTGTTTCCGGCTCCCCTTGCGGGGTGTTGGGAAATCGAGTCCCGAGACAGAGTTACCAGACCTCCTTCATTCTAAACCAAGGTATGGAGCTGATTAGAACCTAGAGAAATATTTGGTAGATTCTTGGCAAAAACTAAAACCTATGCTACACAATACTTACTTCTTCCCTCCTACTAGACTTAGGTTAGGTACATTTGGGTAGGCGTATTTTAGAAGCACCAGTTGAGTATTTTAGTCAGTTATTTATGTATGTATTTTTATATGGCTTAGAAACCATACAATGCTCTTACAGTATTATTTCATATTACTGTTTACGCTGTACGCATTATACTTTGGAGTCTGCATAACGATTGTAGCAGTTCACCTCTCTTGCAAGAGAAAGAGAACTGTTCAATAAACCCTTTTATTAAAAACGCCAGTCTCTATTTCTCTGCAACTCTGTAGAAACGAAGCATGCACGATTGACTGAGTGAAATACTTATCTATTGCTTCCGCGACTCTGAGAGATATATTCTTATTCTTGGGAAACAAAGTTGTCATGTTTATGCGGTTGTCCGAAACTAATCCCTTCTTGTGTATTCGAGAAAGTTTCTAGTGACCTCTGAGTTAGCTGGCACACACACAATTAAGTTTAGTATATTCGATAGAGACCTAGTTGACCTCAGTCCTACGTCAAATCTATAGCATATATTATTCCAATGCGCAGAGCCTATTAGGAATATAGGAACTACATTACAATAGGGTCCAAAGAGCTAGACCTATTGGCTATGCCAATGCTTGTTTGTTTTTTTGTTGCTGTTTTGTTTAAGTTGCCAGATCGACAATAGCTGGACATGGTTGTTGTTAACAGTTCTTTGCATCACATGAATTTGTGTTCATTGCTCTGGATGTTGTTTCTATTCTGCTTGTAGGAAGCAGTCATTCCCGGGAGTGTGGGGCTGCCCATGCGCCGAACTTTGCAAATGAGAAAAAGCATGGTGCAGGCGCATTTTACAAGTGTGGAGTGAGTGAGCCCCAGGCAGCATGACTCACTCACACAGGAGTTCATGCACTGCACCTGCATACTCAGCATGGTTTAAGGAAACTCGACCCACTCCCTCCCAGGCATCGAACACATATTTACCAAGAAACTCTGAGAAGAGCCTGTCTGATGCACTGATGGCTGGTGGTGTGTGTGCTCGGTGAAAGAGTGCAGTGACGGCAGGTGGTGTGTGTGCCTGGTGGAAGCGTGCACTGACAGCTGGTGGTGTGTGTGCGTGGTGGAAGCGTGCACTGACAGCTGGTGGTGTGTGTGCCTGGTAGAAGCGTGCACCAACGGCTGGTGGTGTGTGTGCCTTGTGGAAAAGCGTGCACTGACTGAAACTAAATGAAAACAATCTTGTACCGCGCAAACTTAGCCCGGTGGGCATCAAGGCGCCTAACAGTAAGAGTGGAGTAGGAGCCGGGAACCAGGTTACAGATATGCCTCGGCAAATAGCCATGTCTTTAATGCCTTCCTGAACAGCGAGATGGACGGTTGAGTTTTTAATTCAGAGGGGAGGGTGTTCCACAGGTTAGGGGCCAAGGAGGAGAAGGCCTTTCCTCCCCAATTGGCTCTGCGACATCGAGGCACCGATAGGAGGTTCTTGCTGGTGGAGTGAAGGCTCCTGCAAGGGACATAGAGAGCCAGCAGAGCCTTCACGCCCCCAGCGCATTCGCCGGACAGGGCCCCATATCCCAGGCACATGATCTTAAAAGAGATCCTGGACTGGATCGGGAGCCAATGCAGGCTCTTCCTAGCAGCTGTAGCGGACGAAAGCCTAGGGGCATCGAGCACAAATCTGGGCCGCCGCGTTCTGGACAGACTGCAGGCGTTGTATAAGGCCTTTATTTACGCCGGAGTATAGCGCGTTATAATAGTCCAGCCGTGAGGCGACTAAGGCAACCACGATCTGTTTGCGGGCTTGCAGGGAAAGGTAGTGGGTAATTTTCCTGAGAGTCCTGATAACACCCCAGCAAGTGGCGACAGTCCTGTTCACCTGCTGTGTCATAGAAAGTGAGGGGTCGATCTTCACGCCCAAGTTACGTGCTGAGTTCGTGGGTGATGGGCAGGTTCCAAGGGATGATGGCCACCAGTCATTTGACCAAATGTCCTGATTTTCACCGAAAATCAGGACCTCGGTTTTCTCTCCGTTCAGATTCAGTGAATTTAAGATCATCCACTGCGTGACTGCCTCCATGCAGTTCCTGAAGCTGACAGCGGAGGTACTAGCCGAGTGGGAGAGGGACACCATAATCTGGGTGTCATCGGCGTACGATACCACCTCCATCCCATAGGATCTTACTAACTTGGCAAGTGGGGCGACATAGATGTTAAATAGCGTGGGGCTCAGGGCTGACCCCTGTGGGACCCCACATTGCACAAGTATGGGCGGGGATAGAAACTCTCCCAATTTGACCTTCTGGTCCCTCTGGTCAAGAAAGGAGGCCAGGAGGCTCAGTGCCGGGCCTTCTACCCCTATCCCCCTGAGGTGGGATGTTAGAATGGAGGGGGACACGGTATCAAAGGCTGCTGTCAGGTCGAGCAGGACCAGAAGGGTGGTATGGCCATGGTCGACCTTCGTGCGGATGTTATTGATCACTACAGTGAGCGCGGACTCCGTGCTGTGAAACCTCCAGAAACCATGTTGTGATTGGTCCAGGAGGCCAGAGGTGTCCAAGAAAGCCGTCAAATGCAGATTGAGGTGTGTCTCAAGCATCTTTGCTGGGGCGGGAAGCAGGCATATAGGCCGGAAGTTCTTTAATGTCTCTGGGTCTAAAGTCAGTTTTTTTAGCAGAGGCTTAACCACTGCACTCTTCCAGGAAGATGGAAAGATGCCCTCCGTCATGGCACGATTCATCACGTCGAGGAGGGGGGCAGTAAGACTTCCCTACAGTCTTTAAGGATTTTGAGGGGACATAGATCCAATGGGGATCCAGATTTAGTCTTACTTAAAAGCAGGTCTAATTGCTGGAGGGTAAGGAGAGGGAAATTGGACAGGCTCGCAGGGGGGTCCGTTGTCCGAGATTCTAGGGATAGTGGGGCCAAGGGGAGAGGAGAACCCAACAGGTCCCTTTGCGATTCGAGGGCGGCATTGATGTCAGCTATTTTAGAGTGAAAGAATAAGGAGATCTTGTCTCACAGCTCTTGGGAACCAACAATGGGGTCGGGAATTTGCATGGTGCACAGGGAATCTACAATTTTAAACAGTTCCCTCGGGGAAGTAAGGGAAGCGGTTAGGTTGGAAAAGTAGGCCTGCTTTTCCTTAATTACCTCTGCTTTGTACTCTCTAAGAAGGTGTTTATGCTTTTCCCTCTCCCGGCTATCCCAACTCACTCGCCAGAGCCTCTCCTGTTTCCTACAGCCCTGTCTTAGTAGTCTGAGGGTTTCTGAAAACCAGGGGGCCGAGGGTCTCTTCCTAGCAGAATAGCAGTATGAGGCGGGGGCTAGGCGATCCACTGTGGTAGCAATAGAGTTGGAGAATTCAAGCGCAGCAATATTGACATCCTTCAGTGAGGCTGGCATAGCGTTCGGGATAAGGGGGGCTAGGGTATCATTGGAGATTTTCCTATAGTTCCGCTTCGGTTCCAGTTTCCTGGGAACACTCAACCTAGTGGAGGGAGGGGGTGATTTAAATTCCAAGGGGACAGCTAGGTGGTCAGACCATACCAGGGGGATGGGAAAACCTGTCGTTAGTCTATGGTCATTTGTAAATACCCCATCTAGAGTGTGTCCAGCCCGATGGGTAGGGCTGTTGACCAATTGCCGAAGAACGCATGCGGCCAGGGAGTCCAAAAGGGAGAGGGATTCACTGGAGCCTGGGTCTTCGAGATGGAAGTTCAGGTCTCCCATAACAGTCAGATGGGGGTAGCCAAAATAGGGTTCTAGGATGTTCAGTAGATTCTGACTGAACTCAGACCTGGGTCCCGGGGGACTATAGATTAATATACCAGCAAATGAGACAGAGAAGGGGGTGGTTATGGAAAAGTATAGCGCCTGGAAAGGGTCCGAGGGAGAGGAAAGGGTGTTGATGCGACATGTGGAGGATACTTTGTACAGGATCCCCAGCCCTCCTCCCCTACGTCCCACTCGGTCCATCCTGGCTAGCGCATATCCATCAGGGATAGCGTTCACCAGTTCAGGACCAGAGGAGTCCGAGGCCCATGTTTCTGTGATGAAGACCTAAGAGGGCTTCCTGACAGAAACAAAATCGTTAAAGGCGATGTTGTTCTTTACCAGCGACCTAGCGTTGATAAGGAAACCACTCTCCGTAATGGCCGTAGGTGTAGGAGACAATTTGACAGAGGGCCGCATACTCGGGTTATCAGCTGCTGTGGAAACATTTTTTCTATAATAGCAGCAGCAGCCGGGAGACCCCAAGAAAGCTTCAGGAGGGAGAGTGTGGTGACAGAACAAACAGGGGGGTTTAAGGGAAGCAAGGTCATGATGGGAGTAGATATAGCTTACTCGATGGGCACCGAAAGCTCTATCTTCCCCCTCGCCTGCCCCGTCCCCTAGCGCGTCCTTAGCGCGGACGGGCGCAGACGGGCTGGACTTTGGCGCGACTTTGGCGCGCGTCCACTGGGCGCGTCCGCTGGTCGCGGAGAAAGACATCTGGATTAAGTAGCGGTGCAGCTACAGAGCAGGGCCCACGTGATCCTGTGCATCCAATCAGGCAGGGGTGCTCAATATTTGCCTGCGCCCTCCACAACAAGCGGGATATCCCGTTGTGGACTGGGGCGCTGGCCGGGGGGACGTGGATGCGGTAAGAAGCACGATATTACACAGAGTGAAAATATTGCATTCAATGTTTTTAAAAATTAAAGTGTATCAGTGCGACATAGCATTCATGCAGCACAAAGTTATACAATTTCAGTTTCAAAGATTAAAAGCGTTTAGATTGCATTAAAAGCACAGCACAGAACGGGGCATCTATCTCATGCACCCGGCACCTACGAATCAACCGGCCAGATTCTAGACTTCCGGGTTAAGTAGCGGTGCAGCTACAGAGCAGGGCCCACGTGATCCTGTGCATCCAATCAGGCAGGGGTGCTCGATATTTGCCTGCGCCCTCCACAACAAGCGGGATATCCCGTGGTGGACCGGGGCGCTGGCCGGGGGGACGTGGATGCGGTAAGAAGTGCGATATTACACAGAGTGAATATATTGCATTCAAGGTTTTTAAAAATTAAAGTGTATCAGTGCGACATAGCATTCATGCAGCACAAAGTTATGCAATTTCAGTTTCAAAGATTAAAAGCGTTTAGATCGCATTAAAAGCACAGCACAGAACGGGGCATCTATCTCATGCACCCGGCACCTTCGAATCAACCGGCCCGATTCTAGACTTCCGGGTTAAGTAGCGGTGCAGCTACAGAGCAGGGCCCACGTGATCCTGTGCATCCAATCAGGCAGGGGTGCTCAATATTTGCCTGCGCCCTCCACAACAAGCGGGATATCCCGTGGTGGACCGGGGCGCTGGCCGGGGGGGCGTGGATGCGGTAAGAAGCGCGATATCACACAGAGTGAAAATATTGCATTCAATGTTTTTAAAAATTAAAGTGCATCAGTGCGACATAGCATTCATGCAGCACAAAGTTATACAATTTCAGTTTCAAATATTAAAAGCGTTTAGATCGCATTAAAAGCACAGCACAGAAAGGGGCATCTATCTCATGCACCCGGCACCTTCGAATCCGGCCCGATTCTAGACTTCCAGGTTAAGTAGCGTTGCAGCTACAGAGCAGGGCCCACGTGATCCTGTGCATCCAATCAGGCAGGACTGCTGGTGGTGTGCTTGTGCCTGGTGGAAGCGTGCACTGACGGCTGGTGGTTTGTGTGCATGGTGGAAGCGTGCACTGATGGCTGGTGGTGTGTGTGCCTGGTGGAAGCGTGCACCGACGGCTGGTGGTGTGTGTGCTTTGTCGAAAAGCGTGCACTGACTGCTGGTGGTGTGTGTGCCTGGTGGAAGTGTGCACTGACGGCTGGTGGTGTGTGTGCCTGGTGGAAGTGTGCACTGATGGCTGGTGGTGTGTGTGCCTGGAAGGGAAGCGTGCACTGACGGCTGTTGGTGTGTGTGCCTGGTGGAAAAGAATGCACTGTCGGCTGGTGGTGTGTGTGCCTGGTGGAAGCAGGAGCATTCACATTGATAGAAGACACAAATGAAACTGAGGGGGAGGAGCGGGAGAAGGGAGTGCGAGCAGAGGAGCCTGATTACAGCAATAAAAACACAGATGGCAGCACTGTACGTGCACGAGCTCGTGAACGCAAGCTGTAGGCCAGCAAAAGAATCTGGTGGCACTTTTAAAAGCCACTTACTAAATGTCTAGAAGAGACAGCATGTGCTGTCTCAGGCAAGACCTAAAAAAGCAGCCCACATGGAGTATGCAGTCTTAAATCTAGAGAAAAAAAAACAGATTCCAGACACTGGTTTTATAGAAGAGAGAAGTCGAGTTAAAGGACAAACCATTTTAGCTTGAATGTTGACTTGGGGGTGCTCTGTTTTTGAGAGGGAAGGTGGGTGGAGCCCAGAATTTTACAGTGTGCTGTTCCACTTTACATATAAATACTACCCGTAAATATCACATGGACTGCAGGCAGCAACAAACTACGTGTTGAACACAACCAACTGAGGTAATTGGACAGGATGACTACCACAAATAGTGTCGTCATTGGCATTTATTTGTTCCTTAACAATGCAGTTCAACTTTGCTCAAAATATGCTGTTTTTATTTTTTACAAATTAGAGTACGAGAAACTAACGTATAACCTGTATTTTTAAATCAAACAAATGCCTGGCGGGTCGAGTTTGGTAACTTTATTTAATGGGTGCAACTGTTGTGAAAAGTCTTTACCTAAAACATATGATCACCCCACAAACCCAGCAGGAGAAGCGGTGCGATAATCCTCAGGGCGAGGAACCATTTTAGTTTTAAAAAATACTATAATAGAGGGAAATGCGGAGGAACAGAAGTGGGGGGGTGAAAAAGGAGAGACAACAGGGAGAGACAAACAGAAGGGGCGGCAGAAACAGCATGCGGGAGAGCAACGGAAAAGGAGTGAGAAAAACGAGATGGACGGATGCACCTTTTACCTTAGTGAGGTAATAGCGGGGAAGAGCAACAGTATAGGAAGAGAGAAACCAGCAGGTAAAGAGATGCAAGGTGAGAGGGAGAAGCAGTAGTTGAAGAGAAGTACGGGGAATGGTAGGAAAGAGAAAACAAGAGCTGACGCAGAAGCCGGAATTAAAGGAAGAACAGTGGGGGAAGAAACGCAAGAGAAGCCCGGGAGTGGTGTGCGAAAGTGAAAGTGATCGCGATCGCGATGCACTTAATGAGGCCAGCAGAGTGACGAGATCTGTGGTGGGGGAGTGGGAGGGAAATGAAATGCGAAGAGAGGCATGCAAAGCGCACGTTCGCGCACATGCACTCAAGCTCTAGGCCGACCATGGCAGCATTTTTTGAATGTTCTCGCAAGATCAGCGCATGCGCTCGGTCAGGCGAGACCTGAAAAACATTCTGCATGTTATGCAGTTCTGCCAAGTGTCACGCAACAGGCGTGACACTAACACATTTCAGTGTGGTACTCCGCATTACCGCACTGAAATGGAATGTCACGCATATGCTTGTGTTAGCTCTGCCACTAAAAGCCCTGATTAAAGCTGAGCCTGGTCTTGGTCAGGCATTGTCCCAGGTGAGGGTTCAGGTTTGCCTGCCCATAGCTGCCAAGTTTTCAGATTGCTATATGTGACATTTTAATAATTTCATTGTAATTATAAGTCAGCCACCGCAATTGTTTGCACCAGTTTTAAGATCTTTTTAGAGTAATTTCTGACATGTTTGCATTTCCCTTGTCTAAATAGCTTGATTTTATGCTCGCAAGAAAATGTCACTCATACTCGTTGAAATGTCACTCATAATTGCATTGAAATTTTGAAAATGGCACACATAGCAATCTGAAACCTTGGCAGCTATGGTTATGTCTTATTACTTTCAAGCAAACTTTGTATATCGGGAGTAAACATGTCAAGATGATGATGATCATCATGTAGACAAATGTTTTGTTTAAGCTTTAGATAGAATACGAATCATAATGCACAGGCAGATTTCTAAAATAGCTGAGGAGTCCAGCTCCATGCGAAGAAAACATGATGTCTTGGCCCATACTAAATCCAGAGACAAAACATAATTATTTTATTGTATAGAACACGAAAAACCTATAGGGGCCGGTAGTGCGCTTTACAAGCTACGAAATAGAAAATTTAGGAAAAAAACAAGGTGAGACTTAGAGCTCGTAGCACAGAATAAAATATAATATAAGACATACTACCAAATTATTGCATTAAGAGGGCCAATCAGAGTGAACTGGCTCATGCTAATTTTGACTGAAGAGATAATATATTGTGAAAATAAGCGACTTTGTGCTGCACACCCCAATAACCTTGTTAACCAGGAGAGAAATGTTGGAAATGCCTACACTAAGTTCGAACTTAACAGTTTCATTCAAATTTTGTTTCCAGAAACAACTCAAAAATCGTTCTAATACAAGATTGTCAAAAATATTTATTTATAAAGTTTTATATAGCGCAAACATGACCTGTTTAGGTATCAGATTTTTATATATTTTATATAATTTTATATATTGTGTATGCAATTGTAACTTCTTTTTAAAACTCGTCTTACTTGCATTGACAGCCGCTCGTGGCCCCGTTCCGCCCCGGCTTGGTGCCGTTTGTTGCGGAGGGTCAGTTTCCAGAGCGTCACTTCTTGCTCGCTACAGCACTTCCGCCCTGCACGCAACCTTTGCAGGTCAGCGGTCTAGTGCTGCCGAGCCTGTTTCGGTATTTAGTTCCTGCTCTGTGCCTCCGCCCATTGACAAACGCGGCGATCAAGGCTGCTAATGTGGGTTACAGAGGCTGCTGCTGTTTATTGTACTCGCTGCTGCTGATTTTAAAAGCACGCTTTGACAAAAGCATTTAATTTTATATATTGTGTATGCAATTGTAACTTCTTTTTAAAACTCGTCTTACTTGCATTGACAGCCGCTCGTGGCCCCGTTCCGCCCCGGCTTGGTGCCGTTTGTTGCGGAGGGTCAGTTTCCAGAGCGTCACTTCTTGCTCGCTACAGCACTTCCGCCCTGCACGCAACCTTTGCAGGTCAGCGGTCTAGTGCTCCCTCACCTGCAGTGTATTTATGACGACATGGAGGAAGCGCAGCGGACGAGCGCAGCGGGAGCGCCGACTTCGCGCCGAAGTCGCGCACAAGTCAAGCCCGTCTGCGCCCGTCCGCGGCCGACCAGGCCCAGGGCCCTGTCGCAATGCCCAATTCTACTCTTATTCCTCCGCCGATCTCCTGAGACTTAAATCTTCAGGATCTATTCCTGCCCGTGCTGTCAAAGCGGCTCAGACATGTGGCATTCTTGTTCCATCTGCCTTCTCGGCACGGGTCTGTCTCCACGACCCTTTCCCCTTAGCTCCTCAGATCTCCGCCTCTCTATCGATCTACTACCTTAACACCCGTTCCCTCATTCGCCATCAGCTTGAGATCTTTCAATTACTGCATCAGAGCTCTATCGATATCCTTCTCCTAGCAGAAACCTGGATCACCGAAGACTCAGCCCCCGACATTCTCGCAGCAATCCCTACGGGATACTTCATTATGCACGCCAACCGCCCCGCTGGGAAGACTGGTGGCGGAGTGGCGGCTATCATCCGCTCTGAACATACCTTTTCCGAGATCACGATGACCTCTATCCCTAAAACTGAATACCTGGCACTAAAATTTACCTCCCCTAAATCGTCTTTCATTTGTGTCCTCGTATATAGACCCCCCGATTCTATGCCTCTCTTTCCCCAACTCTTCAGCGACGCTATCGCTCAATTAGCAATCAACCACGCTAATATCGTGGTTATCGGTGACTTTAATTATTGGCCATCTGATGTCCACGAAAGCCAATCGTCGGTGGAATTCACAGACCTTCTAAAAGGCATGAATCTCTCCCAACATATTCACACTCCCACCCATCTGAAAGGTCATATCCTCGACCAAGTCTGGACATCAAACCTCGACATTTCACCTCCTTCAGTCTTCCCTTGCTCCTGGTCTGATCACTATTTCATCTCCTTTCACCTACATCTGCACACTCCGTGTCCTCCCCCCCGTACTAAGAATATTATGGCTCGTAATTGGAAAAGGGTCAATCTGCCTGATTTTCACGACTCTCTGGCTTTCACTGCACCCACGTTGCTGACCTCACTAGAGAATCAGGCTGACAAACTTGATGATTGGCTGCGTCAGGCTAGCGACAAAGTTGCCCCTCTTAAAAGAATTAAAGATAAGCGCCCCCACGACGCTCAACGTTGGTTTACGGACCAACTTAAAGCGGACAAACTTGCTCTGCGGCAAACCGAACGCCGCTGGCGTCGCCATTATGATCCTCAGCTCAAACTTGTTTACACTGAGACCTTAAAATCTTACAAACAATTAATCTTGGCAGCCAAGACAGCATATTTTTCACAAAAAATCTTGAATTCAAATAACAAACGAAAGATATCTTCTCAATTGTAAATGAGCTCTCCTTACCAGATAGAGTCACCCCCCAACCTCAGCCGACCCAAACCCTCTGTGATTCGCTTAATTCTTACTTCATAGAAAAAATAATAACAATAAAAAATAATATCCCGACCCCGGCATCTCCAACTCCTCCACCTCTTCCCCCTACAAACACCAGTACCTTGACTGAGTTCCCACCTATATCACTACAAGAGTTTGTCTCCCTCCTTCACAAAGTCAGCTCGGGCTCCCCCAATGATTGCTGCCCCCCGCAGTCCTGAAAGAAGCCTATCTTGCATGCCCAGGTCCCCCTCTAGCATTACTTAACAACTCCCTTGCTAACGGGGAGGTCCCATCCTCTTTCAAGCAAGCTGCAGTCTTACCTATCTTAAAGAAACCCAATGCAGATCCCACAATACTTAGTAATTACAGACCCATTTCCCTCCTCCCCTACCTAGGAAAGATCTTGGAGACCCACGTCACCCGCTGCTTGAGCTCTTTTATAGAGAAATCCTCCTTTTTAGACCCTCAACAAGCGGGTTTCAGACCCCTCCACTCCACCGAGGCGGTCATAGTAGCAGTCATGGACACCCTCAGGAAAGGTGCTGACAAAAACACCTCTCAAGCCCTTGTCCTATTAGATCTCTCGGCGGCATTTGACACGGTCGATCACACCATCTTGAACGACCGTGTCCACAACGCCGGTATTCTGGGAGTGGCCCTAGACTGGCTCAGATCTTTCCTTCACCAGCGTTCACAGTCCGTTCACCTCTCCACCTTTTCCGCTCCCTACACTTCCCTTCCCTGCGGTGTCCCACAGGGCTCTGCACTATCCCCTCTCCTTTTTAATTTGTACCTCCAACCACTTTTAGCTTCCCTCCGCAACTCCCCGGTCACAATTTTTAACTATGCGGACGACCTTCAGTTAATTTTTCCCATAGACTCCTTCCCATCCTCCCGTATTAACTTCCAGTCCACCATGCTGACCATTGCGGAGTGGATGTATCACAGCCACTTAAAGCTGAACCCTACCAAAACTGAGCTCGTCCTGGTAGGAGGACCCAATCACCCATGGAATGACACCTTCTGGCCTACATCTCTGGGGACTGCGCCCACTCCTGTGAGCTCAGTCAAAAGCCTGGGGGTGATCATTTCCGAAGATCTATCAATGAGACCGCATATCAACGCGGTCACTTCCGCCTGTTTCTTCCACCTCAGGCGGATCCGTAAGATCAGTAGGTTTCTTACCAAAGAAGCCCTGACCCAAGTTGTCATTGCGCTCATCACCTCCAGGCTCGACTACGCCAACATTCTACACGCAGGAATTCCTGCATGCCACCTTAACCGACTTCAGCTGGTGCAGAATCAGGCTGCTCGCCTGATATTCCGCCAGTCCAAACATCAGCACGTCACTCCCCTCCTCCGCAGTCTACATTGGCTCCCTGTTTCTAAACGCTGCACTTTCAAACTGGCATGCACTACCTTCAAGGCCCTTTCGGATGCAGCCCCCATGTTCATCTCTTCGGCCTTGTCCCGTCACATCCCTTCTAGAGCCCTTCGCTCAGCATCACTAAACCTCCTCGAGGTCCCTAGATTTAAAAGAAAAAAGCATGGTGGCCTGAGCTTTTCTGTCCTGGCCCCCTCCATCTGGAATTCCCTACCTCCTTCTCTCCGTCTCTGCCCAAAGTACGATTGTTTCCGCAGACTTTTAAAAACCCTGCTCTTTCAAGCCGCTTATGACTAACCCTTTCACCCTGGATCAACGCTATATGTCAATGAGCGCCAAGAAACCGATGGTGATAGTGCGCGTTATAAATTATTTTAATAGAATAATTAATAATAATAGAGCGCTTTACAAATGAAGGGAAAGAAAAGATATAAGAAAAAAAGACTCGAAAGCAAACAACAACATGATCAAACGAAGTAGTAAGTGTGTAAGTTCACAACATGTAGAGGTAATGTCTCTAGGACACGAAAATAGATATGGTTGTACAGTCTAGTGATCCTCATGAGTGCAAATCTTGAGTTGAATTGTTTGACCTAGAGCAGGAGTTTGTTTATAAGTAGAAGTTTCACTTCTTTTTTTAAAGAAGCAGTAGAGGAATTCAGTCTGATTTCAGGTGGTAGGGAAAATATATTTTCTTAGTAGAATCCGTAAATGTGTCAATTGTATTAAATTAATAAAATGAGTTACATTTAAATTTGTATTTTGTTATGTGCATTTAGGCCCCCCATTTAACATCATGATGGGCTGGGTTAGAGCTCAGCCAACACGTTTCGCCCCCTAATAGGCATGCTGAACTGGAGCTTTTTCAAGTCTGAAAAGAACAAGCATTTACAATGCAATAGGTCTCGCAGTTGTTAGAGTTTGAGCTATTGGCATTGTAAATGGCAATGTCTTTTATTTATGTGTTGGTTTTTAAAACATAAATAAAAGGCATTGTCATTTACAATGCCAATAGGTTAAACTCTCGCAAATGCGAGACCTATTGCATTGCAAATGCTTTTTTTTATGTAGTGGTCTGTGAAGTTCCACTTGCAAGTCATGGAGCACGCCCAGGTCAAGCAGAATCTGTGGTGTTTCTAGACAACTGAAACAGCCAATTGTTTTATGGCCATTTCTTGCAGGGGCTTCACAAACAAGCATTTACAATGCAACGGTTTCGCCTTTGGAAAAGTTTGAGCTATTGGCATTGTAAATGACAAAATTTGTATTTATGTGTTGGTTTTGAAAACAGATAAATAAATGGCATTGTCATTTACATTGCTAATAGCTCTAACTTTTCCAAAGGCGAAACCGTTGCATTGCAGATCTGTGACTGGGGGGTGAATGTTTGATGGACGGAATGCTGAACAAATCATCTGTTCTTTTTGCTTTTGTCATCCTAAGTGGAAAGGGTATGACCAGACGTAGGGGGCCCATTCTCACTGGAGTCGCGCTATCCTACCCAATGAGGAGTGATACCCTGAAACCGGTCCTAGGATGCTTGTTTACGGTCCAGGGAGGACCTGACTTAGCAGTTCAGGCTTGACTGTTCCCGTGGGGAGCAGAGTCCAAACTGATTTACATATGGATGGGTCCTAACTGGAACTGCGTGGGGAGCCAAAAATTGTGCATTTAGGCTGAGATCTCTGTACTGGGGTGAGTATTTGACATTGTTCAGAAATCCATCCATCATTTCTTCTTTTTGCATTAGTCACCTGCATGTCATTAAAACTGTTGAATCTAACCCCAATCTGAAGTAGAATGACATGGATCCAGTTACAAAAGCTAGGCCACAGTCCGAATCGAGCTAGGCTACATAGTCAGAAAAGAAGTGTAGAGGTGGAGAAGGTTCAGATTCTCTCCTTAATAATTGTTATAGAGTGATTACATAGTAGCATGCTTTGCCGCCCTTCACCACACCAAAAACTTTTCAGAGGAAACACCTATTTCCTCTATGAGACAGTGTAGAGGGCACTGATAAACAACCTCAGTTAACACTAATCAGAGGTTATAGTCGAAAAATTAACCTATGCCATAATCAAAACCTGTTGCCTCTTCCAGTCAGCTTCTCAAAGCTCATCTAAGCAACTGTGAAAACACTTCTACAATTCAGTGTCAATAGGAACCATATATAACACATGACATAGGGTGCAACAATTTGAGTATCTTGTGGGTTGATGTAGTGGTACGTTTTAGGTAGAAAACTTATGGCAGGAAAAACTATTTCATAAATGCATCTTTTTTCTTTTTGAGACATTTTTAAAGACCTCAGAATAAAACCACCACAGTATAAACGATAATGTAAAACAAAATCTTAATATAAATCACTGTTTTGTGACGAGCTATCTGGTTAGCAGGCGTGACAAAGAAAAACATTATATTACAAACACCAGAATCAGGTGATAGTTGAAAATAGCATTCCATTATATATTACAGTACAGTTAAAAATAGATCGACAATTTGCAACAAGCCTGACACCAGAATAACTGTACAGCTGGAATTAGAATGGTAACTTATCCAGTCCCACATTTTGAATGAGAAAAGATTAGCTGAATTTCGAGTTAAATGCTTTTACATAACGTAAAATGTGTTAAAGCCATTTCCTCACAGTAAAAAAATCACCCAGGCCCTTTAAGACGTATGTAAATCAAACATATTAAAGGGAGGCTCACAAGTTTGAAAGATAATCAGTTTGTAATTACATTGCTCAAAATAAAACCATTGACTCACCAATATAATTTTAGGAAATGCATTTGCATAATAACACCCTCAAACGCAGTAGGAAGAATTAATAACATCCATAGTGAAAAACTCCTCGAAGGCAATATTAATTCAAACATTATAGCCTTCAACAAACATTTACGTTTTGGAATCTAGCTGTAATCTACTAATGAGAAAAATGGGGGGGGGGGGGACAAAGTTATGAAAAAGGTACAACCCATCCTAGGAACTTATAAAGGGCATTTAACAAATATCAAGGAAAATGGAGCTCTAACTTAGTTAATAAGTATGTAGAGCACCCTTACTCTAGAAGCAGCAGTGTGACATTCAGGTTTCTCGTGTATGAGTGTGTGAATAGGCCAGCAAGTGAGGTGAGAGAGAAAGTGTATGGGTGCGAATGTGAGTGCGTGCAAGTATGTGCGGGAGAGAGACGGAATGAATAAGCGCACTCGTCCGTGCATAGGTGTCGTTGTGAGAGACCACAGTGTGCTAGACTGAGTGGGAAAGACAGGGTGTGGGTGTGTTTGTGTGAGCGAGAGAGAGGCAATGTCTGTGAGAGATTGACCTCCTAAATGCGGTAAACTAGATTTATTACATTGACATGGTGGGATTGGTAGTGCTCACCATTTAAACCACATCTATTTTTGGGAACTTAAGGTTTTTACTTTTTGATCAAGTTCTGAAATGCATTAGAATGTATTATTTAAATTAAACTCCGTACATCCATAGTCTAATCTGTGATAAATGGCAATAGCCAGTTTTCTAAACCGATAACTTGGTGAGCTCGGGTAAGTGTTTTGACGTGCCATTAATTTCCCTCGTTTGCAAACAAAGATTGTGAAATTAGCTTCACACAAACACTGACAGCAGTTTAACGGCTCGTATGCGCCGGTAATTGTAATCCCTTCACTGAGGCTACAGCAGTGCTAGTAATAAAAGACCAACCGTCGCAGTGTTCACTTTTCTTTGTAAATGCGCACAAGAACTAGCAAATGGCACACGCTTATTGAAACAATGACATGGCAGCGGCTTTGATTCCGACGGTTCAGGACAGAGCACAGCAACCTTATCGGTCACACCCAATGACCGGCTGCAAAGGCTTGACAGGAATGTGAACCGCACGCCGCACCTTAACTATTCAACAAATAGTCAACAAAATAAACAAACAGCAGCTACTTGGCACGTAAAAAACAACGACCTTACTTCCACTACACGTGCAGAGCTTTTCTCTTTGCTCAAGAAATAATGCATTAACGCCCAAATGACACATAGTACGAAAACTAGTTACAATCATAATTTGTGCTCCCTGTCTCGTATGTTCTCTTTGCAAATAAATGACAACAAATTCAGAGCTTCCCTGTTTAAGTGTTTGGCTTGAATTTATTAAGAAACGTGTGTTCATCTTCAATCAAAGCCTTGTTCCCACGTAAAAAAAAAAAGATAATCGCAAAGCTATGTGGTCCTGCACACCATAATATTAGAGGGGAGTTCTGTTCGGAAAGTAATTATTTGCAGACCCTGGTAAAACTGGAATTTCAAGCCAGGACCAACAAGTCAGGTCCCGGGCCGTGCTGTGATTGGCTGACGTCACGGGGGTGTCCCGGCCGGCAGCCAATCACAGCGCGGCCCGGGAAATGACGTCACTGGGGTGTCCCGGGCCTGCAGCCAATCACAGCGCGGCCCGGGACACACGGCAACAAGGGGCGGGGCTTAAAAAAGACCCAGAAACGCCCCCGAATCGCGTTTTCTCTGGAAAACGTGATTGACGGCCAATCTCTTCCAATGGCTAGCCTCCATTTATGGAGCTAGCCAATGAAAGACAAGGCGGGACTAAGCCCCACACTGTAAGAACATGAGATTTCTCCTGGGCGGAGCTAGGAGCTCCGGCCCAGGCGAAACCTAAAAACAACCACGAGGACTGACAGGGGAGACCCCTCAGCAATCCTGCATATTAATGTTTTAGGAGAAAAGATAGTTGCAAAAAAATACTAGGCGTGACCGTCTGGACAAGATTGGACAAAACCGAAGAAAAACAGCAGTCTTTTCCACGTTTGGGGTGTCTTTAAAGCCCTAGCCTAGCAACATTTTATCTTGATCTTGAATCTGCACTCTGCACTCTGAATCTTGAATCTGCACTCTGCACTCTGAATCTTGAATCTGCACTCTGAATCTTGAATCTGCACTCTGCACTCTGAATCTTGAATCTGCACTCTGCACTCTGAATCTTGAATCTGCACGCTGCACTCTGAATCTTGAATCTGCACGCTGCACTCTGAATCTTGAATCTGCACGCTGCACTCTGAATCTTGAATCTGCACGCTGCACTCTGAATCTTGAATCTGCACTCTCAATCTGCACTCTCAATCTGCACTCTCAATCTGCACTCTCAATCTGCACTCTCAATCTGCACTCTCAATCTGCACTCTCAATCTGCACTCTCAATCTGCACTCTCAATCTGCACTCTCAATCTGCACTCTCAATCTGCACTCTCAATCTGCACTCTCAATCTGCACTCTCAATCTGCACTCTCAAACTGCACTCTCAAACTGCACTCTGAAACTGCACTCTGAAACTGCACTCTGAAACTGCACTCTGAAACTGCACTCTGAAACTGCACTCTGAAACTGCACTCTGAAACTGCACTCTGAAACTGCACTCTGAAACTGCACTCTGAAACTGCACTCTGAAACTGCACTCTGTAAGTGTGCTTACCCCTCTTCTAGTGCACTTCCTCAGAGGTAAGAAGCACTATATACATTCAGCTACAATACAATACACGCCTTTCGCGAAATTATTTTCTTCCTTTGGTTGTCTGCCCTGGACTATATATATATAGATATATATATATACTACGTGTAGAAAACAAAAAAAGCTTAACACAAAAAAGAGACAGGACGCTTTATTACAGTTTTATAAACATCAACTTTATCGACTGTTAACACCTCTCTTGGATCCGAAAAACCCAAACAGGAAATCACGATGATCATCACAAAATATGTAATTGCGCAGACAAAGCTTGAGAATACTTTCATCGTTAATAGCCCATAGCCAACAGCAAGATCTCAAATACTCTGTACCCAACAATACCTAGGGTACACTGCTAGATTGATTTAGTATGGCACTGGAAGGGGAGGTGTGTGTACGAGGCCTATCATACTGTCTTCATAAATGTAAAAAGCCTACCTGTTGTGCTGTTCGGTAACTTTGCCCTACGGCTCCGAGAATATTTGCTGAAAGAACAAGCGGGAGGCGGCTCGGGCGCAGCACGTCTTCCGGAGACGTGCGCGTCCACAGAGCTGAGTCGGCTCGTGCACAGGCCAGTAGCGGCTCGTGCACAGCTCTAGACTCCCTTGCCAGTGAACACGGCGACTATAGAACTCGCTGGCGGGAGCGCTTCGCGCTCCAACGCCAGCTCGACCTAAAAATTGTTCTAAGAATTTGTCAATGAGGAAAAAGCAATAGAAAGATGCTAGTACAATTGGATATTGATAGTAAATTATGTGATTGCACTTGTGATACAGCAAACATGAATAGACCTAAGGACAATAGTATTAATTTATGTCACACAAAGAAGTAATGTGAGGATACTTATCATAAGAAACATTCTATATGATTTGATCTTGCATTGTTTTCAAATTATATTGTCAAAAGGTGGGAAGCACGACTATGTAAGTAGGGTAACAAGTGCTAGTAATACTAATATATTATATTGTCATTCCATAAAAAAAAGTATTACTCAAGGCCCAGATTTTGTGCCAGGATTGCGCCACTTTTTTGGCACAACCCGACTCCAAATCTCATTTGCTAATGATCATTATGTACTTAAATGTACTCATGATACACGTGATAAACATATGTATGAGATCTTAGTATCTGATGCAACTTCTTGTGATATCACTTCGAGTGAGGTCACTTCCTGTGATACCACGTGGAATGTCACGCATGGTGACATCATGTGCTGTGATGACACGAGTCATGATGTCACTTGCATACTGCCTAACTTTGTTAGTCCATCCATTTCTTTTTATAGGACTTGTGCCCTGATTATATACCACTAAGCCATAGTTATATGTATGCATGTAGTATATTTATCTTATCCAACTAACTACCTTTGACAAAGCCAAAAGTCCTGGATTTGTGTAGGTATAATGTTACTTGTTGTATTATATATGTGGAGACAATAACAGAAACAGCAAAATACCAGTCGGGCGGCACATTATACTGAGCATATATTTTAGCATAAATGTTTTAAGCCACACCCTTAGTTAGATCGGCCACGTCTCTTTGAAAGACTCCCCACCCCCCCCCCCATTTTCTTCATTCCACTTAAAGCCATGACTGTCACCACATTGAATGAGTGTCATTGAACGATCTGCCCTAAGTACTTGTTCCATCACTGGGTAGGAGGAGCGTGTGATAATTATGTCCCTGAGGCACGCCCAGAGCGTCTCTCCGCTCCGTGCAGCCTCTTTATGCTGATGAGGTAGTTCTCATCTTTTTGCAAGATTTTCTGACAGAAGAGTCAACGGAAGTCCTCCTTTAACTGCACTTTGTCTCAACAGGACCTGTTTTCGGGGTCTTTACATTTATCCAAAAGTTGTTTGAACTAAGTTTCCAAAGAGATGATAGAGGTGTTCGCCATTTGACTAGAGTGTCAACAAGATTTCTGTAACTGCTCTGCAGCATTTACTCTCATTCACAGATTGTGCATGTCGTTTTTAGTTTTGTAGAATTAGTAAGACATTCTGCCAGAGATTTGTCCAATTCCTTTTTAAGATCTGCGAGACATGACTGCAAATCCTCCTTGGATAGTGGTGAATTATGTCCATTTGCTATGTCGTGATCAGCGGTATATCTTCTGTAGTCACCTGCTGTCGGATATGTTGCACCTGTGCATAGTAAGTATGAACATAACTTACTGTGTTCAGTTTGCTTCCCCAGCATCAACATATGCGCTACATGTTACCTTGGTAATCGCAGAGAGGGCGCGTCCCCGCCTGCTGGTGCACAGTATATGTTCAACTGGTCCTCATCTCCCTCAGAAGCCTTAAAAGACCAACCTTGCTGCTTCTCAGCCGAAGTAGTGTGTTGCCTGCCTAATGATGCAATGATTCAATTATAGGTCTCTCTGCTGTACCCGGGCCCCCACTTAGGTAAACCTTCAATCTGTTTCGGGCACCATAAATAATGTACCCACAAGGTGCACGGGCCCCTCCACTTGGCGAGTACCAACCGACCTGTGCCTCGGACTTCTGGCCTCCAGAGAAATACATTACTGGTGTTATCTTCACTCTCCCAGTCACCCCGCGCTTCAACTGTCACTCACTGACTGTGGCGCACTAAGCACTGCCGATTACTATGTCCATTTGTTGCGAGCATTACAGGCGGCAAGTCAGTCCGGCTGTACCAGGCACCAGGAGTTTTCCTGGGAGGCTGGAAGGGTGGGGGCCGGTTTTCCAGCAGTGGGGGCCGGTTTTCCAGCAGTGGGGGCCGGTTTTGCAGCAGTGGAGGCCAGTTTTGTTACTTGGGGCTGTGCTGCAATATCGGGCCCAGTAACAAAAGCAGCGAGCAAGCGTTTCCAGTCTCCCAGGGCCAGGCAGTGCTTCCCCAGGGGCTCTCACAGAAGCCAAGCAGGCGAAGGCCGGACCCCTAACCAGAGCTGCGTGGCTTATCTCCTGACACAAAGCAGCCTCCATCTAACCATCTTCCAAGCTGAGCCACGCTGCAAGGAACAGGTGGCCCACCAGCCCCAAGATCTGGCCCCTGCCGACAGCGACATACTGAATAGGCGGTATCTTGTGGTCAAATGTTGCTTTGTTGCGTCACCTCAGAGGGGTTTTCCGGTGTGATCTTGACTCCACCACAAGACAACACTCTTCATCACATGACACACATTGATCGAAGCCTACATACCACTTGTCTATGACTGCAAAACTTGATTCTATGTTGAAATGCCCAGGCCCTCTAACAGAACATGAATGCTACCACAACATCAGGAGATACTCAATAAGGAACAGCTGGCCCACTTAACTTGGACTGAAAACAGCATGTTTACATCAACGTGCTAGGCGTTCCTTGATTACATGCAAAATGATGACACACAAACATAGCTTGCCTTCCTTCGAACTGGGGTATTAAATCGATTTAACTGACAAACTGAATACTTAACAAGCATTTGCAATGCAATAGGTCTCGCATTAGGAAAGTTTGAGCTATTGGTATTGTAAATGACAAATTTTTTATTTATGTGTTGGTTTTGAAAATAGCGAATTTAATAGCTTTGTCATTTACAATGCCAATAGTTTTAACTTTCACAAATGTGACACCTATAGCATTTGTAATGCAATATGTGTTGTATTAACGTGACTTCGATGTATTGATATTACAAATCAAAATGGTTTTTACATTTTTTTATAATTAATTCTTAAATTAAAGTTATTGTAATTTATAATGGCAATAGCTGAATCAAAACAAAAGAGTCAAAGATAACACCGGATGTACCAGCTAAAAGTCAATTCATAACAGTAGTAAAGAAAGACACCGTGTGTTAGTTTAGTGAAAGTGCACAAAAAACTTGTGAAAAGTGTAAACACTGTATATTGAGTGAAATGAAATAAAATAAAGTGGGCACAAACCATGCCCGTGTGTTATATTGCAAAGGGTGGAGTGAAAATGCACCTGTATTCAGAAAACCAGTGACACAGTAAAACCAACGTGTAGCACCGTGCGCTCTAAACATAGCGTGTCATGATGCAGGCGATCTGTAACACACTTACTCAAACCGGAAGTGAAGGAATAGCCTGCTAATATATTTCCAACCGATAGCAGTAATGAATCTAAGTCAATGGAGATAGAGCCCCAATGTTAGCATTAGCGATTACAAATAATAATAACCTAATGTGTGGCAAAATGCTAGAAAAATATACTCACTAAAACACTGCTCTAATGTTGCCACGCTGGAGATTGAAACTCGAGATGGGAAATCTAAACAAGACGGAGGGCATTGCTGTGGGGAGGGGGGAGGAGAAATGCGACACGGCGGGCAGGGTAGGGGGCGGAGCGGGGAGAGCGGCAAGAGGGTGTGACGCAGCAGGGGCCTTTGAAGTGAAGCTAAGCTTCACTTCAAAGGTGTGGGAGGAGTGCGGCTCAGGCAGAGCGCACGCTGGGGGAAGCTTGTGGGGCGGAGCGGGAAGAGCTGCTGGGGAACAGATGGCTGGCGATTTGATGCTATACACGCGCATTTTAGGTCAATGCGCTTGCGCATTGACCTAAAAGCGCACGGGCACAGCATCAAAGCGCCAGTTAGTTAAAGTCTGTTTAAGCCCCTATAGTCTCGCTCCGCTCAATGCGCATGCGCATTGACAGGTCGCGAGACCTAAAAAGGTAATCTAAAAGAAGTAACAGGCTACGGTAGAAAATAAAAAATTATTAAAGATTTGATGATACGACCTTATATCTAGTGTTAAAGATAGGAGAAGGCCGGAGAACAAAAGATAAGATACTTGAAAACCCCAAAACACTATAATACATGGTGGAAAATACACAAAATCGGTTTGGAGGTGTGGAACCAAAATTTCAAATATATGTCTTTCACTTGCAACGTACAAATGTGGATGAGGTTTCCTTAAGGAACAATTGTTTTGACTGTTAGTGGATACTATTCAGAAACTCGTTTTTTAAATTTTTTGCTAGGAAGCAGGAAGGAGCTATTCCACACTGTGTGTAGGGCTCACAGGGAAATCCTACACAGGACCGGCTTTAGCGCTGTTGGCGCTAGGTGCGAAAATCATTTTTGGTGCCCCCACATTCTATGACCACCTCCGCGGATTCACTCACTACCACCAGGCAAACATGCATCTCATCCCTCCAATCATAAGTTAGTACTCAACACATCGCCCCCTTGAGATTAGCACCAGGCGCACAACGCCCATAGGGCTGAAAGGGCTACAACCCCAACTCCCCAGTTTTTTTTTTCTGGTTCCAGTACCCCCTGGGTCCCCACTCTGCCTATTCCTTACATTTGGATTTTACTTTTACTGCGGTAGTGTTAGAATGCATTTCATGAAAAGAAATCTAAAGTAGGGATGCCAAAAGAAAAATATCAGCCATTTTTTTAAAGAGCCTGCAAAGGCCTCGTCTTGACACTAAATAGGATTATAAGTAAAATCATATGTATTCATTTGGAATGTGACTTTTCTGTCTTTATTCCCTTTAATTATCAGTCATGGATCATTCAGGCAGCACTAAAACACAATTAAAAATGCGTTCTATTTATATTTGCTGTTCCGAGTATGCACAGATAAGTGCTGAAAAAAGGCTTTAGGTGACTGCTTATTTTTGTAATGTCTGGGACATCAATATAATGAGCTGGCAACCCTAATCACAAGACTGGAAGTTTGTTGCAGGATGAGCATAATATTTATTTCCTCCAACCTCTATTCCTTAACAGGCCCGACTGGGAACACAAACCGGCCTTGGCAACGAAGTCGGATCAACCGTGGAGGAGGGGGGGTAGGGCTGGGGCTAGGGAGGGTGGGCGTGGAAAGCACTGCAGCTGCTTTTGGTACAGGGGGCCGCTATTGCAGCACTGCTGCAAAAAGGCTCCTGGTACCAAAACCAGCCCCCACCCTTCCGGCCCACTGAGAAAACACCGAGTGCCCACTACGGTCAGTCCGGGCCTGCCCATGAATAGTGCCATAATACCAATGGTTTAACTGATATCTGAAACCCTACGCCCGACCTCAATAACATGCTGAGTTACTTGCCCTGCATTCGGGCAACTCACACTTCAGTCTCACCCGTCACTTTCAAACTCACCCTGCACTCACAGAGATCACAATGTACTCACACTGATCACCATGCACTCACACAATTCACCCAGACCTCAAAATGACCACACAGCACTTATGCCACTCCCCATGAACTCACACCATTCTCCCTCCACTTACCCTGCGGTCACATGAGCACACCGCTCACTCTGCACTAACAGTGATCACTATGCACTCACAATACACTTGTGCTGTTCATCCTGTACCTCACCCTGTAGTCACACAAGCACACCACTCACCCTGCACTCATGGGACACTTCATTCACCTGTCCCCCTTCCTGCTCACTCTGCAATCTCACTCAAACAAGCCCATCACTAACCATACATTCATTCGTCCCACTCTGCACTTAAATCTGCACCCAAATTCATATGGTCACCTCAGTCACCCTGCAGTCACTCCTCTAACCCTACTCTCACACTGTTGCATCACATCACATGGGCACTCCTGTGACAAACACAGCGCAGAAGGTTAATGTGCCTGCTACAAAGAACGTGTACCACGCGGATCACAGAACTGAATGAGTAAACTACGAGTAGCTCTGTAAAAATACTGAAATGTTCATCAGAAAGAGGCTATAGAGAGATGAGGTGTAGTGTTGGCGAGTGGTAGTGAGGGAATTAAAGGAGGAAATGGGGGATGGGCGTCAAAAAAGACTGTTGCACCATGTGCGATCCATGCTTAGCTGGGAGTCTTAGCCCCCCACCCCCACACTCCCCCTCTCCCCCGAAGCTCGGGTGTAGTTGCGCCCCTGGTCAGCACCCCTTCACAGGTCAGTGCCCAGCGCGGCCGCACCAGTCGCACTGCCCTAAAGCCAGCCCTCACCTACAAATAAGATATCAGTAACCTCCATTAACTCTCTCTTCCTTTGCACCTCTGGAGCCACATCAACACCCACACTTGTTGTCCCCTATGACACATAAGAACACCTAAGCATAGCTCCAAGGACTAGTAGCATCTCGAAGTACACCTAGCTTCGCCCATAACGTGTATTTTGGTGGATTTTATTTTATAATTATCCTGAACATATGAATAGGTGATTTCAATTTCTATATCTAATATGGAACATTATGTGTGGCCTTAACTAAAATAGGTCAACAGGGACAGCAACCACAGAATAATCACTCTGATTAACAGGCCCAGTTCTCGCGGGTGGGCTGGCCAGGCCCACCCAAAATGAGCCTTGGCCCTCGCATGGAGGATACGAAGGCCAACAGAAAATGGGCACTATAATTCAAAACGTTCTTCCGAACGTTGTTTTTCTTCCTGTTCTGGAAGTTGCACGATTGGGAATGGCTGTTAGAACGAGCCCAGGCCCAATCACATAACTCCTTTTAGAAAGGTGAGCTATGTCTTGCAGGTACAATAGAGGGGCATGGCAAAGGGGACACATTCTTTATTTGGCACGAGTAACTTTTGCCTACTGTCCTACTGGTGCGTGGATATTCCTTTTTTTTTATTCAACAGTGGAGAAAAGAAGTCTGTTTATTCTGATTCACCTTTACTGACCCCTGAATCTGCTTGTCAGATCAGGCTGTGCCACAAAGTTGAACTCACTCAGTAGGTAAGGGTAAAGGATCAAAACGGACACCAGCCTGGGGTAAAGAGGGTTTTATTGCCCGTAACAGGTGTTTCCTACTTGTTATCAGTCTTTCAGGGGCATATGGGGCAGTATCGGCGTTGTGGATAGGGCTTCGTTCTCTCCCGGTCTCTCTTCTTAACTGCTCCCTCCTAGTCTGACAGCGGGTCCCCGGGGGCTCTGTGTCCATGCGGCAGGAAACACAAAGAAAGAAAGAAAGCTGGGGCAAGGAGTCGGTTCTGTTGTACACTAAGTGAAAGGGAGGGTTGTGCAGGTACACCAGACCACACGTGAAACACTCCTATCGGGATTCAGTATGTGAAATGCTCAAGTGAAGGTGCCCAAAATAACCAAGAGGGAAAAATAAAAGAAAAGGAATGCAGCTTCAAGAGCGATGGGGGTACGCGATCCCGCCTCCCGATCCAGCCCGTGAAGCGTCTGCATACCTGTAGAAGCCACGCTCCTCCAGGAGCGTGGCTGGGCGACTCGCGGAGTCGTTGGCCCCCTGGCCCCGCCGGAGCTCCTGGTGACGAGTCCGCTTCCTTCCTTGCGGCTCCGACTCCTCTGTAGAGCACGGGCTTCTCCTCATCCGTCTCGTCTCCTTCGCCAGTGTTGCGCCACACACACTCCCGGGACTCCTTCTTCCTTAAGGCTCCATAGGAGGTGACATCAAGGGGCAGAGTCACGTCCTTCGGGATTCCCCATTCGGAGACGCCTTCCTCCAGAGAGTTGTCCAGGCAGTAGGGGTTTCTGGGATCTGCGGTCCAGGTGTCCTGTCGGGAAGAAACAAGAGCTGGAGAGAGGGGGTAGCGGCCCACCATTCGATATCGGCCCCGCGTTTCTCTTTGGATGGGGGCCCACGTTGTCACAATGTGTTACTATTTGTTCTTATTTTTAAAATCTGCACAAACCCAGCAAGGCACATACTTTGTGTATGCTTCGTGGATGTAGGACAACAATAAAAATTTCCAGATAACTGGTGATTAATGATCCTGCTGGATAGCAATCCTTTGTTGGTAGTTTTGAAATTTAGATAAACTGTAATTTATTTTGATAGCTCAGTGGGTGACATTCCCTATAGACTCATTTACATACTTATATGATTCAATGTCTCTGTATAATGTGTGTGTGGTGTAAAGTACCCTGACACCCTAGACTGATACGAGTAGTGCTATACAACAAATAAAATGCATATGAGAGGAGGGCTACGGAGAAATGAAGGACACTGTTGGAGGGTGGTAGTAATGGTATCTGTGGAGAAAGAGCACATTGGTGGGGTGCCAAAAAAGACTTTCGCACTAGCACTAATGCCGGCCCTGTCATAGCCTTTCTGTTTTAATTTAATTAGCAGTCAGGTAATTAGGGCAACTGTGGAACATATTTTAAAGTGTGTGCTAGTTATATTTACTGCTATAGTCAATGTTTTAAGTTTGGAGGTGATATTACTATTTTTTTTACAGGAATAATGAAAGTGGACCTGGATGGTGGCTGATATGGGGCTGGGGCTCAAGGCCAGCTGTGAGATAAGATGCACAGGAGAGGATGATAGAAAAGTAGAAAATCGGGAGAGGATGTACTTGCTTTGAAGCCTGGCCTGTTGGAATTGAGGGTTTGCAGACATTGCTCTTATTTTCAAAATAACTCCCCATATGCTCTGTATACACACAGAATTGATCAGTTGTATCATGGTGGTTGTTTGCAAGTAGATATGATGTAATCTAGGGTTTGTAGGCTACCAAAGAAGCGACAAATTGAGCCTGCAGTGGCCCACCCAATGTACCCTTGGCCCACCTAAATAAAAATTCCTGGAGCCAGGCCTGCTGATTAAATGTTTTTCCTCTTTCAGGTTTTACTGCATTAATGCACAAGAGGAAAGCCAATGATTTGTGTATGAAACACCGGAGTTTAATAGCATTTCTGAAATAAGTTGAAAATAAAGCTGGTATTTTTAGACTGACGATGTAAACACATGAGCAACCACCAGGATGTTAGCTGCAGGATCTTGGAGTTGAGAAATAAAACGACACACTTAAAAACACTCGATAAACCTGCACAAGCTGTTTTAATGCAGTGTGGCTGCTGCTCTGCAATAAGGAAAACGACTCGAAAGCAAAAGAATGAAGGACTTACATCATTAAAGGACCTTAACACATTAAACCTTCAAGGTCAAGCAAGGTGGAATCTTTCCTGTATTCAAGGACTCGCAAGCAAACTCGCTTACTCATTCGGCAAGGTTTCGCTGGAGCGGGATTGCTACCGTGGGGCTTTATGTTTTTTTCGATCACTAATCTCTACTCTCTCTCCTCGTTAATAAAAGGGCGAGCAAATACAAATAATAAATCCACAGGGCTTTAAAGGAGCCGTCGCCACACATGTCCAGCCGTTCACTAAATCTCTCTCCTTTATTTGTCAATCATTCAAAATTGCTACCCTTTTTCCAGGTACAAAGGGAACACGACGAGTCGCAGCTCAACACGCAGTGAGAACGAGAATGAAGTATCTGCTCTCACGTCCAAAAGAAAATCTGGCTTCAGTATTAGCATCTCGTATAGAGAAGGCATCCTGACATCAAGATGCCTCATGGGAGCCTGAACTAAGACCAGCTTCAGGCCACACCGGTGCTGACAGACTCACATCAGGGCTGGATTTGTCTAAAACTGTGTTTCAAAGTGAATTCCTTGTTTTTAATGTTCATGGGACAAGGTAATGTAAATGAGTAGCAAATGGGTTTCAATAGTGGTCGAAGTGGGGGGAAAAACAGCAGGGGACCTGTGGGCAGAGGGTGGGAATAACCAGAGGATTGAGTCAGTGGGTGGAGTCGAAGTTGAGGCCAGAAAAAGAAAAAGATCCCAGTTTTTATTAGTATTTGTTTGTCTTTTGACTGAGCAGTTACAGCTTATGTTATTTAATTTAACCAATGGATACACATGTTTATTTGAGGTTTAATATGAGTTATTGGCATTAAAATACATTCGCAAAGTGGGATACGTTTCCAATCACAGAGCCCCAAATAGGTTTAAAAGTGGAATCACAAGCCATTTGTCTCCAAGATCAGACCTTCCCCTCCCTTTTCAAACAAGAGCAGTTCAAACATGAATGACAAAATATCCTAGATTGCAAATGTTTTCTATATAATTATGGCTCTGCCATATTTGCCACATAAAATCCTCTGCTGCATAATCTACCGAATTTAACAAAAACATTGTTTGAAGCTCACACGGATCAAAAGTTACTAAAAACTGTGACTTATGTTGCTGCGAGGTGGAGGGTAAAGGTTGACTGGCTGGCCACCTTTCAAACTGCTGCATTTGTATTTTACATTGGTATTAATGAGGCAAAATCTTTGTAGAGACTGTTAGTACGAGTGAAAATGCCAAACTAATAAAGTATAAGAAAATGTACCGTATTAGCTGCAGCCTTTTTTGCTGCATAATTAGTCAACACTGCAACATCATTTTGTCCTGCATTGCTGCATAATTCCAGTAGCCCCAAAGCAGGCATCACATGAAGCAGAGAGGCCGTGAAGTTTGCAAACTTAGTTTGGTGTGGATGCAAATCCTACATTCCTGATCCCCGGCGAGTTGCACTACTACTGCTGAAACAAGGACAGTGCAGGTTCCAATGGGTGAGGCAGACTGGCCTCAAGGATCCTGTGATCTCGGTGGCAAAGTCACCGTTGCTCTAGGGTGTGCTACTTCGTAGGCCTGCCAGCAAGATTGGAGGTGAACTTCAGTATGGATTGTGGTGGTCAGGCTTTCAAGGTTAACCCACACTTGCTACCACTAGGGTCAATATGCTGGTGCTAAGACACCTGGGCTTCTAAGGTCTACCACATTCCCATGCTAAGGTCAAGCATGAAAATGTGCTTTCTCAGAAGAGCGGTCATAAAGGCTGAAACTGGTTCCCCAGGTCCAAATTCAGTAGCTGTGGCCATAGTGCCACATCCTCTCCCCCACTGAATATCATACTGCCCTACTGAAAGAAACACGCACTGCCTTCAGCTACACCCCAATTGTGCCCTTTTATAAACGCCTGGATGTAACTCAATTTAAATTATGCACTAGACAAGAGTTAACAGGCTGCCTGGATGAAAAAGTAACAAAATCCTGGAATAAGCAAACACTCATAAGAAGAGCAAGATTATGTAAAGCACATGAAATGTAAGCCGGAACAACATGGTTACCTTAACGCTTTTATACCAATTATTCAGAAATCAATGAGTGTTTTTGCCTGAAAAGTTAAAGACATGACTAAAGGGCCTAGAAGGGAACCGTTTCAATTTCCATTGTGTTTATCCTTACAAAAGGTCAAAATTGTGGTTCAAAACAAAAAGACTATATCCCTAAACACAGAGCCCCTGTACACACATTATAAACTAAAATAAGGAAAACAGCTGATAAGAATCACATCAAACATTTTCCATTCCACGCATCAACCATGTATAGAAGTACCTCCAGGAATGGTGCACTTCCCCACCCGAAGAAAACAATGCTGTTCAAAGAAATACTAGAAAACAAAAGTAGCGCTTTATTGGCAAACCCAGTAAAATGCCGCAAAAGTGTTTGGGTGTTAATTAAAACCAATCTAGCCACTCTGCGACCACTCTGTCTTGATTTAGTTATTTATTCATTTTTTCGCATTTTGAACTTTTTTTCCCTCTCTGTTCCGAGGTTGCACTTTGGAATAGAAAAATGTCAGAAAAAGACGACATTTACAGCAAAAGCATTTTTTTCATTTTTTGGACACATTTCACAGGGAATAAACAAAGGAGAGGAAAGAGAGGGTAAGAGCAGTTGAGGTCACGGTTTTCTGCAACTGAGGAGCAAGACCAAAAGAGCGGGAATAAGAGGAAGAAAGAGGGGAGGCAGCTGTCAGAGGCAGTGCAGGAGATGTGGACAATGTCCTTGTCTACTCTGGGCAAGAAGATAAAGACAGAGGGCCTTAATATGAGTTTGGCGGTGCTGAGCCAGCTTTGAACAGGCACAGAACTGCCAAAGCCGTGCATAGTTCGTGCGCCAGATTCCAAGTTCAACTTATGTCTGGCGAGCTTTTCTTTTGCTGTTCTCAATGGAAAGCGAAAAGCAGTTCCAGCTCGGCACGAACTGTGAAGGCGGGTGTGGGCCTCCTTTGCTGTTGACTTGTCTCTAGTCGATTTCTTCCTTGGGTTTATTTTCCATCAGTGGGATCACGACTGTGTGAGCATGTTCACTTACATCACACGTTTTTCTTTTCTGGCACAGGTGCTGGACACAGTGGCATTTGGGCTAGCTTAAACTACATAGTGGTTATATCGGCTTTTATAAACTCTGCTGTTTTTTCCAGTGTGCACGCTCTCTTGTACCTATCCTTGTTAGTATAATCAGTTATCATGAACCTGTGCCTTCTCTTTTTATGGTGTGCTGGTCATTAGCTGTCCATATCCCTGGCACACAGCACGTCCTCCCTTGTTTGTACCTGATCCTTGCGCCCTGAAGTAGGTAAGACCCACATCCGGGTCATGCACCGAAACGCATGTCGCGCTGGTGTTTTCTTGTCAACCTGTTGTTTTTCTCCGTCTCTGGACTGCAATCATTATGTTGAGAAGAAATTGGATTCTAAACATGAATTGTACCATCAACTGATTTTTTTATTCATGTATTAATTTTGAAATTGTTCCACTTGTTCCAGTCCTGTGAACCTCCCAGAATGATCAATTGTCTCCTGTTGCGGGGGGATTTGTTTCCATGTATATATTGTTATTTTCTAAGAGTTGAACCCTTATTCTGTGGGACGTATGAGTATATGTGGGTATGCTTCTGTTTGGTCAAAAGAATGTGTGTGTGTGGTGTAGGATGCGCATGGATTATTTTTGGTGCATTATGTACCGTGTTTTTTTATTAAACTGCAAAATTATATTTATTAAATACATTTGATATTTTTCTCTTTTAATGTTTTTGTGGATCATATTTTGGAAGGGCAGTGTTTCATGTTTGTGGTATTTATATCAGTGACTATTAGCACACTGAACTTTGTAAACAGGCAGTGAAATGTTGTTTGTTTTGATTGTGCCTCTTTGTTTCCCTACCAACAGCCTTTTCATGGGGGGCTCACCGCCATGAAAAGGCTGGAATGGGGAACTCATAATATGCTCAGCGGGCTGCGGTGATCCCACCTTGCATATTGGATACCCCTGTCCGCTGCACCACCACCAGTTGAAGTTGTTAACCAGAGTTGATGCAGATAGTGCTGTTCATCTCTAGACAGGTGTTTATTGAAGGATACAATCCGGACACCTGCGTCTGTAGATGAACAACATTATCTGCACCAACTATGGTGAAAAAGCTCAACTAATATTCAAGTAAGCACAAACATTGTACTGCATATACCATATATATTGCGACTTATATAGCGCACGTATCACCCGAAGGTATCAAGGCGCTTGCTTAGGGAACCCGTCCTGGTATTCCCCTGTGAGATACCCCGGCAGGGTATCCACAAGGTGAAAGCCAGGCATCCCGCCGCGAGGGGCCGTAGTGGAGATTAAGCAAGCTATTGCCCAGAGTCGCAGAGTGTGACCCCGTGAGTCAAGTAGGCACCGGAGCGAGAATTGTCGAGTCCGTGGAATTTTTCAGCCCGAGACCCGCCGAGGCGGGGAATCGAACCCTGGTCTACGACCGATCTCAGCTTCCGGGTCTGCCGCCTCTAACCACTGAGCCACGCTTCTCCTTCCCATACCATAGTGTTAAGGGGGTGAACTGTGCTGTAATGTGAGGCAGTGTGCTCCCAGCCCCTTGCCTTCCAAGTCAAACTCAGCAGTAAATCCTTTTAAGGATAATATTGTGAAAGAAAAGTTGTATACATTGTATACTCTGCCCAAGTCAAGTGGTCAATCAGGGTTTTGAGGGATGGTAAAATGAAGTCTTCTGTAAGGAGTCAGAAGGGTATGACTAAGAAAAGGGAAAAAAATTGAGAAGAATCTCTGAATGGAAAACAAAAAAATCTGAATTTCCCTAAGGATTATGATATGAAGAGCTTGAGAGATGGGGGTTTGATGCAATTACCTCTTGAAGGCAGTGCCTAGACTGCGCCTACTACGCAGAATTTCCCGTATGATGATCTTGCTGGGGTAGAGGCAAGAACTGGAGCAGCGTTGGCTATTTCCATTCCACAGTATCTCACCCTTCAGGGGGCCTTGCTTCCCATACTCAATGTTCCACTTGAGCCTCCTGGAGTGGAAGGGAGAATAGGAAGTGGGCGTTTTGATCCCTTGCTGGAGTGAGGTTCTAGTTATGTTAGTAATCCGCTTGAGTGGTCTCGGGGGAAGTCCCCACTTAGGAGGGACAAACAAGGGGCATCAGGTGTCTTAGCCACTGTGATTCCATCAATCATGCACCACAGTAGCATTTGTCCCGCACCCTCGTTCCTTGCTTAACTATGGGGTAAAAACCTTTAGTCCGAGGATTTGGGAATGTTTACGGACTCCACAATAGGCTATTCACAAAGGACCTGTGTGGAGCAGAGCGCTATGTCATCTGTTTTGAATATTAGCCTGTTATTTGACAACAAGTCTTCTCTGGTAAATAGAAGCTCTATCCTAAATTGCTTCATGGAGATTGATGCCTTAAAGTTGGTGAAAAGTGGTGGCATTACCATTCATTTATTTGGTCCATCCCCTTATTCCAGAGTCCTCATTGGCTCCCTCATTATCCCAAATTTGGTTGTTCAGAATTGTATATCCTAAAGTGAGGGATTGATGTTGTACCTGCTGTCCAGCATTGGGAATCCGATACCCAACAATCGAATGCTCTAAAAGTATTTCAGTCAATGGTGATTGATGCAGTGGGGAATGATTCTGATTTCATACATGGGAAGGCCAAATATATTGTTATTTCACTGGGGCAAGGAGGTCGAGTAATTCATGAGGAGGAGGGTCCAGTAATTCATCCCTGGGCACCTGATTAGAAGGATGACATTTTCCGGTGGTACTGGATAACGGGTGCTTTGAATAACACCTGCCCTTTACTCTGGATCAATGTGCCCTTGCAGTAGCCTGGGTGGGCAATTTCTGTAATGGAATATGTCCGGGTTGGGACAGGATGGGAACAAATCTTCTGAAATCTTTTAATCCTTTAATCATGTGCCTACAAGAACTTGGTCATGTACCAAGATTATTTGCAGTGGTTAATTTGTAGTCTCCTGTAATGCCAGAAGTACCGAAAGGGGCCACTCTAGTGGGGGGTGGCAATCTTGCTCAAGGACATGGTTAACTGGAATCATGTCGTTTATATACGAAATAAACTTATAAAGCGCAAACAATTGCCCAGAGGCATTTGTGTTTATTTTTTGTGTTTCTGCTTAAATGTGGCCTTTTTGGGTGACAACAGCAGTCCATCTTTCTTTTTATCAGTGAACATGGCCATTCTACCCAAGAAACCATTTGATTTCCTGGTGAGTTCACTCTTTCCTTTTGTCCATGAATAGAAGATTGCCCCCGGGTTATAATCATGAGAGACCTACATGCCAAGGCGTCCGATGCCAAGGCGTCCGATTCTGCCTCTGCAATCTTTGTCAATGTTGACAACAAAGATATATGCTCCATTTTGGTAATTCTGTTCCCTGATAAAAAATTAGCACAGACAAGCGTGGGTTTCTAATACTTTAAACAATTAGAAAATTAAACCTGATTATATTAAATGGGAGATCTCCTGTGGGCGATGCCGATTTATATACCTTTTAATGTTCCCTCCACTCAGTCTACTTGATTATGTGATAGTCTTCTTTCATATGTTTGGGGTTTGTGAGAAACTCACTGTTTTTACATCTGATATGAGTGTTCATAGTTTAGTTGGTACATCTGTGGCCTTTAGTCTCCAGGAGTTAGACTCTGGGAATCCACAATTGGTTTTTAACAAGGCGAATTGTTATTCCTTTTGGACTACTAAGGATACGGTTGCAATAAGTGTTAAGATAAAGGGAGTTTGTGTAGGTCGGGTGGGACTAGTTTGTGGTAATCATATTCTTTTTTTCGAGTCCTATATTGAAGAGTTCTGTAAATTAAGCACTAGACCCGATGAGCTTCGGTTGCCGAAAAAGTGCGAATCCTTATTTAAGGCAATAAATCAGGAATTAAATGCATTGAGAAAACAGCATTCCTTGGGCCAGCAGCATGAAATTGACCACTTTAAACGGTTAAGAACCAGATGCTAACTCCCTGAGAGCAGAAGGGAATGTGATTTAAAATGGATCAATCTAAGAGAGGCTGCTGGTGCTAAAGAATCTAGGAAGTACTGGCGTTTGGTTGCAAAATATTGTGACCCTAGGGTAAAGGCGCAGTCAATCCCCATTCCTGAAAATACTTGGGTGGACTATATCTCCCAGTTGTACGCAATACCATGATAGATATCCCCGTGACTTTCTGTGTGGATTATGTATCTTACTTGGTGTATGGTGCCAATTCTGCTGATGACGCAATAGGGTTTATAAAAAACACATGAACTTTCAGCGCTTTGGGGCCTGATGAGGTTCCCATTGCTGTTTTTTAAAAAAAAGTCTGTAGCTTGGGTATCCTTCCTCACCCCAATATTTAATTATTGCTAGAGTTATGTGAAAATCCCCTATTCATGGAAGGGTAGTATCATTGTTCTGTTGTATAAGAAGGGCCCCAAATCCTACTGGGCAAACTTTAAACAGATAGCATTGCTGTTGCTTCTGGCAAATTAATTGCCAAGAGTGCACTTTGTCATTTACAGAAATATTGTGGTCCTTCAAAAGGTATGCTAGTATAAATGGCATTCATTGATTTCTACACAGCTTTTGACAGAGTTGATCACCAAACGCTGTGGAGTAAGCTTCTCCTTTTGGTATTCTGCACCGCCTTTGGATCTTATCATGGAGCTACACACAGATACCTAGTGCCACATTTTGATGGGAAGGATGCAAGGTTTATCCCATAAGGTAAAAACACATATTGGTCTTAAGCAAAGCTGTTTGTTGGCTCCCCTTATGTTTTCTTTATACATTTATGATCTTCCAGGCACCTTAAATCAACTAAGGGGTGAACCTCCCAGATATGGTGAGATGTCAATTGGCTCCCTATTACATCCAGATGATGTAGCCATTATGGACCTAACTCCTATTGGCTTACAGCACCGTCTTGTAGCAATATCAAAGTATGCAGAAGTCTACTTTCTGAAGATTAGTATTCCCAAAAGCAAAGTCCTGATCTTTCGCAAGAACAGGCCAAGACTAAAGAGGAATTTTTAACTGGTGTTTAGGTACTGACAAACTTGAAATAGTGAACTTGTATCTTTATCTCAGGAAGGTCTTCTCCAAGAACGTTAGGGACATTGATCATATGAAGCGCTGTTTGAGCAGGACCCTCTCTCAAGCCAATGCCTTGTGCAGATTTTACAAAATGTGTGGGAGATGTCATTTTGGTCATGTCTTGTCAGTTCATAGAGCCAAAATCCTCCCTGTCCGTGATGTGTGTGCAAAGTGTTAGGTATGAGTTACTGGCACATTTTTGAGGAGATTGAAGGTCAACTTTTTCATCAGATGTGAAACTTGAATACACCTGCAACATCTCATTCTTTGCAACTAGATTTTGTTATCTTCTTATTTCTTTTCACTGGCTGTGGTACAAGGTGTGGAAACTCCCTCCTATGAGGAGAGGAGGGGACATTAAGGCAAGTCTAGAAGATTTACATTTTCTCTCTGCTAAAATACCGGAACACGTTTTTTTAGGTCTTTTGAGCAGGCTAATGTAACTTTTGGGATCGATATGAATATAGATTCTTTTTTATCGAAGGACGCTCTGAAGGGCTCTCTGTCTAAAATAAGTTTGGCTAGTGATATTGCTCTGATCCGCGTAATCAGGTGGTGAGGGGGGAGCAATTTGGGAAAAAGACCTCAGCCTTATTTAATATGGAATCTGCCCTATGGGATCAGAAGGCTAGGCTGATCCAAGATCATCAACAGCTCTCTGCAACAAGGCCACATTCCAGACTCCCTTAAGGTGGGGCAAGTCACGCCTATACTCAAGAAACCTACAGCTGATCCGGCTGACCTAAACAACTATCGGCCCATCACCAATATCCCCACCCTGGCCAAACTGCTGGAGAAATGTGTCCAACTCCAACTAACAAACCACATTGATCAATTTGACCTCCTCAACCCTCATCAATCAGGCTTCAGAGCGAAACATAGCACGGAAACAGCAATGACACACATAATTGATGATGCCCTCCAAATTCTGGACCGCAATGAGTCCTGCCTCCTCATCCTTCTTGACCTCTCCTCAGCATTTGACACGGTCAAGCATGAGAATTTGCTGGAGCTGCTAAGTACTAGAATGGGGCTATCGGGAACTGTTCTCAAGTGGTTTTCGTCCTTCCTTCACAACCGGTCTCAGAGGTTCAAGATCGACAATGTGCTATCTACACCTGTGCCTGCAGATCTAGGTGTCCCACAAGGATCCTCCCTCTCCCCCACACTGTTCAACCTCGTTATGGAACCGCTCGCCACCTTGCTTCAAGCATCCAATGTTCAATTTCATATGTACGCTGATGACACACAACTCTATCTAAAGTTACAATCCCCGGAAGATATCAAACATCTGAACTCCACGCTTATCAACACCCAATCCTGGCTGGCCGTTAATCACCTCAAACTAAATGCCCTGAAAACTGAGTTCCTACTCATCTCACCTCCGGCGAAAATCTCCACCACCCAGACCTGGCTCAACAACCTAACAGCACTCAATGTCCAACCTACCATCGTGGACTCGGCGAAATCCCTAGGCATCACACTCGACGCCAGGCTCAACATGCAGCAGCACGTCAGCAATGCCACAAAAGCAGCTAATTTCCAAATTAACACGCTGAGGAAAATTAAACCTTTCCTCCCGGCCAAAGACTTCCAAACGGCTGTACAGGCTTTAGTCATCCCTCGAATAGACTATGGAATTGCGGCCCTCAGCGGTCTCCCGCTATCCACAACAGCACCCTTAAGAGCCTCCCTGAACGCTGCCGCGAGACTCATTACTGGATCTAGAAAGCATTCGCACATATCCCCAGACTTAAAGTCTCTAAAATGGCTGCCTTTTGAAGCCAGAATACAGCTAAAAATTGCAGTGATGACACACGCGGCCGTACACCACAAGGCACCCAACTACCTCGCCCAAAAACTGTCTATATCAGGAGGTTCGAGATCCAATAGGAGTACAAAAAATCTACTCCTGAAACCTCGTAGATTCCGGAAAGTGAAAACTTACAAGCGCTCCTTCTCAGGAATGGCACCCAGGATCTGGAATGCGCTCCCGCCTGAAACAAGGCTGATCTCCTCCACTGCACTCTTCAAGAAAGAGGTGAAAACAATCCTTCTGGCCAAGATCTCCTGATCGTTATAGAGGTTGGTTCAGAGACTCTGCATTGGTTCATGTCACTGCTCACCCTATCCCTTGGCACTATACGCTACTTGTTGGGGGCATTACTACGCTACTCTCTTACTACCGACCAAGACCGGATACACGTTGGTTTACTGATCCTCCTAAACACCTCTGTAGTGGGATCAATGACTTGTGCTGTCCTATATTACTTCCTTAATTGATTGTATTTGGATTGGTTTTATGTATGTTTTTATTATCCATGTTATTACCATGTTATTGACTATTATACTGTTCCCATTATCTCTACTGCCCCTACCCTGTCTTTGTGAAGCGCTCTGATATCTGTAAGGATCCTGTTCGCGCTATATAAAACTTTGAATAAATAAATAAATAAATCCTATGCTGAGGCTAGATTTTCTCCTTTTTGTGTGGGATTACCGGCATTTGGGACAAAATCCTGAAAAAGGATAGAAGATGAGAGTTGTGTCAACTACATATTCCGGATCTTAGCGACATATTGTTTGTGTGTCCTGTGTTACAGATTGTTCGTCACCATTTTCTAAGGTCTCTTTATTAAATACAACATACATTCTACCTTGGAGGCTCATGAATTAGTATTGTTTCCCATGAATGAAATTACATGTTATAAGATTAACCAATTTTTTAGTTTTTGTTTAATATCTATTACGGTCCTGGTGTATTATCAGTAGGTGTTTAAAACTAATGCAATGTTTCCCCCCAAATGATTTGATTAGCAACAAGATTCATTGCATTTTTTAGATCCTTAATGTACCTCTATTAGGACCACGACACTTCACAGATGGGTGTTCATAATTAATGTTAATGTTTGTCTTGAATGCTCTGATGGAATGTGTTGAAAAGTGCATTATCTGGTCATGTTTCTTAGACATACAATACTGGTATATTCTAATTTTGTGTATACATGCTGCTATTCTTTAAGGTGGCATTTATAAGAATGTAGTATGCATTATTTGCACTTCGCATATTTCACTACGCACATTGCACTTTATAAAGGCCTGATAATGAATGTATTGAACAAGCTCTTTATATATTATATTTGCTTTCCTTATTTCTTTTGGTGTTCATTACCTCCGTTGTGAGGTTGGGAATAAGTGAGTCGCTTAAGTTGGCCTAGTGTATCAAGTGCTATTAGGACGTCTCGGGATCCCGGACGATTCCTATCATTCATTAAATTACTGTACTTGCGACCCACAGTGCGCATCCGTCTCAATGGCACACGAACGTCCTCCTTCCCGCTTATTCAGGGGACGCGGTACGGGTGCCCGCTTTCCCCCTTGCTGTTTATCATTGTGGCACCTATGGGCGAAGCATCTGCGTCGTGGTTTACAGTTTTCCACTGGCACCTTATTTCTTACTCTATATGCAGATGATATTATACTCTATGTGCCGCATCCCGAGGATAACCTAACGCCACTCCTCCATGAAATCACCAGGTATGGCACCCTATCAGGCCACTGCATTAACTGGGGAAAATCTGAGGTTTTTCCGCTTACCTCTGCGCCCTGTGACAGAATGATGGAATTGCCTCTGGCATGGTGTGAGGACTCTGTTAAGTATCTCGGCATTCACATACTCAGATCGTATTCTGCAGCTCAATTACGGCCCAGTGGTTGAAAGGTTGGGGGGCAATGTTGAACGCTGGTTAAAATTGCCTCTGTCAATGGCGTGACAAATTGCCATTATTAAAATGGTGATCCTTCCCCAATTCCTGTACCTATTCCAGTATATCCCCATCCCATTATATAATAGCTTCTTCTCGACTAAATAATTCATATTTGATTAGGCTGGTGTGAGGCAGTAGACAGCCCCACATAAGTTGGGAAACCTTGATGCTGCCATATGGGGGGTTGGGGGGTTTGGGGTACCAAATCTTTGTATGCTACTATGTTGCGAAGACAAGCTTTGCACGGCATTGGTATCATGCAGATGCCAGGATACCATACCTTTGCCCAAAGCAGACCTTGCACTTCAAGCGCCCCATAATACACTACTGCCAGTGGGAATGCAGCGGGACCCACACGACATTCAGACACTCGCCACAACGTGCTGGGCATGGCACCGACTACTCTGTGTCGCTGGGTCCCAGCTCTTGCATTCCTCCTCACTACCATTGGTGGGAAACGGGTGCGTCCGCACTCCACAAGAGACATTGGTGAAATGCACGCTCGCCAAGTTCCACTGGGTTCCATTTGGAGATTTGTTCCCCAGTGATCATATCTTCTCACGTACGGAAGACCCCTGTTTTGGGGCTGCCACAGTGATGGACCACTTTATATTACAAAGGTTGCAGAGGTCTCTTAGAGCCACCATTCCCAGCTACCCACTTGAACCCCTGAATTCCCTCTTGTGACAGGAGTCATCAAAGACACAAGTGGGGATCAGCACCTATCCCGCCTCTCTCTACAAGTCCGCTGTGTCCCTACTCCCCATTCGGAATGCTGGAGTGCGTGCTGCCTGGGAGCGCGATTTAGGCCACCCCGTCTAGGATGCCCCGTGGAGTCGTTTCTGTATACAAATACGTTGTGTCTCTCCTAATCACAGGCACAAATTGCTGCATTTTAAGTTTCTTTGGTGGGCATAAGTGACACAAAGTAGGCTGCATTGCATGGACCCATCCTGCCCACACACATGTCCCAGATGTCACTCCCCAGAGGCAGATTTTGTACACATGGCTTGGACGTGCGATAAGTTGCTGGGTTCTGGGGGACAGTTTTCATGGAGCTCTCACATTTGATTGAGATGAAGCTTGCACCATCCCCGCTATTGGCGCTTATGGGGCACACACACAACCTCCCTAAACATAAAAAATGTTTTGTTGCAATTGCGCTTCTCCTCGCCAAAAGGGAAGTAGCTATTCACTGGGACAGCAAATTCTCACCCACATTGAAGGCATGGTTGCGGAGCATGACATACTGTAACACAAACAGAGACACGTAGCACTGCTGCAGCCACCTGTATCTAGACCTCGCGACATAGGACAGCCACTCCATTCATATTTGCTAACAGTGCATGAAGGGGATGACACACCGCCTCCAAAACAACACACCCCTCCAAATGATGGAACAAGCTTGGGATCTTAGGCCCCCGCTGGGTAATCCCATTGTGGCGGTGGTGTATAAACAATTTCCTCTCTCCTCCCCTTCCCCAGGACTGTCATATTTACGAGTCACCTTTGTTGACAAATGCTTGTATTCGGACCAGTAGGATTGCTAATTATTGTCGGTGCTAACCTGTACTGTATTATATTCCAATGTGCACTGTGAAATCAATAAAGTTTAATTAAAAAAATAAAACTGCAAGCTTACATTTTTATGGTGATTCCTATAAACACAGTAATTGTTTATTTCTTGTTTTTAGGGCTCGGCCTACGTCAACCCTGCGACAGCAGGGGAGGCGGAGCTTCGAGGTCCTTTTGTTAAGGGCTTTTGAATCCTGCAGGAAAAATTCCTCAGTGCGCGAGCTTTTTCAGTGGTTTAGTTTGCGATGTGAATGGTAATTGGTCCTCGCGGTGCCCTATTTTTAGTAGCCTGCACGTAATAGGCTATATGTCTTTCTGCTTGAGCACTTCCGCCATATCCTGAGTGGTTACGCGCACAGCAGTGCAATAAATTAACAATTAGAGCTGTCAGGGCGCTGCGGTAATGGAATCCAGATGGTCTGGGCGCGTTCACCAGTCTGCCGTGAGTTTATCGTGCGCGCGTCCCTTTGCACTCCTCCCCAAACAGATTCACGTCAGTCTGCCCAATCTAAATAATAACCCACATATCCACTATGTGCCACATGTCTTTATCTGTTAAATTGTCTTAGAGATCACGTTTGTAATTATTTGTGAAACGAGGTATGGGGAAAACCAGTTATTCGCCAGGTTCAACACAATTTGGTCGAATAAAGAAACGGGATTTCATATAATTCAGTTTTCACGCTAGACATTGAGTATTGTAGCCACTAAAACTCTTAGATGTAGCAACAAGAAACGGTATGCCTTTGCCGCGTCAAGCGCTATATTATCTTAATTGCCAGCTGATTCTGTTTGCAGTCGTGACCCTTTCTATAGAGCAGCTCTTTGAAACTAAGTGGCCTCCTTCAATTCACCAACCCTTTCCCCACTACCACTTCCCACTCAAACTCATGTCCGGCACGCCTCGGAGGAGTGACACTCCGTGATGTGCGCTGGTGTCCGTTCTCAGCTTGTGTTTCCAATGGCTTGGCAGTCACATGCTCCCGAATATGTTGATAGTTGCTAGGAGACTGCAGGAGGGCTGTACTCGCCAGGATCCGCAGACACCCTGGGGTTAAAATCTCACTTTTTCACTTCCCGAACAGTTTTCGTTTCCTGCTTCTTTGACACCCCCCTTCTCCGAATCGCACCTTACATTTGCTTTATCATGGGGCCAAATTAGATCCGTGCAGCACTTGGTGCTGCTGATGTGTGCTGTCATTAGTGCGGCCCTTGAGCATGGTTTAAGCTGTTGCAGGACATCGCCGAACCACGCCATTACGATTTCTGGCGGGCTCTTGGCATTTCATTGATGCAGCTTGTAGTAAATAAACCTCAGACTGGGCGGAAAGTAATACAGCGTTGACACCATGTGCGTGCTTCTTAAAGGTGCACTAACCTATTCAGGGTCTTCAGAAGAACACTTAAGAGAGGCAGCTGGGTGTTGAGAAAAATGCACTTCTAGGTTATTTTAGAAACAAAAAACACATTTGCGATATTGAATGATGTTTTGAGAAAATACACAGTTCACCATTAATTGTTCAGACTTGTGTTTTTATTTTTTTTTGAGGCATAGATTTTGCCATCCATAAACAACCACTCAGAGGACTGAGTTTTTGATTTGCATATTTATGTCTACTGCTCACGTATACCCACTTTAAATCATTCAGTGGCATGCAGTGGTAGTGTTGCTTAGCTATGATTGTGCAGCAGGTGCAGTGGCACCAGTGTGTGGCGTAGTTACCATTCGTGGAGCAGGTGAGGTGTTATCAGTGTTACTTAGCTATGAATGCGCAGCAGGTGCAGTGGCACCAGTGTTGCGTAGCTATCATTGGTCTAGCATGTGCAGTGGTACCGGTGAGTGGTAGCTACCATTGGTGGAGCAGGTGCAGTGGTAGTGTTGCTTAGCTATGATTGTGCAGCAGGTGCAGTGGCACCAGTGTGGCGTAGGTATCATTGGTGCAGCATGTGCAGTGGTACCGGTGAGTGGTAGCTACCATTGGTGGAGCTGGTGCAGTGGTAGTGTTGCTACCTATGATTGTGCAGCAGGTGCAGTGGCACCAGTGTGTGGCGTATTTACCATTCGTGGAGCAGGTGTAGTGTTATCAGTGTTACTTAGCTGTGAATGCGCAGCAGGTGCAGTGGCACCAGTGTGGCGTAGCTATCATTGGTGCAGCATGTGCAGTGGTACCGGTGAGTGGTAGCTACCATTGGTGGAGCTGGTGCAGTGGTAGTGTTGCTTAGCTATGATTGTGCAGCAGGTGCAGTGGCACCAGTGTGGCGTAGCTATCATTGGTGCAGCATGTGCAGTGGTACCGGTGAGTGGTAGCTACCATTGGTGGAGCAGGTGCAGTGGTAGTGTTGCTTAGCTATGATTGTGCAGCAGGTGCAGTGGCACCAGTGTGTGGCGTAGTTACCATTCGTGAAGCAGGTGAGGTGTTATCAGTGTTACTTAGCTGTGAATGCGCAGCAGGTGCAGTGGCACCAGTGTTGCGTAGCTATCATTGGTGCAGCATGTGCAGTGGTACCGGTGAGTGGTAGCTACCATTGGTGGAGCTGGTGCAGTGGTAGTGTTGCTTAGCTATACTTGTGAAGCAGGTGCAGTGGCACCAGTGTGTGGCGTAGTTACCATTGGTGGAGCAGGTGAGGTGTTATCAGTGTTACTCAGCTGTGAATGCGCAACAGATGCAGTGGCACCAGTGTTGCATAGCTATCATTGGTGCAGCATGTGCAGTGGTACCGGTGAGTGGTAGCTACCATTGGTGGAGCTGGTGCAGTGGTAGTGTTGCTTAGCTATGATTGTGCAGCAGGTGCAGTGGCACCAGTGTGGCGTAGCTATCATTGGTGCAGCATGTGCAGTGGTACCGGTGAGTGGTAGCTACCATTGGTGGAGCAGGTGCAGTGGTAGTGTTGCTTAGCTATGATTGTGCAGCGGGTGCAGTGGCACCAGTGTGGCGTAGCTATCATTGGTGCAGCATGTGCAGTGATACCGGTGAGTGGTAGCTACCATTGGTGGAGCAGGTGCTGTGGTAGTGTTGCTTAGCTATGATTGTGCAGCAGGTGCAGTGGCACCAGTGTGTGGCGTAGTTACCATTCGTGAAGCAGGTGAGGTGTTATCAGTGTTACTTAGCTGTGAATGCGCAGCAGGTGCAGTGGCACCAGTGTTGCGTAGCTATCATTGGTGCAGCATGTGCAGTGGTACCGGTGAGTGGTAGCTACCATTGGTGGAGCTGGTGCAGTGGTAGTGTTGCTTAGCTATAATTGTGAAGCAGGTGCAGTGGCACCAGTGTGTGGCGTAGTTACCATTCATGGAGCAGGTGAGGTGTTATCAGTGTTACTCAGCTGTGAATGCGCAGCAGGTGCAGTGGCACCAGTGTGGCGTAGCTATCATTGGTGCAGCATGTGCAGTGGTACCGGTGAGTGGTAGCTACCATTGGTGGAGCTGGTGCAGTGGTAGTGTTGCTTAGCTATAATTGTGCAGCAGGTGCAGTGGCACCAGTGTGTGGCGTAGTTACCATTCGTGGAGCAGGTGAGGTGTTATCAGTGTTACTCAGCTGTGAATGCGCAGCAGGTGCAGTGGCACCAGTGTGGCGTAGGTATCATTGGTGCAGCATGTGCAGTGGTACCGGTGAGTGGTAGCTACCATTGGTGGAGCTGGTGCAGTGGTAGTGTTGCTTAGCGATGATTGTGCAGCAGGTGCAGTGGCACCAGTGTGGCGTAGCTATCACTGGTGCAGCATGTGCAGTGGTACCGGTGAGTGGTAGCTACCATTGGTGAGCTGGTGCAGTGGTAGTGTTGCGTAGCTATAATTGTGCAGCAGGTGCAGTGGCACCAGTGTGTGGCGTAGTTACCATTCGTGGAGCAGGTGAGGTGTTATCAGTGTTACTTAGCTGTGAATGCGCAGCAGGTGCAGTGGCACCAGTGTGGCGTAGCTATCATTGGTGCAGCATGTGCAGTGGTACCGGTGAGTGGTAGCTCCCATTGATAGAGCAGGTGCAGTGGTAGTGTTGCTTAGCTATGATTGTGCAGCAGGTGCAGTGGCACCAGTGTGTGGCCTAGTTACCATTCGTGAAGCAGGTGAGGTGTTATCAGTGTTACTTAGCTGTGAATGCGCAGCAGGTGCAGTGGCACCAGTGTTGCGTAGCTATCATTGGTGCAGCATGTGCAGTGGTACCGGTGAGTGGTAGCTACCATTGGTGGAGCTGGTGCAGTGGTAGTGTTGCTTAGCTATAATTGTGCAGCAGGTACAGTGGCACCAGTGTGTGGCGTAGTTACCATTCGTGGAGCAGGTGAGATGTTATCAGTGTTACTTAGCTGTGAATGCGCAGCAGGTGCAGTGGCACCAGTGTAGCGTAGCTATCATTGGTGCAGCATGTGCAGTGGTACCGGTGAGTGGTAGCTACCATTGGTGGAGCAGGTGCAGTGGTAGTGTTGCTTAGCTATGATTGTGCAGCGGGTGCAGTGGCACCAGTGTGGCGTAGCTATCATTGGTGCAGCATGTGCAGTGGTACCGGTGAGTGGTAGCTACCATTGGTGGAGCTGGTGCAGTGGTAGTGTTGCTTAGCTATAATTGTGCAGCAGGTACAGTGGCACCAGTGTGTGGCGTAGTTACCATTCGTGGAGCAGGTGAGATGTTATCAGTGTTACTTAGCTGTGAATGCGCAGCAGGTGCAGTGGCACCAGTGTGGCGTAGCTATCATTGGTGCAGCATGTGCAGTGGTACCGGTGAGTGGTAGCTACCATTGGTGGAGCAGGTGCAGTGGTAGTGTTGCTTAGCTATGATTGTGCAGCGGGTGCAGTGGCACCAGTGTGGCGTAGCTATCATTGGTGCAGCATGTGCAGTGGTACCGGTGAGTGGTAGCTACCATTGGTGGAGCAGGTGCAGTGGTAGTGTTGCTTAGCTATGATTGTGCAGCAGGTGCAGTGGCACCAGTGTGTGGCGTAGTTACCATTCGTGAAGCAGATGAGGTGTTATCAGTGTTACTTAGCTGTGAATGCGCAGCAGGTGCAGTGGCACCAGTGTTGCGTAGCTATCATTGGTGCAGCATGTGCAGTGGTACCGGTGAGTGGTAGCTACCATTGGTGGAGCTGGTGCAGTGGTAGTGTTGCTTAGCTATAATTGTGCAGCAGGTGCAGTGGCACCAGTGTGTGGCGTAATTACCATTCGTGGAGCAGGTGAGGTGTTATCAGTGTTACTCAGCTGTGAATGCGCAGCAGGTGCAGTGGCACCAGTGTGGCGTAGCTATCATTGGTGCAGCATGTGCAGTGGTACCGGTGAGTGGTAGCTACCATTGGTGGAGCTGGTGCAGTGGTAGTGTTGCTTAGCTATAATTGTGCAGCAGGTGCAGTGGCACCAGTGTGTGGCGTAGTTACCATTCGTGGAGCAGGTGAGGTGTTATCAGTGTTACTTAGCTATGAATGCGCAGCAGGTGCAGTGGCACCAGTGTGGCGTAGCTATCATTGGTGCAGCATGTGCAGTGGTACCGGTGAGTGGTAGCTACCATTGGTGGAGCTGGTGCAGTGGTAGTGTTGCTTAGCTATGATTGTGCAGCAGGTGCAGTGGCACCAGTGTGGCGTAGCTATCATTGGTGCAGCATGTGCAGTGGTACCGGTGAGTGGTAGCTACCATTGGTGGAGCTGGTGCAGTGGTAGTGTTGCTTAGCTATAACTGTGCAGCAGGTGCAGTGGCACCAGTGTGTGGCGTAGTTACCATTCGTGGAGCAGGTGAGGTGTTATCAGTGTTACTTAGCTGTGAATGCGCAGCAGGTGCAGTGGCACCAGTGTTGCGTAGCTATCATTGATGCAGCATGTGCAGTGGTACCGGTGAGTGGTAGCTACCATTGGTGGAGCTGGTGCAGTGGTAGTGTTGCTTAGCTATAATTGTGCAGCAGGTACAGTGGCACCAGTGTGTGGCGTAGTTACCATTCGTGGAGCAGGTGAGGTGTTATCAGTGTTACTTAGCTGTTGAATGCGCAGCAGGTGCAGTGGCACCAGTGTGGCGTAGCTATCATTGGTGCAGCATGTGCAGTGGTACCGGTGAGTGGTAGCTACCATTGGTGGAGCAGGTCCAGTGGTAGTGTTGCTTAGCTATCATTGTGCAGCAGGTGCAGTGGCACCAGTGTGTGGCGTACTTACCATTCATAGAGCAGGTGAGGTGTTATCAGTGTTACTTAGCTATTATTGCGCAGCAGGTGTAGTACCACCAGTGTGGCGTATCTACCATTGTGCAGAAGGTGCAGTGGCACCAGTGTGGCATAGCTACAATTGTGCAGCAGGTGCTGTTGCACCAGTGTGGCATAGCTACCCTTGTGCAGGAGGTGCAGTGGCACCACTGTGGCATAGCTACCATTGTGCAGCAGGTGCAGTGGCACCAGTGTGGTGTAAGTATCTTTGGTGGAGCAGGTGGAGTGGTACCAGCACTGGCACCAGTGTGGTATACCTATCATTACTGGAGCAGGTGCAGTGGCACCAGTGTAGCGTAGCTACCATTGTGCAGCAGGTGCAGTGGCACGAGTGTGGTATAGTTATCATTAGTGGAGCAGGTGCAGTGGCTCCAGTGTGGTATAGCTATCATTAGTGCAGCAGGTGCAGTGGCACCAGTGTGGCGTAGCAGGTGCCACAAACCCACCAGCCGTCAGTGCACCCTTCCACCAGGCACACACACCTCCAGCCGGCAGGCAGTCTTTTACCAAGCACACACACCACCAGCCATCAGTGCACAATTTCTACAGGCAGTCACACACACCACCAGGCATCAGTGCACGCATCAATTGTTAACGCATCCACAATTAACTATTGTAGCAATCTCAGTATGGTACACTTTTCTTTTAAACATATTCATGTAAAGCACAGCATGCCACCATTCCTACAATTCCAATCTAACGCACATAATTCTACTACAGACCACATGCACACACTCCATAACACATGGCGAAAACACATTGCCATTTACAATGCCATTAGCTCAAACTGAAATAAATCTGAGCCCGATTGCATTTCTAATGCTTGTTTTTTTAAGTTTCTTATCTGTGTATTGATGTTTTCTATTTTATCTGGCCTGGAATGTTGTTCTTTAAAGTCAAAACTAATAACGATGTTGATAACTTTTAATGCTATAACCGAAATAAATGAAGTTCGAAGGCAGCGCCATTTTATTAGCAAAGCATGCGTTCTTGGTTTCACACTCTGGCTCATAGATCTTAACTTAATTAGTGACACAACGTTTATTTTAGAAAACTAGTGCACTTTAAACAGTGTCCACAAGATACTTGTGAGAACTACTTAATCTATGTAAAGCTCTTACTGGGAGAAGTCCTGACTGTGGCTGTAGTGCCATCCATCTTCTAAAGCTGGAACTTCACAACGTGGCAGAGCTTGCTTTGGAGTAATGTAACTGATTATATCAATACACTAATCAAGCTTAAGAAATTAATCTACCTTTACTGACTTATGCACTTTACCACTTCACACATTTTTCCCCTTTTCTCATTATGATCTGATTCATGTGTATCTGTCTGCCTAATATATGTAGTTGAAATAAATAACAAGCATTTGCAATGCAATAGGTCTCGCACTGATGAGTGTTTGAGCTTGTTTTCATTGTAAATGACAATGCCTTTTATTTGTATTATTTTTAAAACGAATACATAAAAGGCATTGTCATTTACAATGCCAATAGCTTAAACTCTCGCAAATGCGAGACCTATTGCATTGCGAATGTGTTTGGCGCCCACGCTATAAACATTTTTTTTTAAAAGCATTAGGCGAGAGCATGTCCTGCCAGCAAACACGAAAAAGCTATTTGAGAAAATAGTGCTCAGAGGCTGCAATTAAAGCCTACCGAGTAACAACACATGTAACTGGGGGTGTCCTCATGGGAGGTTACAAAATAAGACAAGGCGGTACAAAGGAGGGACTACTATGCCTATTGATCAATGAAAAGCCACAGTTTATACAGCGGACTATGACACAAGCCAATGAAAAATAAGGGCGGAGAGTGGGCAGAGTTTCAAGTCCATGCCTGAATACATTATGTTTCGCAGAGCAGCGCATGCGCTGCCCAGGTTCGACCTAAAAAGGAATGGCTGGCAATTTAAACAGAAGCACATGAGGACGTAGGCAGAGGCTGTAGACGTAGAAAATTCATGGTGAAGAAAAAAAAAAGATCACCAATACAGCAGATGAACGCCTTATACTGTTGTAGCCCACTATACAATTATTTCGACTTAGATTGTCCTTCTCATTATGGTAGCAAGGAGTGCAATAACTTCTGATTTTCATGACCAATTAGACGTCCCAAAATACCCTGATGAAAGCTGATAGTTGCATGTTTTCTCTCAGAGATAATTTAGCATGCAGCAAAGACAACCCATTTATTCTGCTTGAGCGATTCATAAGTTATTGGAAAATAATATTGGGCCCAAAGGGTACATTGGCCTCACAATTTATCTAACAAGAAGAACAATACACTCTTATGAGAGGGCATGATTTACCGGTGTGGTAATAATCATCTTTTTATGTCTCTTCAGATACCATGGTGGCGGCTCGTAGCAAGGCTGCCCGAAATATTACATAATAAAAATCAGCATCCTTTCTATGACAGTGCACTCAAAACTTCCTGCGTCAAACTCAAACTGAGGCTGTTTTCATGTCTCCCCATGTTGGCACATACATGATGCACGTACTTGGGTAGGATGAGTGATTATTTGGCTCCACTTATTTGCCTCTGCCCTGGGGCAGCAATGGCAGGTAGTGGCCTCAGGGCTGGTGCCAGTTTGCGCGCTTTTGGGGCACCGGGGTATTTTGCTCCAGGCCTCGCATGTAGGTGTGCTACAGTATGTTGAGCATGGTTCTCAGGAGGTTTTTATAAATCCGGTGCAATGCGGTTTTTGGAGAGCTTCTGGGATGCACTGTTTAACATTCAGGGGTTGGAAACTCCCTAGGTTATGCCATACATATACCCTACGGTTTTCGCTAAATGTGTCCCCCTCAACATGCAAAAATCGAAACCAATAAAACTCATGCACTTCAATGTTTCACTGAGTTTCTCAGTATTGGAAAGGTAACGTTGAATACTTCTTCGGCCGTTTTACTCTTTTATACCTCACTTTTGTTGTCCATGCACTATATTTAAGGTTGTCCCCAAGAGTCAGGTTTTCGTTTTTATGGTCTGAATTTGCTTTACCCCTATTTTTGTTTTGTTTCCGTCATTATTCTTAAGGAATAGGGCATCAGCGCACATTTCCAATGTAGAAGTCTCAAAGTATATTCTGTTATCTGGACAATATTTATTTTTACACGACAATCCACAAAATTTGACTATGTATTATGTAGATTTTTGGAAAAAACAAAGAATACAGACTGGTAATATGTCTTTCTTTTCTTTCTATTGTAGTTTTATAACAACTTAAGTCACTGTGTATTTGACTTTGGTTAGAATTGTTGCACATCATTTAGAATCTTTAAATGTAATGTGGAACGGAGCTTGTTTTGAGCTGAGGTTCGAATGCCAGAGAAGCGTTTGGAGCTGATCTGGCAAGACGCCTTGGCTTGAGCACTAGTGGGTCATTTCTTCTATTTAAATAAATAAGAATTTGACTTCAATTTGCTTCCTCCGCTCTTTACAATGGCGACGAGGATGGGATATAGTCAGCAGTAAAAAAAAATCCACCAGGAATGTGCTGGATATCAAAGTTGAATTCCTGCAATCTAGCAATTAGTTTTACCAATCTAGATGAGGCTTTTCCGCTTCTAACCCCATCCATCATATAAACCAGAGGTTTATGGTCCGTAACTAAAACAAAAGGTCTTCCCCACAAAAAATCTTCAACTTTTCTACAGCCCACACACAAGCCAGGGTTTCCTTTTCAATGGTACTGTAGTGTACTTCTGCACCTGTGATGCCTCTAGAAATGAAAGAAATTACCCTTTCTTTTCCCTTAACAATTTGCGTAAAAACTGCTCCCAAACCTACGGTACTAGCATCTACAGTAACAAAAGACTTTCATTGAGGATCAAAAGTGTTAAGGCCAAGTGCTTTAGCAATTAGTTTAACGACATTGCTGAAGGCTTCATCATGGACATTAGTCCACACAAACTTTGACCCTTTTTTGAGTAGTTGTCTAAGTGGCTCAACAACAAGAACATAGCCTTTGACAAACTTGGCATAGTACTCATTTAAACCAGGAAATGAGCATAAAGAATCTTTATCCTGTGGCTTACTAGCCCTTTCTAAGGTATTGACAATATCCTCTTTAGGAAAGATGTCATCAGGAGTAATTTTGTGACCTAAATAATTGATATCATTAACCAAAAATGTTCACTTGTCTTTACTGACAGTCATGCCTTTGTTGTCTAGAGTTTTTAAAACTCTCTCTAAAATGGAATTATGCTCATCACTAGTTTTAGCAAAAATCAAAATATCATCTTGGAAAGACTGCACTCCTTTTAAACCATGGAACAAACTCTCAATTAATTTCCAGAAAACACTGGCTGCTGATGCCAGTCCGAATGGCATTCTCGAAAACCTATACAAACCAAACGGAGTAATAAACACCGTAAGGTCTTTTGAAGATTCATCATGGGTTACCTGATGATTGGCAGATTTTAAATCAATAATTGAGAAAAATGTTGCACCATTAACAGCAGCCAGCATTTCTTGAATTCTTGGTAAGGGATATGTTTCTACTACAATATTCTAATTAAGCAATCTAAGATCCACACATAATCTGATATCTTGATTTTTTTTTTTAAGAGCGATAACAATAGCGGAAACCCACTCGGAGCTGTCAGTAGGCTCTATGATGCCTTGAGAACAAAGATCATCCAGATGTGATTTAAGTTTATCTCTCACCCCCAAAGGCACCATACGCACTTTATGTTGAATGCGTAAGGCACCTTTCTTAAGTTTTATTTTGTGTGAATATCCTTTAACTTCCCCACCACATTTTCAAAAACTTTCTTGTACTTATGGAGAATAGAAGTTAAAGAATATTTTTCCAAAGAAACATTGTCAATAGAAATGTCTCTTAATTGAATAGGATGATCAGACCTTGGACATAAATTTACTCCTAATTTGCCCAAATCATACCAACCAACAATATTTTTTCCGTCAATAGCCACATACATTTTAGTAAAAATCATGTGATCTTCACATTTCAAAGAATCTTCAAAGAAACCTAACATCTTGATATCAAAATTGCCAAATGCTTTGGGATTAACATCTGAAACAGTAAGATTGACACCTTCCCAATTTTCGTTAAAGAAGACATCAGATAAAATGGTCATTGGCGATCCCGAATCAGCCATAGCCTCAAAAGCAACTTCACCAACTAGAACAGTTCCTAAAGGAGCTTTAAAAGGAAGTGTGATATTGTTAATAGAACCATTAAATGAATCATCATAAATAGTTAGAAGTAAAATTTGCATATAATGTTCAACATTTGAAATACTATTAACAGTAGAGCTAGAATTAGAACTTCTTGGAGTTTTGCAAAAGGAAGAGAAACGACCAACCTTCCCACATTTTTTACACTTTTTTTCAGAGCAGGACAATCAACAGAGTTTGCCAAATGTGTTTTAGATCCACACCTAAAGCATCTTAAATTGAAATCTCTACCCATTTTGATACTACTCTTATTATGCGTTTGAACAACACAAACAGAAGAATTATTTGTACTTTTAACATCTTCGGCAGCAATAATTTTAGAAGACTCAATTGACCTCTCAATACCTTTAGCTAGATCTATGACCTCATCTAAAGTAGGATTTCGACATGCAAGAAGTCTTTCCTGTATTTTCTTTCTATTGTAGTTTCATAATAACTTAAGTCACTGTGTATTTTACTTTGGTTAGAATTGTTGTACATCATTTAGAATCTTTATTTGTAATGTGAAACGGAGCTTGTTTGGAGCTGAGGTTCGAATGCCAGAGAAGCGGTTGGAGCTGATCTGGCAAGACGCCTTGGCTTGAGCACCAGTGGGTCATTTCTTCTATTTAAATAAATAAGAATTTAACTTCAATTTGCTTCCTCCGCTCTTTACACAGACGAAAGTACATCAATATTTAAACAAATATAAATGTCAAAGTCAATTATCAGAATACCAAAAAAAATGTAAAGCCCTGACATTAGAGGCTCTTTGACGCAACCTTACAAAGTTCTTCATTCATCTCTCCCGACGCCTTGCGGTAAACGTAACGTTAAAATATTTAACAAAATATTGTTTCTGGAGAACAAAGTTCCACAAATCAGTTTCTGGACTAATCCTGCCAATCATTCTTGAAGTGGCCAAGTACCAGCTTAAGGGTTCAGGGTACCAAAGATGAAAAAATCTCTAATTGAATTGGGACAACCTGGAGACCTATGCCAATTTTAACTTCGATGTCTCCAATGCCAAGCACAGCTGTTTTATTTTAAGTCTAATTGGTCACAATTCATTAGAAGTCTGACAACTATGGCGTGAGCGTTGTGGCTGTTTTACAATGACCCCACCAAACTCTGTGACCTTTGTTCAGCAGGGAAGACGAGACAAACATCCTCTCCACCATCTTATGGCTCTTCCTGAACTCATTAGAAAGCTCTTCAGACTAAAACCTCCAATGCGGACAAAAAAGCCGCATCAGCAGCAGGAACACAGGCCCACATCTTAAGTTCTGAAAATGTGGCCTAAAACTTTGATCAGCAAAGAGGACATGTTAAAATGAACAGCAAACATGAACATAACGGCGGCAATCTGGCATTCCTGATTAAAGTGACACCCCACTACTCACTCTCCACCCTCAACATTACAGTATAGTAAACCAGTTATTTGAAACAGGTTACCTGCATGCCACTCTACAAATCTTGAGAAGTCTCCTCTTTAAGAAAGAACTGTACAACTCAACAAACTAGGAAACATGCCATGTCAAGTCTTCCAGTTCACTTCTCAGGGATGTAATCCAAACAAGTCCATCAAACCATGCAAATCAAGTTAAATACCCTATAAATATGCAGCATGAAACAGATCCCCTAGCTGTTTTGAAAAGTAATATAACAATCACATATTGTACAAAAAGCTACATGTGTTGTCTTCAATTTGTTGGCACCATTCAGTGCCAGAGAATACAGTCTTTTATATAGCATAGAGTACTCTGCAGTAAAACATAAAATGTGGAATAAGGTACAAAACCGTTTGGTCATGGTTCAATCTATCCCATTTCGTCAGATACCATAACGGCAAACCACAACCAAAAGTTTGAGCCTAACAAAGCTGAAAATAGAAGAACAAATTCTCAAACATCCCACTAAAAATAACATTTCTGTTTACAGCAGTGCTCATACATAGTGTTAGAAATAGGGGTGTGCGAAATGTGTTATTGAGTTCTTGTATAGCGCATAGCTACCCATAGGGTTTCCCAGTACTTAGGAACAGGTTCAGCAGCCTCTGTATGTGACCTAAAATAACCAGGTGCGGCATTCCTGTTTGGGGCCCAGGAAAGAGAAGGAGCGATGCCCATCCGGGTGAGTCTAAATCTGGGCACTGTGAAAAGGGAGCTGGAGCGCAGAGAACATGGGGGGTGGTAGGGAACGACAAGTTGTTGCAGGAACCGTGGTCCTGAATTTGAGTCTATTTTGTGCATAAAGCATAGTGCCTTAAAGTTAATGTGCTTGTTCACTGTGAGCCCAGTGGAGATCAAGGAGAGGACCAGGTGCAGAAGAGTGTTTAGGAAGCCAGAATAGGAGCCTGGCAGCAGACTTTCGGTCCCCCTGAATACATCTGATCACAGTCTTATCATACCCCATGTATAAGATGTTACCACAGTCCAACATAGATGTCATGGCCTAGACTACTGGTATCTGGGCAGAGAAGGGAGGTATCCATAACATCTTTTTGATCCATTTTATAATGGCAAAGCAGGAGGATGCAATCTTGGCAGCCTGATGCGTCATGGACAAGGTGGAGTTCAGCTGGAAGCCCAGATTCTTCACTTTGTTGACGGTTCAGGGAGTGCTCCCAGTGTGGCAGGTCTGTGCTGAGGACCCCAAAGTTGGGGGTTCCTGCCCAGCACCAAGACTCTGGTCTTGTCACCATTTAATTTCAGAGAGTTGGAGTTCATCCAGGTGGAGACCAGACCGAGGCAGGAACTGTGATCTTCCACGCTGGCTTCCTGCTCGGACGACAGAGAAACAAATAATGTGTGTCTCATCAGTATATCGGAACAGAGTCATGCCAAAGCTTTCCACTAAGTCCGTCAGAGGGCAGATAAATATTGAAAAGCATGGGGCTGAGGGCAAAACCCGGAGGAATTCCTGGGATGAGTGAGTGAGAGAGAACTTGACACTGTTTGTGGAGATGATCTGGAAGGTGCGATCTGCCAGAAAGGATCTTAACCAGGCAAGAGCCATGCCTTGAAGACCTAGTTGAGCCAGTCTGACAGTGAGAATGTCATAAGATACAGTATCAAAGGCTGCACTAAGATCTAGATATGTGTAATTTCCTTTTGCTTAATTGCATGAAATTTCAGAAAAAATACACGTGTAATTTTGTGCAACTTTTCAGAAATTTTGAGAAACATATTTTGGGCATTTCACACTTCTTTTTAACACTGCATATTCACGTCCATACTTCCGTGAAGTTGTACTTTGAGCTAAAAAAAATAAAGGGCAAAAAAACTGCTAAGAACAAGAGCTGCCCATGTTCCGTTTGTTCGCATTGCTCGGTGCTCCTGCAATACAATTTTTACCTGAGTGAACCCCAAATATTTCATGCGGTGTAATGGCTTCATTTCAAATTAAAAGAGTAACATAAAATTACGGAAATTACGCTAGCATAATAGAAATTTCGCCTGGGCCGAGTTAGAATCAAGAAATCAGAAAGACAGCACCATATGCATACTTAGTTAGCTTAGCAGTAACACTAGTCACTCAAGTATGGAAAAATGAAAACAATCTATTTCACCTGCTACCTATGCATTAAAGCTGGACTTCTAAAATAAATCATTAACTTGCACACAAATCCTTATGCACAAAACACACCTTCAACCTTGCAGATAAGTTCGTCATTTCAAGTCATGTCCACTCATCCAGAGCCACTGTTTTCTTCACTGACTCCCATCAGCAGATTCTGCTTATATAACTCAGGTGGACAATCCTTCTCAAGTCTGTATGACTAACACTTTAATCCCACACTCAGGGGCCGTACATGCCTCTCTAGTTTTGCCACCCATATTTCTCCAAGTTGATGATCTGCAGCCACTATTTAAAACTTTGATATGACATTTTGTACATTTCCTAAAGTCATCAAAGGCTGTTTCAGAGCAATCAGAAGAGCAATAGTAAATCCAATGAAGAGACAACGATCAGGGAGCTAGATTCCAGTCAGGTGAAAATATTGTTTCACTATCCAACACTCTTTAAAAGTTTCCCATTATCTGACAGGCATTCAGATGAATGACAGTCTGAACAGCTCAGTTTTTTAAACTCTTGAGAACCAGAGTTGGGTTGGACTGGGATGTGGGTTCAATTGTTCCATAGTCTGGACTCCAGGGCCTCAGCGACTGGTATTCATAATGTACTTTCCTTGTTGATCTATTGGTATATCAAGTTGCAGAAAACTGATCGCTAATTCCACGCCAGGTTGTTGTGAGGTGCCAGATGCTTTGTCCCAGAGGCTTTTGTCAGAGACAGTGTATTTTTAAGGTTGTATGTGATTTCATAGAATAACGATTTAATGGAATACCATTACTGATACAATTTTGTTTTAACTGGTCAACGGACACTTTCAGGATGAATGGCATTTACCCTTTCAGTGAGAGCACTTCACAGAAGGTCTTTTTTTTCAACATTGGCTTTTGCATACTTATTTTTAATGTGCAAGGAATGGTTGCAAGTCTTACTTTGAGAAACATTTTGTCTGATATATTTATTTCAGTTCTGCACATTATTTAGGTTTTATACCTTTTACATTGTCAAGCAATTACTGTGGATCATGTTTCACTGAAGCCTCACCACCCCTAATCACCATGCATCACTGACCACTTGACAACCCCTAAATACTATCCGACCCAAGTCCTAAAAATGCCCCCACACCTGATCTACACCCATCCCTACACCCTGACCTCCACTGATCCTTGAACCCTAAAAACCCTTTCTACCCCTAAACTTCACCCATCTCTCAACACAAAATTCCATCCATCCCGGAACCCTAAAAGCCCTTTCTATTTCAAAACTCTACCCACCACAACCCTAAAACTCCCTCACTACCTCTAAATTCCACCAATTCCTGAACCCTAAAACCCATTTCTGTACCTAATCCCTGTACATCACTGATTCCTTAAAACCCTGCACCACCCCTAAAGTGCACTTAACACTGAGCCCTAAAAAAACCTAATCACCCCTACGCATCACTCAGGAACCCACCCTAACCTCCACCCATGTCCGACACTGAAGAACCCCTACCACCCCAAAAACTCCAACATCTCTGAACCCTAATAACTCCTCATTGGCCCTAGACATCACCCATCCCTGAATCCAAAAAACACTCATTACCCCCTAAACTTATTTTTCTTAAAATTATCTTTCTTTTAAAAAGTTCCTTTCATTTTAGATTTATTTGTATTTCCTTAAAATTGTTGCTCGTTAAAATTGGTTTTCCACTATCTAGTTTCCTCCCATGTGGTTTCTCAGTTTTCACATCACATCAATATTAAATCCAATCCTTTCTTAGGGATGTGCCAGTGGAGTAATGTCAATGCTCTGCTCATGTGATCCCATCTGTCCATATTTGGTTACATTCAGTAAGAAATAATCCAAAAAGATCTTAACCCATGTCAGTAAGCGTAAAAGAACGTGGATGAATTGGGATGTTAAAGAGAGATCAGCTGGAATATGGCTCCCACTTGAACCAATCTCATCTCAAATGTTTTATACACTCTTCTGCACACAGGTTAATTAGGATGTAGGGTATAGGTAATAAACAAAGCATCATCCTACTCGCATCACTACATCAATACATAAGCAATCTCCTGCTTATTATTAATATTCTACTTTTTTCAGGGACACGAATATCAGAGGCGTAACAAAGTCCCCCGCATCCCCGAGCTCCAGGGGGCCCCCTCAGCACAGTCCCAAGGCATGCAAGCTCCCTAGTGAGCCCGGATGGGGCCCTCAATGTGCTTTGCCAGGGAGCCCCCTCAACTTTCGTTAGGCCACTGACGAATATGAGTTGTAAACTACAATTTTTGGAAGTAACCTTAGGCTTACTGGGATGTAATGAGCTTTGCAAAAATGTGAATACAATAATTATAAGAATGTGAGCACTTTCAAATAACACAGACAGAACTAAGCGATCTTCTCAGATGCATTGAGGCTATGGAACAATCTCCCCTTTTACTCCAGATTTGCTTCATCAATCCTGACAAAGTCCTGCAACTCAACTTTTCACTACGCTCCATCCAGATAAGGGATTGTCCCTCTCCAACCCACTTTAGATCAATTGTAAACCACCTCCCCATTTCACATTGGACACATTCGGTATGTCTCGGTAACTATACAGATATAGGATTGTGCTCCACAAGTGCCTCCAGTAAACAAAATGAATTAACACAGTCAAATACTGCTCATTTTTGTGTGAATTTATATACAACTATTAATTTGGCAACTAATCTTATAAAATTTGCTATGAACTGAAGTGACAACATTTATGCAGTATTTTATGGCCAGGCCATTTCTAGGTGCTACTTTTTGTTTCCACTAACCCCTAAACCAGAGAACTCCAACCTCTTCTTTAATAAGAGCTACCTATGTTCATTGAACCTAAAACGGAGCTACTAATATTATTAGTGGTGCAATAGTGGCCATTTCAGACAAGATTACATTAGCAGCAAACTGACAGCGTTATGTAAAATAATGTAAAAAAAGGCTGTATCGATGTGGAAGACCTGTAGGTGGGTGAAACATAACAACCATAAGTATAATGCCACTAGCAACAAGGTAATAATATTAATAATATGCCTCCCCAATCAAATATTATCTTTACAAATATTTAGGAAATTCAGCCTTTTTTCTCCAAACACCAGCTTGTGAATTCTGAAAATACACATTTTTTTCTCGAATACACATTTCAATTATTTTGGTGCACATCAATTAATTCAATCAAGTAAACGCTTCTAATGTAGTTGGCAAGGCTGCACACGGCAGAGCTACTTTCAGGTAGCTGGAGAGCTTCCAGTAGCTCACAAGCTATTCGTTGTTGAAACCTGAGCTAAACAAACCCGATATAATTAGTGGAGTCTTTCTTTTAAAAACAATACCCCCAAAACAGAGATGCGGTTTAATAAATTATGATTACATAATTGCATGCCCCTTTACGGTGTAAAACAGGATAAACAATGCAAAAAAGGGACATATAACAAGCACATTAATACTTTAAACCAAGTGAATTGAAGCATTTCTGTATAACATGCATCATTTATGTATGCATACGGATGTCCTTGACACTCGCTTTTGACAGCTGCCACACTAAAACATACTGTAATTTTCATTATTTATTCATAGTTTTAGCCTGAACTCTATTTACCAACATTGTCCACAAACAAAGGGAGACCTTTTTAATTTTTAGCTTCAACAAAGCGCACTTTTTAGAGCGGCTGTGACACAAAACCGACATTAATGATTGTTCCTAGCCAGCCATAAGTCTCTACTTTTGTCGATCTAGAATGATGTATTAAAACGGCTATTCAGAGTGTTACGAGTCTGGCTATACACAGGTAAGATGTACATTTAATGTGCTCATACTGGGCCTACCAACATTTTGGTCGCTCTCAGAGCTTTCGAAATAAAGGATATTTTCTCCTCCCAAAAAATGCGCAATTGTGACTGACAAAAGAGATTGACATGTTTTCAAAAGGTCAAAATTTTGATTTCAAACCTAATAAATGTTTTTTAGCAGCCCTCATGATTTGGTAAATCTGTTTCTACCGCCTTTTGAAAACAGAGAATAGGCTCATGGCTATGATCAATGCTGACTAAATTGCAGATTCTTAAGGACAGATACATAATGTTATAGCAACATCTTTTAATGATGTGCACAGCTTATAATCCCCGCATTGGGCCCACTCTAAACTGACATGCCTATCCTTTGTAACATACATTCCAATAAAGTTTGCCAAACAAATGTTGTGTCTTGTTTCTTGTGGTGTTGGACGCAATTTATTCTGCTTAACATGTATGCAATACTATTTACATTACAGTCATAACTCAATATGACCAGGCCATAAATCAACATCACGGGGGTCATAAATCACTTTTTGACAAGCTCATAAATCAAACATAACAGGACATTCATTAATCAGTACACTTAACAGTCATAAATAAAAAAAAATTAAACGTATTGTTATAATCTTCTAGTTGGTACATTCCGTCCACCCCTTCCTTCCCTTTCCCTTGTTTCTGACTCTCCCTGTCCTGAAGATTCCACAGCTGACTCATTGTCACATGATTGAGGTGGTGTAATGAATAGTCTACTCTTCACTTAACTGAGTGACGTCTTCAATTATATCACTGGCGACGATCTACCGTGTGTGGACGGTTCACCACCACCCCCAATTTCTTCTCCAGTGCTGCCTGCTGTTCACTTCATCTGCACCTCAGAAGTTTGCATCAGAGATCCTGCTGTTCAGCTGTCTACTGGTGTAGTGGGCATCTTCAAACTCTTCAAGCTGTGCTGTCCTCTTTCCAGTGAGGATTCAAGGTACTGTTTAGTGCGTTGCTGGCAAACGTTCGTCTTCCCTCCTTGGGAACCAGCACATCGCCCAGCTGGCCTTCTTGCTTTGCTCTTTCGAGCCTGGGTGGAACCTTCTACATGCTCCCATCGCTTCCTGCTTTTGCAGTGCGGCACTTGGGAATACACTTTTGTACTCGCTGTGTTGAGAGACCTAGGCATTGTTCATCTTAAAACAGCTTTGTATAGTCCCCATTGTAATGGACAAGTAGAGTGGATTAACCGGGTGTTTAAAGATTACTTACAAAGGGCAGAATCCCTTGGTACATCTGCTTTAGCCGCTTTACAAGACACCATTTGGGCATATAGCTCCACTCCCAATACCATCACAGGAATTTCCCCGTTCATGTCCTTAAAGGGTAGAGCACCTAGAACAAGGCTATCCCCTCCATACTTGAAGAAGAAAAAAGAGTGTGTTGTGGTCTGCAATGAAATTTTCAAGAAAGTGTGTGAACAACAGGCTAATTATAAGAGCACATATGACCGCACTTAACACGTCAAATTTCACTTGTTTCAAGAAGGAGACTTAGTTCGGGTTGACCTTCCCAAACCTTGCAGGAGAGAGACCTCCAGATTTTCAGAACCCTGCAGAATCACTAAGGTGAGCAAGAATGTGGTGCATCTGGAAAATGGCTAAACCTGGAGTATGGACAGAATTGTTCCTCACAATGGGGAAAAAGGGCCTGGAGTCACTTCGGATCAGGAAGTAGGAGTGAAGAATATTGACAGGTCCGATCGAGTCCGAAGTACTGGAAATATGTCATCTCAAGTTCCCAGAGCTTCTTGAGGAATAAAACTTCTCCTGTGTGGGCCAAAGATTATAGCTCAACCGGACTTATACATTTTTTTTCTACTGTCTGCTCTCCCTGAGCAAGTTCAGCTGTTACACATGTTATGCACTTTATTACTCCCCATTTACCTTTTTCCTTGCCTTTTCTTTTCTCGGTCTCTCTCCTCCTCTCCCTCCTCTTTCGTTGTTCACCTTGCAAAAGAGGTGTTATCATCTTCTAGATGGTACATTTCGTCCACCCCTTCCTTCCCTTTCCCTTGGTTCCGACTCTCCCTGTTCAGGAGATTCCACAGCTGACTCCTTTTCACTGAACTGTGATGGTGTAATGAATAAAGTCTACTCTACTTACCAGAGTGACATCTTCAATTATATCACTTAATGTTTATTAACAAGATTGCACAGAAAAAAAGCTCTGAGCTATCTATATATGGACTCAATAAATCTCGATTTTACATGTACGTGACATACATTTTTCAGTTACTTTCACTTAGATGCTCAGGAGCCTTGTAACAGTATTCAGGAATCTATTCATCTCGAATTTTGCGTGCAACCATTATGTTCCAAGTATAATAAACAGTAACAACACAACAGCTTCTTATATAAGTGTATATGTGTAGGAGGTGAGTGAGGGGCATCAGTATTATCTAAACTTTGTGTAGTTGGTGGGCTATCTGGTGTCCGAGCTGTAACCTCCCCGTCTGAAGGTTGGTTAGCTCCCGAATGGAGGGCTTCTGGCATATGCTTCCATTCATCCAGATCTCTCTCTGCATTCTTATCCTTACGCACCATTTTAAAGTGAACTTCCTCCGCTACACCCCACTCCCGCAGATCTGCTCTCCATTTATCTATATCAGGGGGAGTTACAATGGGTCCACTGAATTGCGACTCTGCTTTTCACCACAATTAGGCCTAAGAGCGCAGATTTGTGTCTCATGCGTGTTCATAAATCATTTTTGAAAGGGCTCGTAAATTATGTGACAGGTCATACCTCAGAAATGCCGACAGGTCATAAATCATTTCTGACATATCACAATCAAGCTCTGTTATCTGCTTGCCATATTTGCGACACCTCTTAGTTTGTTTAGTCCATCATACATGCCGGTTTATGGAGTCATAAAATTCACTGTTGGTTTTTAGGCCGATTGTGTGTGAGTGTGTTTGGGGGGGTTAGGGGGTAGCCTCTTACTGGAGTTAGGTCCCAACTCCCTACTTTGTGTGTCCATTTTGTGTCCAGCCGTCTGACTCCGCTTACACCCCCTTTCGTCTTACTCACTCTGCTGTAAGGCATTCCCAGGTAAGTGGCCTTCCTCCTGCGCACAGCCCTGCCGGTGTGACTCCTTAACCAACAATTGAATCCCTTCTCAACCGCCTTGCCTGCCGTCCAGCACTACAACATTGCTGCTGCTTGGTGTGGGTGGGTCTTGAATGTTGATCTGCTCGCTGCCCTCAGCTTCAGAAAGTAACCATTCTAGCATGTGGCAGCGTCCCCGCATTGGGGGGGTTCAAAACATCACCTGGCCATTAATTAGCCAGTTATTTTCAAACACCGTTGGTGTGCAATCTTGATCTGGGGGAAAGCGGGGAGAATCCCCCCCTTGCTGAGTGGCCCAAATCATATTTTTCAGGTCGGCGGCGGTCGTGAGGCCACCTTTGGTGGCAGCCTCTGCTATAACCTCCACATGTGACAATACTCACACTTTTTTGGAAATTTAATAACGTACACACTGGCCCTGATATTAAGGTCAGGCAACTCATCGTCAGGCAGCATCATTCTGGCTTTTCCAACTGCCGTCTGCCATGATCAAAGTCTCCTGAAAAAGCACGCAGTCACTTGAGGTACCCTCCTATGTCACTGCTTTGCCGAAACACAGTGTGATGCCTTCGGATGCCCTTTTCCATCACACATCGGAACTACAGCTCTGCTTCTCTGGGGGAATTCCTTTAATATGATTGTGCGTGTTTATGTAGGTCGGCCTCGCGGAGTTTACCTGCTGTGCCCGTAGACTTGGAACAGGGGAGGAGGGTGGGGAGGGGTGGGTGGATGGGGGTTTTGTTTGCTTGTTTTTCTTTTTTTATTCTTTTATCCAATGTTGACAGTTTGCGCATGCCAAACGTCCTTTTACGACTCTCACCCCGCACGTTGAATTGGCCCTTTCCGTTTATTTTGAGCTTTGTCCTTTGCTATGTAATGGTTGACAGGGATGATAGAGATAAACGCTTTATGTGTATGCGCTCTGCTTTTTCAATAAAAAGATTTAATACTAAAATATATTTAGGCAAAGATGTAAATCTTGGCCTAACTTTTTTCATGAATATGTGCACTGACCATGAGGAAAGAAAGATGGACAAAATGGTGCTCAAACAGACTAACTTTTACAAGGTGGATTTCTTTCACATTTCAACATTGTTCTTTGCCTGGTACTAGTCCAGATCCAATGTGGTACATCCTTTCAAAACAACAAGTACAGCAGCTATGCATTATCCTTCAAACATAGAGAACAGGTACAGCATGTGCACATGCACAAACAAGTATGGCACAGGCAGCGGCAAATCAAGACTCCACTAAGGCCTAATATATAGTAGTGTAGTACTACTGTAGGCCTCAATGTTTCACTCACACTATTCTATGAAGGGCAAGTGTAAAATCCAGTAAATGAAAGATGAATCCTTAATTGCTGTGTCAGGATGTATGTTTATTCTTGGTAATCAAATAATCAAATGCAGCATTTAGATAAGGTGGTAATCCAGTCTCCAGTTAAGGTTAAGATAAATGCCCCACCGGGAGCAGCTGCCCTGCTGCTCAGCCTCCAAGGTAACTGACAGTACACTTAAAGATACACAGATAGAACTAAGGATGACATCATAGAGACAGGCGGAGCAGCAGAGTACAAGAGACTAAGAAAGGACAAGAAAGAGAGAAGAGCAGGGAGAAGCAGGATACAACACACCTTCCCCCTTTAAAAGAAAAGTTGAAAAAGATAAAACAGAGAGCAGAAGAGTAGAATAGAGGAACATATAAAAACGCACCAAAATTAAACACCCTCATCAGAATGGTGGAGAGAAGAGGAAACGCACAAAATAAACTCTGTCTTCAGAATGGTGGAGAGAAGAGGTAAGTGCGAGGGTACCAACATTGTACCAACACCATGAGCTAACAAAATTAAAAGTGGTTATGATAAACCACTTGACAAAATCAACATTAGAATGGAAATGGAACTGAACACCTCAATGAAAATTTGAGTAATAAAGGTTCAGAAGCGTCAATCATAAATGAAGTCTGAACACCTCTAAAAAAACATAGAGCACCGAAGTGGTTCAGCATACATAAGCACCAACAGAATTGAGCCCTAGGCTCATCACCAGTAATAATAAATAGAACTGTGAATCAATACGAATAGAACACCTCTAGCGAAGTAGAGCACCAAAGTGGTTCACAAAATGAAAGCATGAATATAACTGAGCACATCTACGGCTCATCACAAACACTGAGCATGAAAATGTAATATTAACACTTCTAACAAAATAGAGTTAAGCATAGATAACACTGAGCACCTCAACAAAAGTCGAGCAACTAAATGGCTCAGTAGCAATACGAATAAAACTGAGCACCCCTATGGCTCATCATAAACATTGAGCCCTCTATGGCCCATCACCAATAAGCAAAACCAGAATGGAGCACCTCAATAGATATTGAGCAAATAAATGGCTCCAACAACGTAGAATTAAAATCCCTAAAACTAATCTCCAGAAGATACACATGGAAATGAACTCCTCAAATAAATTGAGCATCAAATGGTTAATTTCAGTACAAGTAAACATAGAAATAATTGAGCGTCACACTTGCCCATTACCAGTAATAATAAAAAGCATTATACACCTCAAACAAATAGAGCTCTAACGAGGTCCAGTAAACGAAACAACTGCACAATAAACGGGATAGAGCACCTCAATAATTATATTGAGCACAAAAATGGCACCCCACAAAAAGATTATGATGCCCAGCTCTAAGCCATCCTGAGCTTCAAAGGAAGAACTATGAACGATGTGCATAAAATGGATTGCATAAAGTATCACATAACAGGTCATAAATTACATTAAACTTTAAATCATCAGACCAATAGCACAGTTCGTAAATGCATTGAAATACAAGATGCAATTAGCAATATTTTAAAAATAACAAATTAAAATAATAAATGTAGTCACCGTTGTCTGATTTCCGGAGCCAGCTTTCTGAAAATGCCAGTAAACTTTTCCATATAGAGACTGTCACTAACAGCAAGAAGATTGTAAACACAACCAAGTCTACACTGAAGAAGATATGGTGAGCGACATCTCACCCGAACCCAAAGCAGTCTCCACGAAGTCGTCACCTCACCACCGCAAAAATCCACATACAGATCCAGGCGAAAAAGAAAATAGCCACCAGATCCTTCTCTGAAACTGCCTCGATGCAGTTGGCAAAGGAGAACACATGTAATGAAGCTGGTTGGCAAACTGAAGACTTGCACCAACCAGCAGACTGAGCCACGACCAACCCAAAATGGCTATTATTTACAACAAGGGGTGGTGATGGACAGAGTCTCTGAATTAAGCAGAGTACTCTCACCCAGTCAAGAGATCAGGGCTAGATCCAACACCGTTTTTTAGCTCATTGCACCATCCCAGTTTCAGAACCTGGCTGTATGCAAATTAGTCTGTCCCTGGCCCAGTGCATCATGGGAACAGGGCAGACCAGACTACAAAAGCCAATTCTTACACTGGGAAGGAAACAAGCTTCCGGGGACCGGTTTCTGCCATTTCAGGTGTCTTCGGCCCGGCTTGCTTGAATCCTGATGGTGCAATGAGCAAGGGACTCACATCTGAGTATACCCTTCCACGCTTAGAGTGGACAAAATTATTTACAACAAGGGGTGGTGATGGACAGAGTCTCTGAATTAAGCAGAGTACTCTCACCCAGTCAAGAGATCAGGGCTAGATCCAACACCGTTTTTTAGCTCATTGCACCATCCCAGTTTCAGAACCTGGCTGTATGCAAATTAGTCTGTCCCTGGCCCAGTGCATCATGGGAACAGGGCAGACCAGACTACAAAAGCCAATTCTTACACTGGGAAGGAAACAAGCTTCCGGGGACCGGTTTCTGCCATTTCAGGCGTCTTCGGCCCGGCTTGCTTGAATCCTGATGGTGCAATGAGCAAAATGGCGGCACGCTTTTGACGCGGCGCCGAGTGGCTCATGGCACACTTTTCACTTTTGCAGCATAGCGTCTGTTAGCAGTTAGAGGGATTGATTCAACAATGCCAGAACGTCATGGGATAAGCTATGAAGGAATTTCAGGAGTCCATGGTGAAAGGTAAGAGCGTGCGTGCAGGTGCAAGCGTGGAGATATTTTGAAAAGTCGGCTTGTGCTCAGTTTAAAAGAAAATAAAGTTAAACGGCATTGCAACAACAAAACTGCTAATGACCATGGTAAAACGATCAAAAAGTCCATAAAAGTCACCTTTTCCTCAAAGTAGTGCGAAGGATGATACCATCTAGGAGGGAGGAATTTCCTTTAAAGTACACCAAGTAATCTCAGCAGGGTTCACAGACTCTCGAGCTCATCTCAGATGCACAGCCAAAATTGATAACTGTTCACAGCACACCAACGCTAGATTATTTCACAACTCTGATGGCAGCAAAGTTTGTTTCAGAATATACTATCTACTCATTTTCAGCCACATGAAAGCTGGTAGTAGGCAGCATAAAGTATTCATGTACAAGTTCCAAGTTATTCAAATCAAATTGCTTCCTATTAAAAGATGACTGTAAGGCAGGTAGTCTCCACATGTAGCTGCATATTATAGTATGTAAAAGCAGATTTCAAACAGCAGGTGACAACTTAAACATCCACAGTTTAAGCTTACTTCAACATGTCCCAAACCCAACTTACTTTTGGCTGTCTGTTGTTGTAGACACCGGTGGGGCAATTAAGAGGTTAGGCTTGAGGTTAAGTTAGTTTCTTTTGTTGCAGTATCTTTTTGATAAGAAAGGACAAGAAAGAGAGAAAAGCAGGGAGAAGCAGGATACAACAGCAAGCCTTCATAGAATAGTGTGAGTAGGCCTCAATGTTTCACCTGGAGTGTAGATAGTACTTCAGAGGTCACACCTAGTGTACTGTGTCTAGTTCTGGTTGGCTCATTTGCTGTCTTGTGTGGAGCATTTCAAACTACATCTACAGTAATATATCCAGTGTTCAGTCTTATTTGGTAGATTTTTCCCTACTTTTCCAAGCCATATCTGACATATTTTGTCTGGAAGCCTCCACTTGTGTAATGTGTTTTTACTGGAAGCCACATTTGCATTGTTGTATTTAGTTCAGAAGACCACCTTTGAAAGATTATGTCCAGTTCAATAGCGCACATCTGGAGTAATGTGGTGGTCTTACCTGGAAAACCCATGCAAGTTTAGTTATTTTATTTTGATTTTAACAATGTGTTGTACAGCAGCACACCGTCCTCTCGCCGAACAAAATAAGTTTACATGACTTGCTAATATGTAGGGATCAAAGTGTGACATTTTTGGCAAGTCACTGCCCCTCCAATCCTCCTCAGTTTGTCTGGAGTTTTCCAAAGTGCTTAAGTTAAGTAGACAACCTTACAATATTAAGCAAACATAAAAAACTAACACGTGTAGAGTCAGGACTAGATATCCTGTAGAAGTGCAGAAAACGACCCAGAACAGCAAAATAGCGATATTTTGACATTTAGCTGGATATGTTGAAGACAAAAATTAATGCGTCTTAATGCGGTGCTCTAGAAACTGGATTATGAATACTGTTTTGGCAGAGAGGGAAGGTATTTCTCCCCCTAAAACACAGCCACAGTCATGTACATTAAAGAGACCTTATGATGCGCAACATCTCACTGCAGGGAGCTAACAAGGTAGGCTCCTTTCCACCCCCAGGGCGCAACAATGCATGTCGTAAGAAATATGAAACTTTACCAAAAGTCGTACATACAGATATCCCATACCCATCGAACGACGCCACACACAAAGGCACAATAATTTCCACAAGAGAAAAGCTGCCTTAATGTAACATTAAAGCGCCCCAAAAAGCAACAAACAACCCAACATGTCTTCATACACTTCTGTTACCAAGTACAGAAAGAAGTATACACCGACCAGCTTGCTTCATTACAGTGACCTATTGTTATGTTGTTATATTCTCTTGTACCTTTAAGAGCTCATGATGTGCTCTACAGAATGTATGAGGTCAGAGTTAGAATGTGGACAGGACGGGGTGAGGAGTGACAGTTATGCTGGAGTAGATCCTGGGAATGAGCTACCTCCTGGCACTCACCTGTATTAAATAGCTTATCTCAATAAAGCTATCAACTATACCTGCCTGCGCCCCATCATTACACCTATGCTGCCAAATTTGGTTTGGAAAACAAAATGAAGGGGATTGTGCAAAAGTCATTTACTTTAGGAAGTCAAAGGGAAACACAAAACAGCGAGAGCTGATGACTAAACACCTTATAAGCCGAAAGTACAACTAAATCACAAATAATGTAGATCCCATGTCGATACAAATACATTCTCTGCCTGAATTCTGTTAAGAGCACGCCTTTACTTATTAACTAGAACGATATAACTTTGAAACCAACTGATACATTATAGATCCCAATTCACAACAATATATGCGTGAGTAATAGTGCTGTAACTAGAGTGATGCCAACACCACAAACCAAGGAGATGCCGCTGGGTACAGAGAGAGAGAGACATGAGCGTGATAAAATCGTTCTTACTTATAAATTATGGATGCAAAATGTGACTATAATCACTAGTTACAGTTAGAGCTAAAGCCAACATGAAACATTAGCTGAAAGCTAATTTAATAAAATAGGAAAGTGTTCCAGCATCCACATTCACTGCACACATTATAATAAACAGTAAAGCCAGTAACTTTCTAGACTCAAGCCAATGAAAGCTTTGTAAAACAAGCATTGGCATAGCTAATAGGTCTCGCCTTTGGAACCTTATAAGTGTTTAGCGAGAGCTATTGCCTTTGCCAGCTTGCTACCATCATCTCAACAGGCCTGTACAGTAGCATACACTGAGGCCTTAGGAGAAGCAAAGGGCCACAGATTCACAGCCCACCAGTTGAGATCTCTGTTCATGGCATTCCAGTGAGTGCTTAGCTTTTCCCACAATATTCTTCTACCGTAGCGCTTAACGACCACCTGAGACAGACAACCGATCAATCGAATAGATCTGAGCCCACAAAAACTGCGGCCATCTTGGGGCCCAACCACCCCAACCCCCGCCCTCTCACCCCACCTCCTCCACTCCTCCCACATATGGCAAGTTGTAGAGTATACTATGGCGTTTACTTTCTAAATTGTGAGCTGGTGGTTGTGAAACATGCCCGATATAGAATCATGTCCCATATGTTTAGTTCCTAAACGGAGTAGAAACTGAGTTCCTTGTTGACAATATCCTGTCATATTAATCGGACACTGTGAAAATAAAATCCATATAAAACGACAATTCGATATTCCCTATTTCAGTTAAGCATGGCTGAAGAGAACGTTAGCCTTCTAGTGCCAATTATTTATTTAAAAAAAGCATAATGTATTGTGCTCCTAGATTCAAGGATTAGTGGTGGTGTTTACAGATAAACGTTTTGTTTAGGACAAACCGTTCTACAGAAAGTGGCAGTGGGTTATCACTTTGGCTCCATAGCAGGGGCCGCTGACACTTGGACGGCTCCTGCTGCCACATCAATCACGCAGGGTGGGGGGGGGCTGAAAATATTTCGGGGGGGGGGGGGGGGGGGTAATTCTTCCAACCACGGGCAAAGTGGCTGTGAGAAAGGGAGACCACACAACAAAAGCCTCATTTACAACTAAATGGTCTTTTAAAGACCTGTTAAGTACTCGGGTGAGGCTGCAATTACATGCTCGCCAGCCCGCGAAGCTGTGTCAGCCCGGGCTGACAGGCATGAGGGGGGTGCGGGGGGGCTGAAGCCCCGTGAGCCCAATGGGTGTTGCGCGCCTGAAGTGGCATGAAGTCAGTTAGTTTACCTCTTAGGCAGGGCTTCAAGTGGGCTGGATCTCACTGGTGCTGAGCACCAGCAATGTTTTAAAGGGGGCCTCGAAACACTATGCTACAGTGGTCGAAGTGGAGACAAAAAAGTAGGGAAACTGTGGGCCGAGACTCAGGGGGCGGGAATAAGCAGAGGATTGGATTAGTGGGCGGAGTCGGAGGTGTGGCTAAAAATAGCATAACATACCAATTTTTTGTGAATTTGCCATTTCACTGACCAGTTACAGCTTATAACCTTATTTAATTCAAACAATCGATAAACATGTTCATTTGAGGTTTAATATAGAAGTTGTTTATATTTAATTCATTTACAATGTGGGACATGTTTCCAATCACAGAATATTCCAAATACGCTTCTAAGTGGAATCATAAGCCATTTGTCTCCGAGCCATGCAGTTTCTTTCATTGGCACTTCCTGCATTGCAAATCCCTGGTGAGTTTTCAATTTCAAAATGGAGGCACCAATGGGTGAGGTGGACTGGCCTCAAGGGTCCTGTGTATCATCCCCAGATCGAGCCTCCCCTTCCCACAGTCATTCCGGCATCGGTCAATACCCTGCTTTATACATACCCATGTTCTGTCCTCTCTTTGCCACCATTACTTCCTGGCATCGCTCATTACCGTACTTCTGGCATAGCAGGGTTGAGCCCTCCTCTCACAAACCTACATCTTGGCCTCACTCTTAACCCTGATTCCAGCAAACCCAGATCTAGCCCTCCCCAATTTTAATTCCTGCCATCGCACATTACTCTGCTTCTAACATACCCAGATCCAGCTTTGCTTTCGCCCACTCACACTTCCTGGCATTGAACAAAATCCTGCTTCTGGCATAGCCAAGTTCAGCCCTACCCTTGCACCCTTAGCCACTGGCATAGTCGTTAGTATGCTTCTACCATACTTAGATCCAACCCTCATCTCGTCACCCTTAGGTTCTGGCTTCGCTTACTACCCAACTCCTTGCATACAGGGTATATCCTTCCTGTCACCTTACTTCCTGGCATTGTCCTTTACCCTACTTCTAGCAGCCCAGGATCAAACCATTCTGTTGCCACCCCTATTTAAGGCAACGCAAATTACTTTACCTTTAGGATGTCAGGAGCCAGCTCTCCCCTCACCGTCCTCACTTTCTAGCACTGCTCATTACCCATGCATCTAGCATACCCAAATCCAGCCCTCCCATCACCACCCTTACTTCCTGGCACTCATTACCTTGCTTCTAGCATACCCAGCTTCAGCTCTTCCCTTACCGCCTTTACTTCATGTTATAGTTTATTGCCATGCTTCTACCAAACTTAGATCTAGCCTTCATCTCGTCCTGCTTAGTTTCTGAAATCACTACAAAACTTGGAGGATACCCGACCACCCTTACTTCCTGGCATTGCTCTTTACCTTAGTTCTAGGAGTGATTCAGCCCTTCCAGTGCCATCACTACTTCCTGGCATTGCTAGTTACCTTGCTTATAGCATTACTAGAGTTAAACCCTATTTGCTAACCTTACTTCAAGGTATCCCAAATTACCTTACTTCTAGCATACCCAGATCCAACCATCCCCTCACTACCATTACTTTTTAGACATCATTACCCTGCTTCTACCATAGACAGGTTCAGCCCTTCCCTCGTCCTCTACCTCCTTGCACCGCTTATTACTGCCCTACTCTAGAACACCCAGGTCCCACCCTCCTCTTGCCACCCTTACTGCCCGGTATCGTTTATTACCCTAGGTCTAGCCATAGTTGGATCTCGCCCTCCCTTCGGAACCCCCACTTCTTAGAATCATTCATTCCCCCAGCTTCTAGCTTACATGGTTCATTTCTCCTCTTTCCACCCTTACTTCCTAGCACCACTCATTTCCATGCTTCTTCATACCCAGATTCAGCCCTTTCTTCACCCCTCTGTATCGTGGCATCCCTCATTACCCAACTTCTAGCATACCCAGATCCTGCAATCCCCCTCAACCTTACCTCCCGGCATCGCTCATTACCCTATATTTAGAGTACCCAACTCCAGCCCACCCTCCTCACCCAAACTTCCTGGCATCACTCACTACCCTACTTCTAGTATATCTGGATCCAGCCCTCCCTCGCCACCCAAACTTCCTGGTATCACCCATTACCTTGCTTCTAGCACACCCACTTGTTCACCCTTACTTCCTCGCATCGCGTATTACCCTGCTTCTAGCGTACCCACATCGAACCCGCCCTCGTCACCCATGCTCTCTGGAATTATCCTGCTTCTAGCATACCTACATCCAGCACTCCCCTCGCTCCCCCTCACTTCCTGGCATATCAGTACCCTGCTTCTAGTATACTCGGGCCCAGCCTTCCCTCGCCACCCTCATTTCATGGCAACGCTCATTACCCTGTTTCTAGCATACCCACATCCTGGCCTCCCCTCGCTCCCCCTGACTTCCTGGCATCACTCATTACCCTGCTTCTAGCATACCCACATCCTGGCCTCCCCTCGCTCCCCCTCACTTCCTGGCATCACTCATTACCCTGCTTCTAGCATACCCACATCCTGGCCTCCCCTGCTCCCCCTCACTTCCTGGCATCACTCATTACCCTGCTTCTAGCATACCCACATCCTGGCCTCCCCTCGCTCCCCCTCACTTCCTGGCATCACTCATTACCCTGCTTCTAGCATACCCACATCCTGGCCTCACCTCACTCCCCCTCACTTCCTGGCATCACTCATTACCCTGCTTCTAGCATACCCACATCCTGCCCTCCCCTAGCTCCCCCTCACTTCCTGGCATCACTCATTACCCTGCTTCTAGCATACCCACATCCTGGCCTCCCCTCGCTCCCCCTCACTCATTACCCTGCTTCTAGCATACCCACAACCTGGCCTCCCCTCGCTCCCCCTCACTTCCTGGCATCACTCATTACCCTGCTTCTAGCATACCCACATCCTGCCCTCCCCTCGCTCCTCCTCACTTCCTGGCATTACTCATTACCCTGCTTCTAGCATACCCACATCCTGCCCTCCCATAGCTCCCCCTCACTTCCTGGTATTTCTCATTACCCTGCTTCTAGTATACCCACATCCTGGCCTCTCCTCGCTCCCCCTCACTTCCTGGCATCACTCATTACCCTGCTTCTAGCATACCCACATCCGCGCTTCCCCTTGCTCCCCCTCACTTCCTGGCATCACTCATTACCCTGCTTCTAGCATACCCACATCCTGCCCTCCCCTAGCTCCCCCTCACTTCCTGGCATCACACATTACACTGCTTCTATAGCATACCCACATCCTGGCCTCCCCTCGCTCCCCCTCACTTCCTGGCATCACTCATTACCCTGCTTCTAGCATACCCACATCCTGGTCTCCCCTCGCTCCCCCTCACTTCCTGGCATCACTCCTTACCCTGCTTCTAGCATACCCACATCCTGGCCTCCCCTAGCTCCCCCTCACTTCCTGGCATCACTCATTACCCTGCTTCTAGCATACCCACATCCTGCCCTCCCCTAGATCCCCCTCACTTCCTGGTTTTTCTCATTACCCTGCTTCTAGTATACCCAGATCCAGCCCTCCCTCATCACCCTCACTTCCTGGCATTTCATCCATAGACTGCAAACTGCCCAGGGGGCACATAGGGCGAGGGCATAAAAAAGACTTGAAGGGCATCAGCAGAGCCTCAGTACTGTAATTGCAGGTTAAGCTGCACGTCTGGATTGAGATAGGCAGGGACAGCAGTGTCGGGCCCCTACCAGCAGCACAGAGAGCAGTGGCAGATCGGGATAGATGCCCTTCGGTGGAGCAAAATGCCAACAATTTAGAAGAGTAAAGAGGGAGATTTGTTTAAAATAAACGGAAGAATGAATTTCTCCCGTTGACTTCTGCAGAAGCAGAGGCCGCAGGCTGCAGAAATGAAGCTGGTTTTGGCCTTAAAGGTTGGGCGTCTCCCGCCCAAATCGGGCCTTTTGACATGTATGAATTTTAAATGCCCGCAGTGAACCTGGCATGGGTGGTGCCGCCAACTGCCCTGGCTTCTGAGCAGGGCACTACACATTGAAAAAAAAAACATTACAAAAACAGCAGATAAGAAAATTGACATTTTCTGTTTATTAAACAAAATGCAAGAGGTATTTTATTCCCCCCATTTACTTGATGTTTGTGGAGTTCAGCTTCAGAGGCAGTCCAGGCTCCTCATGCAGGCCCCGGTTGAGAGAAAAGAGAAGAGCTGTAAAGGAGGGGTCGGGACTTCTGGGCAGGCATGGAGAGTCATTTCCAGGAGAGGCTGGTGGGGCTGGGTCTGCTTTTTAGTGGCTGGCTGGAGAGTAGATTTATAGCAAGTCACAAAGTCCCCCAGGTGGCGTCCATCAGTCTGCTTAACACCAAAGAATCCTGATGTGACCATTGTCACAGGGGGGGCTGGCAGGCAGTGTCCTCACAAATGAGGTGTGAATCACAGGCTCACGGCAGCCGCAGGGCCATCAGAGGTAGCCGCTTTAGCGCTATGCTACACTGATGGCCCTTTCAGTCTCACTTTGCAGGCCCCTAGACACAGCAGGGAAGGGGAGGAGATCGGGCGCCCTGCACAGGCCTTCGTCAATTTTCACGTTGAGTGGAAAAAAAGGTGTCATTTTAAAATATGCCTATTCCTACAGTCCCGGTACGCTCTTTCAAAACCAAGAAGTAGGGGTACGGACTAGCATAATTTTTAGAAGTAGGGGCACGCCGTGCCCTTCCGTTCCCGCCCACTTCTAACACTGCTATGCTAAGAACGGATTTTTAGTTTATCGTGTTTTTAAGTCACGCCCTTAATTACATTGGCCACACCCCTTTGAGACACTCCACAGTTTTTCATCCCCCTTAAAGCCCTGCCCTTAGGGACCCTCCACCATGCAGCTGTAGGTGTGTACCTTCTCACACCGCACCCGCCTGTGGGGGGCGTCTTTCTTCAGTCCTTCCAGAGTTCTTCTGGTCTCTCTGCATAAAAAGCGAGCGGCAGTTTCAGTTCCCCGGTCTGTCTTTCTGCGCAGACGAGCACTGTCCTGCTGAGGGTGCTCCTGGCGCAGACAACAGCAGCGCGCCATCATGTGTGACGTGGTGCCCAGTGGGATCATCTGATTTGGACCGTTAAGGACAGTACATTCAATGTTACATGTTTTCATTTCACGCTTCTTATTTAAGGGAATTAGCTTAGGATCTCGCGATTTTTTTTAATCACAAGTTAGAACGCGTCTCCTCATCGCAAAGTACAAGGTCAGCAGCGCAGCCCTCAGACCACATCGGACTGGATCCCACTTCCACCGCAAGTGTCACCGCCATGAAAGAGTGAGTGCTTTACATGCAAGCATGAAGAGAAAGTTAAGCACAGTGGCTGGTAGTGGCATTGTGTGTGTGGGATGGTTTCATTTTACTGCTTGTGAAATTATTGAAGAAAGCACAGTTACTCTCATGTTTTCAAGAAAGCATTTCTGCTTATCGGAATACATAGACAAGCGCGAGGAATCCAGCTGCAGCGTCCCGCGAACTGTGCGCGCGCGCTCGTGTGAAATCAGACACATAACAGATGGCACACTGCACGCCGCTGCTCGTAACCCCAAGCCATAGGCGAAAACATTTCCTGGGAAAGGTGTGACATGCACCCGCCTTTGCCCAATTGCGTGATAGAAAGATGCACGCAAAGCCAAATAGAACACGCATTTGCAATTGAATAGGTCTCGCATTAGGAAAGTTTGAGCTATTGGTATTGTAAATGAATTTTTTTTTATTTATGTGTTGGTTTTGAAAATAGCGAAATGAATAGCTTTGTCCTTTACAATGCAATGCCAATAGTTTTAACTTTCGCAAATGTGACACCCCATAGCATTTGTAATGCAATATGTGTTGTATTTACGTGACTTAGATGTATTGATATTACAAATAACAATGGCTTTTAATTTTTCTAATAATTAATACTTAAATAAAAGTTATTGTAATTTATAATGGCAATAGCTTAAACTTTTGTAAATAACTTTTGTGAACATTATGTTCAGTGTATTTTTTGTGACGAAAATCAAAGAACGGAAGTGAAATATTAACATCTTTTTGTGACATTTGTAATAAAGCTTAAAACATTGAGGTAACATATTTGAACCAGTTGTTGTTGAAAGGTTGCACAGATTGATGCTGTGGTGGCGCTGAGTGATGTTGTGGTGGCGACGAGTGATGCTGTGGCATTCAGTGATGCTAGGGTAGCGCATAGTGATGTTGTGGTGCCCCTGAGTGATGCTGTGGTGGTGCTGAGTGATGCTGTGGTGACGCGATAGATAGAGTGAGGAAGATAGATAGAGGGAGGGCGATAGTTAGATAGAGGGAGGGTGATAGATAGAGGGAGGGCGATAGCTAGACGGAGGGCGATAGATAAGAGGGAGGGTGATAGATAAGAGGGAGGGCGATAGATAAATAGAGTGAGGGCGATAAATAGATGGAGGGCGATAGATAGATGGAGGGCGATAGATAGATGGAGGGCGATAGATAGATGGAGGGCGATAGATAGATGGAGGGCGATAGATAGATGGAGGGCGAGAGATAGAGTGAGGGCGAGAGATAGAGTGAGGGCGAGAGATAGAGTGAGGGCGAGAGATAGAGTGAGGGCGAGAGATAGAGTGAGGGCGACAGATAGAGTGAGGGCGACAGATAGAGTGAGGGCGACAGATAGAGTGAGGGCGATAGAGTGAGCGCGATAGATAGAGTGAGGGCGATAGATAGAGTGAGGGCGATAGATAGAGTGAGGGCAATTGATAGAGTGAGGGTGATAGAGTGAGGGCGATAAATAGATAGATAGATGGAGATAGATAGATAGAGTGAGGGCGATAGATAGATAGCTAGAGTGAGGGTGATAGAGTGAGGGTGATAGAGTGAAGGAGATAGATAGATAGATAGATAGATAGATGGATAGATAGGAGTGAGAGAGGGCGATAGATAAGGGCAATAGAGTGAGGGAGATAGATAGCTAAATAGAGTGAGGGCATAGATAGAGTAAGGGCAATAGATAGTGAGGGCAATAGATAGAGTGAGGGCAATAGATAGAGTGATCGCAATAGATAGAGTGAGGGCAATAGATAGAGTGAGGGCGATAGATAGAGTGAGGGCGATAGATAGAGTGAGGGCGATAGATAGAGTGAGGGCGATAGATAGAGTGAGGGCGATAGATAGAGTGAGGGCGATAGATAGAGTGAGGGCGATAGATAGATTGAGGGCGATAGATAGATTGAGGGCGATAAAGTGAGGGCGATAGATAGTGAGGGCGATAGATAGTGAGGGCGATAGATAGATAGATGGATAGATAGAGATAGATAGAGTGAGGGTGATAGATAGATAGCTAGAGTGAGGGTGATAGAGTGAGGGTGATAAGAGTGAGGGTGATAGATAGATAGAGGGAGGGCGATAGATAGTGAGGGCGATAGATAGATAGATAGATAGATAGATAGATAGATAGATAGATAGATAGATAGATAGATAGATAGTTAGAGTGAGGGCGATAGATAAGAGAGGGCGATAGATAAGAGAGGGCGATAGATAAGAGAGGGCGATAGATAAGAGTGAGGCGAGGGCGATAGATAAGAGGGAGGGCGATAGATAAGAGGGAGGGCGATAGATAAGAGGGAGGGAGATAGATAGATAGATAGATAGATAGATAGATAGATAGATAGATAGATAGATAGATAGAAAGGATTAAAGAGCTCTTCTATACAAATTTGAAGCCTAAAAATTCTTCAAAAAAGTAAGGCTAAAGGTTTTAAAAAACGCACAGTATCTGTGGTGTGAAATAAGGAAGATGCTAAACATCGGGGATTATTCAGAATTCTCCCTGATTTGGGATTCCTCTAAGACACCAGAATGCCGGAGGGCTAGACTATGTCTCCCTTTAGAACAAGCTGAGATATCCAAATGGGGATATTTGATATCCAAGGAAGGTGCGTTACCATGGGAGGTGTTGAGCACAAAGAAGATTTCAGGTTCAACCTAACAAGAAATCATTTGTTTCTTGTTTGTCTTTTAAGATGGGAACACTGCGACACCAAAGCCTATAGGTGTGGGGGGCAACAAATGACATCTAGTTGAGCAACCAGTTAAATGCTGAGGTAAATATGTTGTTCATTTACTGGGCTTTCAGTTACCCTGATGCATTCTGGGATTTGTAATATTAGTGCCATAAATAGTTCTGTGGCCCCTCACTTCGCTTTAGCAAAGACAGTATTGATTTCTGCAACCCCACCCTGAAAACTCCACCGCAGCCTCTGGTGAAACAGCGGGTCTAAAGTAGCAGATCACACAAGCTTGTGAAAGTGAAGCGAGGACAGAGGGACGACAGAGTCACTGCAGGAAAACAGTACTATGAAAAATGCAGATGGATGCTCACGACACGTGGGCGCCTGTCAAGTGACAACACGTTAAGTGTGGGGAAGAGTCTGCTGTAGGTATCCCCTGCCCCCAGCCCAGCATGTGCACGAGGAGGGGGGGGGGTGTGCGTGAAACAGGAGCTGCATTCATTATCCAGTTACAACTGACTGAAGACATTGGTGGTGGGAGCGCTGTGCACCGCACACCCACCAAAGGAATCCATCATCATAAAAATAAAATCAGTTTTATTCAAGTAACCTCTCACCCTTTCAAAACGTAGACACATTTCAGAAGAAAACACAGTTTACACATTTCAGAAGCTAAACACCTCGCCCCGCCCCACAGCTAATATAAGTTACACATAAAACAAGCAGCAGGGAAAGCGTTCGCTTTCACTTCCGATTGAAAAAAATAATAAAGCCTGCGAGTGGTGCGCGCGTGCACCACTGCGAGCCGTTGGCTATTGGTGTCTATTACGCGCACCAAGCGCGTAATAGACACTAATAGGCCATGGGCGAAGCAATGCGCCCACCTGTGGCCTATTGCGTGCAGTTTTTCATTAAAATACACATGCAAAGGCCAATAGCTGCCCACAAAAGGAAAAGCACACACACAAGCGTGTGAAATACCTAAAGCAGCTTTTTAACCCCGTTTTTCACCTACTAAAGGGCTCGCGTCTGCACGAACACTGCTGCGCAGTGCAACGAAGGTGCGAGCCCTAAAAATAAGGTACAAGCCAGTGAAAAAGGGCTGCTGTCTTTCTATAATTCAGTAGGATGTAGGCACTTTAAAGACTTTAGTTCTATTTACAGAATAAAAATGTATCCTACACACTGGCTTACATAATTAAAACCATTCCATTCACTTCTTTTTAATTCCTTAACAATCCTTAACTACGCAGCAGGAATGATTTTCCCCTGACTCAGTTCCTTTAATTCCCTAGTCAGGGTTTTTAAATTTGCAAACAACAATGTTTTTATGTCCACTCTTCCTTAGACTTGGTATTTTCTCAAAAAATTAAGCAAGGACCGAATAGAAGCTTTATAATCTTTTTACATACAAGCTTAGTTCTATCTCTGAAAAGAAATTGTGATTCCTTTATCTCGGTTTTATCTTCGCTTTGATTGTAATGAAGGTAATAATGATTTATGGACCTATGTTGAGGTCTAACATATTAAAAAAGATTTGATCTGAAACTGCAACGTGTAAAAACCAGGCTTCTCGCATGGTTCTGATTCTGAAACACCATGATCACATTACCCCTGGCTCACTGTGAAAGGAAGGACTTCATTTAAAAACTCTCTGCATTGATCACAAGTCTCTACATGACAGAACTCTCAAATGCATCTCTAGTCTTTTAGAGTCCATACCGATCAAACTTTAAGCTCACGTCACTAACTGGGGACCAATGCGCCTTCCTCTATTCAGATATAGAAGATGCAGAGGCTGCTCTATTCATCATCACAGGTACTCCCCATAGAATTCTTTAGCCACCAACTTGAGACTTGCAAATTACTACAAAATAACTTTACTTACATGCTTTAGTGTGGGGTACAAAGATAATTTTGTCTATCAAACAATTCAGTAGGACATGTTCAGAATTAGGATGAAAGAATTCTTCCTAAAATAGGCTCGACGTTTGGTGGCCTAGTCTCAAACAGAAAAAGACCAGAGGTCAAAGAAATTCTATTTTGCAAAGAGTTTCAAGGAAGTGAGGACATTTGTTTCAGAAAGTACAGGGAATGATCAAAATATTTTTCGTGAGCATTTCCTGGCAATGCAATGTACATTCCAAAGCTTACTTGTGCCATTGGAGATGATGAGTCTGTCTATCAGATGGAGAGTTTCATCAAGGCTGGGGAGATGTGATCATATTCCTCCAGGCCCTCGAGAATGCACACTGCAGCATATAGGATGCACTTAAGGAGGGTCAATGTGCAAGAGCGCAAAAACAGAAGAACAGAAGCCTAGATGTTTAATTTAGCAAGGGGAAGGGGCATATCTGCTTTGTTTCCTGAACAGGAAATTCCACAAGCAAAGAAATGTAAGAGAGGCCATTCTGATAGAGGAAAGGTAAGAAATAAACACTGGCAAGGTAATGCTGAGACTATTGTAACCATCCAGCTTTTGTATTCCTTCAACAGGTCTAATACACAGCAAAGGTGATAATGGTCTAGGCTTGAGGATAAACCTTGTCATGATAATAAAAGGAGCATTCCACATTGAGTTGGTCTAAATATTCGGTAGCTGATGCAACTATGTCTGGTTGCAAAGCCCTCCACGGAGTGAAAATGTCCTTAAGAGATTTGCCATTTGTGACCCATTGGGGGAATCTTATGAAAGTGCCCTGCTTTGTGTAACTATTTGTGCAAAATGAGTATGATGTTTGCTGCGAGCTTAAGAAACCGAACCAGAACATAAACTGCATGTTGACAATATTAGCATTCTCTTTCTCCAAGCATAAACCTTAGACTGTCAGCTCATTCCGTAATACTCCCTTATGTCATGGAAGCATCCATAACTGTTGAGTGAGTTGCTAATTTCTTTAGGAGGGGATTTCCATGGACATGCTCTTCTGACACTGCACTTTGAGTCTATATTCTGAAAAGATTGTAGCGATAAACAATATATCCCCAAATTACCCATGCACTATCCCCATTCTATGGTTCAACTGGTCTCCCAGGCATTCTTGAAGATGTCCACGTACAACCACGGATGGACAATCAAAATACAGAAAACCTTTAAGCGCAAAACAGATGATATGTCCCCCAAGAGGGAGGACATTTCCAAGGTTTGAAATGAATTTGAAAGCAAAGTAAACTGTATTGCTTTCCTTGGTTCTAACACAACTCCAACAATTTTATCCTCAGCAATGGAAGCAATGCAGACTGCCATAAAGGAAACTAATTCCCCCTTAGACTACTAGGAAATAATACCGCTATATTTCTATGCTCTTCAGTAGGGGTGGGCGGAATTTGCGTAATTGCATTACGCAAATCTCTGCGAAACGGTAAAAAATCTCTGCGAATACGCAGAAATTCTGCGAATACGCGGAATTGCTTGTTCGTGGTGCTTTTTTCCTGTTCGCAATCTGTTTGCGTGCTGGGGGCAAATATCTCGCAAACACGCATTTTGAGAACGCGAACAAGCAAAAAAGTTCGCAAAGTCGCGGAACGCAGAATTTTGGGCAATTTGGCGTTCTCCGCGAAACGCTAAATTACCCAAATTCCGCAAGCGGAATGGAATTTACCGCCAAGGCCTACTCTTCAGGAATTTGGGCACTTGCTTACATTCTGCCTTCAGAAGGAAACTTCCAGATCAAGCCAAGGTAATTGTGGACTATACAACTGCTGCTGAGTCCTTGGAGGGACACATTTTTCACTTTGTATACACTACTGAAGGCAGAGCAGTCTATTGTGATGTTGTGCTATTGACAAAGATACTTGTAGATACAGGCCACCGACCTTGGTGAGGACAAGTTATTTCTTCTAGGTGGCTTAATATTTTGCCTGTCACTAAAAGTTCGCATTCTTCTGTCCTTTTTTGTAATCTTTGTTTCTGAAGAAGTTATCGATTGCCTTGATACTACTACTGCTGTAGACATTAAGGAGGATGGACCCACTGGCTAGGGAGTCAATTAAAAAACCTCTAAACTCGTACTAAATAAATGTATTTTCCTTGTGCAAGGTCAAGAGATTTTGAAATTGTCGATTACATTTTTATTCTAGACAGTTTGTAATTTATATGGTGTTCGATTAAAGCAATTGACGGACAGCATGATGAATGGGTAAAAAGAGGGGGGAAGGAGAAAGTACAATAACACACTTTACCTTCACCCAAAAAGCTTTTCAAATGCAAGTATGTTTTTAATTTTGATTTTCAAAGCATAAAAAGATTCATACACTTGATTCTTATTTCTTTTAAACTTATTTTTTTGAAAAGCAAGACAGAAACTTAGATAGGCGTTTACATTTCCTTATGATAATTGGCTCAAGAAAGAAAAGAAAAACAAATCAAGCTGGAGAGGCAAAATTATTTGATTATAAAAACAAGTCTCAAGATCTTGTACCCTGCTAGAAATATTTAGGGCTCACTATTACCAATGTAGACTACATAAGGGAAAACTCCTTTTGTAGATCTCACTAAGCAGTTTCTTGGCACACACATTATCAACCAAATGTAATAGATTATGATTCACCAAGCCTGTACTTTTTCCAGAGCAGTTCGTTTTTAGGTGAGCCTAGACAGCGCATGCGCTGTCTGAAAAACATGCTGTATTCCGTATGTGGGCTTTTATTCAGCCCTTTGCTGCTGACTGGTTAAGGAGAGCGTCACTCGCAGAAGCTTGCTTCTCAATGGTGTTTGCCTACCATGTCCCACCTTCTTGTGTTTTGCTCCTCCCCTGGAGCATTGGCCTATTATGGGTGTCCTTTCACAAAAGGGTTTTCCCCATTTGCGTTCATCCACTCTTTTAGTTTTGTTGCAGAGTGCACGAGTTTTCCTGCCTCAGCGCGGTGCCCGCTTCATGGATGCCATCTCTTACCCCCACGCGCCATTGTCCCCCTTCCGCTCCCCCAATCATAGCCTAAATGCCAACGAAGATGCTCCCTTCTAGTTTTTAACTTTATTTATTTATTTTTTAAACTCTTTATTGCAGATTGCAAAGTATTACAGGTTTAAACATATAGCACATCATCGGATCTTAATAAACAATACTTCTTTGTACTAAACATCCCATGTAGGGCATTCCCTGCCCCCTCCCAACACAGGTTTACTGGACGGCAATTCTGTTAGCTCGCTCACCCGTTCTGACGGAGAGGTGCAAATGTTCCCTCTATACATTTTCCATTTCCCCCAAACTTTATCCCATTTTTTGGGGCATCCTCTATTCACATAAACTGCTCGCTCCGCCAGCATACTCCAATCAACATCATGTTTCCATTCCATTATCGTTGGAAATTCCGGGACTCCCCATTTACGTGTAATCTTTTGTTTCGCAATCATGTAACCCACTGCCGCCCATAGTTGGTCCATGCGACTCAAATCTGTGGCATCCCAAATGTTAAGTAAACAGGTCTTGGGGGACATGGACTGAGTACTCCCACATATCTCCTCAATCACATCGTGTACAGCATGTACAGCGACCCAAAACCACAGTCCCAGATTGTGTGGAAAAAGGTGCCCGTCTCCCCACAGTTCCGCATGCAATCAGCCTCAGTAATGCGACCCATCTTAAGTAAAGTGGTGCGTGTAATATAGGCGCAGTATAGGATTTTAAGCTAAACCAGCGTCAGTCGCGACGGTATGGCCACCTCTCGCGGGGAGGATAGCTCTTAGAGCCAGTCCTCTTCCTCTAGTTCCCCCAGGTTTGCCTGCCAGCAGACTCACCAGAGGATCTGGTGAGTTGTTGATTATTTTCCTGTACATGAGCGAAATTACTTTAGTGTGCATGGGGTCAGCTTGCAATCTATCCTCAAGTGGAGCAGATTCCGGGAACCCATCTATATCTTTAGCTATTGCCTGCAGAGCACGGCGAATTTGTAGGTATCGAAACATTTCACGCACGGACAATTGATATTTCTTTTGTAAATCTGTAAATGTGAGTATTTCTCCCCCCCCTTTAACCAAGTAACTCACATGAGATATACCAATGGTGTCCCATTTATCAAAACCCCTACTGTTACCTAGGTTGCCCAGTAGGGCGGCATGCCAAATGGGCGTCATTTGTGTCAGTCTATTGTTCTAGCCTAACTTTCTCATAGTGGAGTGCCATACAGCAATCGTAATAGTCGTGGGGCCAGTGAGATATTGCTTACGCGGTGTATTGTATAATACCTTTCTATATCCCCCAAGTCCCACCTGCCACTTGTCCATCCGGCATGCTGGGTCCTGTTGCGCACCATTTCTCCATTTATTAATAATAGAGAGATGTGCCCCTCTGTAATAGCTCAGAATGTCTGGTAGAGCGATACCCCCATCATACCAGCCCCGGACCAATTTGGGCCCAGCGATGCGTGCCGGTTTCCCATAACAAGTTCAGCTTTATTTTTAACTGTATTCACTGTCAGCGGGCCTCAGCCTCACAGCCAATCACATATTTTTGTTGTAGTTGCTTAGTTTCACTCCTGTGAGAGGTAACCCTGGGCGAAGCACTACGCTCCGCTCGCGGAGATTGCGAAGTTTTTGCAACTTCGCACTACGCGAGCGGCACGTAGCACAGTGCGAACATGCGTAGTGCAGCGTAGCGTAGTGCAGCGCTCATTTTTTGCTTGTTCGCGGTCCTGAACGTCATGTTCGCGACCGCGAGCAAGCAAAATGACATCCCGGCGAGATTCTCAACGCGAGGAGGTCAGGTTTCTCATTGTGAGTGGTTGCGCATGCTCGTGACCGCTCTCAATGAGAAACTACCTGTTCGCGTTGAGAAAGCTGCCGCTCGAGTAATAATCTCCTCGAGCAGCAGAAAACTACAGCTCGCACTGTGCAAGATGCCGTTTTCAATGCTTGCACAGTGCCGGATGCTTTTCCGCACTGTGCAATCATTGAAAACGCATCTTGCACAGTGCGAACATGCTACTACGCAGCTCGCGTAGTGCTACATGAAGTTCGCGTAGTGCGAAGTGCACTTCGCGTAGCTTCGCGTAGCGCTACTTCGCGAATTACGCCCACCCTTAGTGAGAGGTGGGGTGCTCCATGTCTACAACATGCTCACCCGCAGAAACAGCAAACAAGGTACAATGGGTAGTCTGTTTTCTTTGTCTAGCTACCAATCCTCCCAGAGGCAGACGTGCTGGGGAGAGTAATTAGACCTTTGGCCTCACAGCCCCGACCTAAGCCTTGGGAGACCCGGCAGGGTCCGCCTGCCTCCAGCACCTTTAAGTGAGTACCGACACAACATCGCCTGCAGCTTATCTTTCTAGTGCCATCTAAACTCTAGCACTTCTGCGCCTGCCGAGCTGCTCTTCCAGAGCGCGTTTCTATGGCTGTTTGGCTGTGGTGTATACAGAAACATGCTCAAATCATAATCCATAGGCTCCCAGCTTGTTGATGCAGAGTGGGATTTGTCACTGTGTGAGTGTAAATGTTTAAAAATACATTTGTACCGCTTCTTGTCTGCGAACAAGTATCCATCGATATCTTATTTCTTGTGAGAAGAACAGATAAAACCACATTTTCAGGAACGTGTTGATCCGTTCATACCAGAAAAAATATTGGCCTTTCTTTTCTGTAGAACATGTTGCCCAATACTATATCAGTTCAACTCTTTGGGTTATAGTTTGAAATGTAATGTCCAAGAGCCACCCCGTGGGATTATTGCATATGACCTGCAGCGCCCGTTCCCTTGCCGCATTGAAAGACTTGCTGCATAAAGAATAGCTTCTACTCGGCTAACAATAGAGTTTACTATACATAGCTTTAAGTTGGGATAAAACAAAATGCGGGGAGGGCAAAAAAAAAGAGCATGAATCATTTTTCAAGAGGCGTTGCCGACGTAATTTAGGGTGTGGCTCAAAACAAGTGCACTATAATCCTCTGCTTCGAGCAGCATGTCAAATGACTTGTACAGGTAGTTGCAATCCGTAACATCGTTAAAAGACATTGCCAATTACAACGCCACAAACTCCAACTCAAACAAATGCAAGACTTACTGCATTTGCAATGCTTGTTTTTCTTAGTTAACACAGCATATTTTAAGATGCCCACTGATTTTATGTATTTTGAGATGCTGGCAGCATCCTAAATGATCATGTATGATCTTTCTACTTCCTTATTAGAGAGTCCAGCTTTTCTTCAGTTTACCTACCAAAACAGGTTTGTTTTTCCTACCAAATACAGGTAAATGATTTGCTTGAGGTCGTCCATCAAATTTAGATCACAAAGGCACACTCAATCTGTCAGTATCCTATCCTCCAACTGTTCTAAGAAGGTATAAATAGGAGTTAGGGTATCCTTATTTTTGTTTTAAAGACCATCAAGCCGAAATGTGATGAATTCCAAATAGCCTTAACCATCGTCTGTGGGCGCATCTTCAGCGTATTTAATCACAGACTTGAGTAGCCAATGGGAGAATGTATCCTTTGTTTATTCTTATACCATTTATTCAACCAGTCTGGAAATTTTTGTTACGTGCTATATCATCTCTGCTTTGTGTTTCCTTAATGTGTTTTTGGGTCACCTAGCTGATTTAGAAGCAGCTTCAGTTTAAGCCACATACCCTACCACTATTATTCAGCATTCTTCCTACCCGACGCATCCCATAAATTCACAATTCTGCTGCTCAATCTGTAAAAACAGTTGATGGACAGAATGCAGAACAATGTTATACATTCACCCCAGTACAGAGATCTGGGCTAAACCCATCGTTTTTTGCTTACCATGTCATTCCAGTTTTAACCCAGCCATATGCAAATCAGTCTTGACCCTGTGCCCCATGGGAACAGCCCAGCCCAAGCTGCCAAGCCTGGTCCTCCCTGGACTGGAAACAAGCATCCAAGGACCGGTTTCGGCCTTTCAGCCCTCATCAGCTAGGATAGCTTCTTTACTGGGGTGAATGTTTTGCCTATGTGCAACATTCCGTCCATCACCTTGTGTGTTTTGCTGTTCGCCCTATGTGGGAAGGGTATGCCCAAACGTGGGTTCTGTGCTCACTACGCCACTGGAGTCAAGCTAGCCTGGCTGACGGCCGATAGCCAGAAACCGGTCCTAGGAAGCTTGATTCCGGTCCAGGGAAGACATTGCTTGGCAGTTCGGGCTGGACTGTTACCATGAGGCACAGGGTCAAGACTGATTTGCATATGGCCAAGTCTGAACTGGGGTTACGTGGTGAGCAAAATAACGATGGATTAAACCCAGATCTGTGACTGGGGGTGAGTGTTTTGCCAATGTGCAACATTCCGACCATCACCTTGTGTGTTTTGCTGTTCGCCCTATGTGGAAAGGGTATGCCCAGACGTGGGTCCTGTATTCACTACGCCACTGGAGTTAAGCTATCCTGGCTGATGACGGCTGATGGCCAGAAACCGGTCCTAGGAAGCTTGATTCCGGTCCAGGGAAGACATGGCTTGGCAGTTCGGGCTGGACTGTTCCCATGAGGCACAGGGTCAAGACTGATTTGCATATGGCCATGTCTGAACTGGGGTGGCGTGGTAAGCAAAATAACAATGGATTAAACCCAGATCTGTGACTGGGGTGAATGTTTTGCCAATGTGCAACATTCTGTCCATCACCTTGAGTGTTTTGCTCAATCTGTAACATTGTGCTTATTTTCCGCTATGTTCCTATCACCCCATAAGATCACCATTCTGCTGTTCAATCTGTAACACTGTGCTTATTTTCCTCTATGGCCTCCATTTCCAGATTCATACACAGACCTGGTGTGTGCCTCCTTACTTACTGCCACATTTGTGTTGCGTATCTTCAACCCACCAGTCGTAATATTTCCTTACCATGTGGCCCCACCCATGTTCAACTTCCCCTCCTCTACATATTCCCATTCGTCCAATTTTTTACATAATGTTTTTCCAGAGTCCCTTTATCTGTGCCAGCCCTTTGTCTGATCTTAAATGAGCTCATCAACGGCAACTGTTTACTTAGTGGCGTACGCTCTGGTATGTTGTACCAGGTGTGTCTCTCACGGTGTTTGTCTATGCATGTCTCATCTCTTTTGAATATTATAATGCACATGTGTTTTATATGTAAAAATATTGCCTATGGCAACTAAAGTCTGACTGAGCTGTTAACATATACTGCTCCTGGTTGGGTGAGGGGGATCAGTACCTCTGCTTAAAGAAACCTACATGTAGCTGAACTGTGCTTCCTCTTCATGCTGTCCCCTAGGAGGTTACTTCAAAACACCACATCTTTAGCAGCATGAATGGTCACCTAGTGAAGGAACACTTGCAGGAACAGTGTACCATGACACCCCACAAGGGCCTTCAGTACACTGGGCGAAAGCTAAAGAAATTTCAGGAGACTGTTTGATAGAGAGACCTACTAAAGCAGATACTGCTGTGGAGTCCGACAGCCTCAAGAACACAGAAAACATCTGCAGAGATGAAAGAAAAGGTTCACTGAAGTTAAGTTGTGCTGGTCTCCTTTCAATCAGGTAAAGTGTTCTGATATGGATCACAGAAATTTGGCCGCATTGTACAGAAAGACCAGTTTTGCAGAATAGACTGGCATGGGAGAGAGAGAGTGTCCTGGTAGCAGCACATACTTTCCCCCAAAGTAAGAGTGGGACTTAATTTGGGGAGAGAATTTGCTTCAAACAGCGAGTAAGGCACAGCTGAAATTTGTTTGCATCATACTTCGGTAGGTGGACAAATGTATTGATTACATTTAAATATTACACTGTGGCCCACAAGCATACCTCACACGTAGGCTTTGAACTGTCGAGTAGTGTTGGACCCGGCCTCATGGCGTGGTCCTACCCCTCCCGCATGGCGGGCCCAGAACAACATCAGCCCTCCTCCGGACCTCGGGCGGCCCCTTCGGCCCGACCCGGCACGCCCCAACACCACCGATCCGGCTACCATCCCGGATTCCCATCCTCGGCCTGACCCCAGCGTAGGCCCATCACGACCGAAGCACGAGGCTGTGCCCGACTCCATCTTGGGCCCACCACGTCACGACCACGCGGCCTCGGCCCAAGCCGCGGCCCAAGCGCAGCCCAGACATCGAGGCACCAAGGTCCACCCAGGTGGTCGAGTGGCCACTCGACAGATCCCGGAGGGAGAGGAGTTTCGATGGCCCTCCAGCCGTCCCCGGACACCTGGTATCGATCCCCCTCCGGCCTCCCTGGGCGCTGGCTCCACCCCCCTGCCGGGTGTCTGGACACCATCATCCCGGCCCCTCCGGCCCCCAGGCGCGAGGGTCCGGACATCAAAGGACCTCCGTCCTATATCTGGGCCAGTCCCGGAGTAGGACGCCAGTTGTATCCTGGACTGGAAGCCCTGCTGACGCTGTCACGGCCGACACCAGACGAACTCATCCGTAACCCAACAACTATCTGAGAGCCTGCTGGCGCTGCCGCGGCCTGCCTTGTTGAACCACCTGAGAGCCTGCTGGCGCTGCCGCGGCCCACCTTGCTGCCCCCATCTGAGAGCCTGCTGGCGCTGCCGCGGCCTACCTTGCTGAACCACCTGAGAGCCTGCTGGCGCTGCCGCGGCCTACCTTGCTGAACCACCTGAGAGCCTGCTGGCGCTGCCGCGGCCCACCTTGCTGAACCACCTGAGAGCCTGCTGGCGCTGCCGCGGCCCACCTTGCTGCAACCATCTGAGAGCCTGCTGGCGCTGCCGCGGCCTACCTTGCTGAACCATCCTGTTAGCCTGCTGGCGCCGCCGCGGCTCGAACCTCTCGGAACCCCCCAGCTCGAGGATTGAGAGCTGTGCGTAGGGTATCCCTTCCTCCACCCAGAGTAAGACTGTCCCGCTACCTTACCCCCCTTGCCCGAGACTTTACGGATCCCACGATCCCGCTGTATATACTGCCAAGAGCCGCAACCGTTACTACTTATAAAAGCTTGAGAACTCGACCTCCTGCGTGGTGTCCATTTGTAGTGTTGTGGTTACTCTGTTGTACGATCCTAGGAGGGGCCCTCATTCAGGAGGCCTCTCGGCAACGCTCGGCTACTTCTCGACAGAAGGGTTGACCTAGGGGTGGTCAGTCAGACCTCTTCTGCCTCCCCCGGGTCGCCTTTCTAACATTGGTGGCAAGCGCCGGGATCCGAGCCCACGCAGATCGTACAGAGAGTGATTCACTCGCTACCCAGAAAAACCCACTGCGACCATGAGCACAGAATTCCAGAAGGAGAAAATGGAAGACTACAGTCACAAGGAGCTGAAGCAATTCTGCAAAGATCTAGGCATCGCTACCACTGGCTTAAGCACCAAAGAGGATTTCAAATCGGCCCTGCAGGCCTGGGTGGACGCCGGTGAGGCGCCACCTCCGAGTGAAGATAACCCGGGCCCGGACGGAAGCCCGGAGGCTCAGCTGAACCCAGCGGGAGAGAGACCCGCAAACCCAAACCCGGGCCTCTCCCACGAAGACGCCCGAGAACGAGAGAGGAACCGGCTCCACGAGCTGGAGCTTGCGCGACTCAGACAAGAAGGAGAGATCCAGCTGGCAGAAAGGAAGCTAGCCCTCGAGCAGCTACGACTAGAAGGAGACCTAGAAGAAAGGCGAAGACAAAGAGACCTCGAGGAGAAGAAACTCCTGCTCGAGCACGAGCGCGTCCTCAAAGAACTGGAATTTAAAGCCAAAACAAACGAGACTGACCGCTCCGGGGGTAAGACCTCACCTCCCCCGGTAGACACAAAGGTGCACATACCCAAGGATGTCGTCAAAGAGTACTATAAGAACGACGACATCCAGCAGTGGTTCAAAGCTTACGAGGTCGCCATGGCCGCCCATCGAGTACCCCTCAGGGACTGGGGTGCCGGCCTGTGGGGGAAGTTTATCAACGAAGGGAGAGACGCCCTGCTGGAGCTCCCTGATACCGAGAGGACCTCGTACGAGCACATGAAGACCGCCCTCCTCACTCGCTACGGACTCACCACCGAGATGTACCGGCAGCGATTCCGAGACTGCAAAAAAATCCCCGGTACCACATGGGTGGAATACGTGAACTATTACAGTCGAGCCTTCGAGGGGTGGACTCGGGGCTGCCAGGTCACCACCTACCAGCAATTAGTCGACCTCATTCTATGGGAACACCTGTCCAATAACTGTTTCATCGAACTCCGGCAGCATCTCCTCGACAGCAAATTGACTGAGCCACGAAAACTCGCTGTCGAGGCAGACCGATGGGCGAGCACCCGAGTTCCTCGGAACACGATGGGAGATTACGGCCGGGGGTCCCCGGGGAACCACCGACCACGAGGTGGCGGAGTAGGCCAGAGCCGGGGTCGAGACGTCCCCCAGGGGTCATCCCCTACATCCACGTCGCCCACCCTGGGCCGGAGAGGGGCCCCCCCAGCCAGGCCGGGGCCCCGCCCGAACGTTACGTGCCACAGATGCCAGCGGCAGGGTCATTATGCGAATGACCCCCTCTGCCCGATGAACCAGCGACCCGGCACCACCGGGCCCCCAGCCCGCCAGATCGCGGCAGCTGCCCTAGGTGAAGAAAGAAGTGAGGAAGAGGACCACGACCACGAGCAGGCCGAGTGGGAGCCCGCCGCCATGACCTTAGCCTGCCTGGGTACTCACGACATGATCCCCCGAGGGCCGATCCCCGGCAACACCCAGAAGTACCGCCAGTGGGTCACCATCAATGGTCGCCGGACCGAAGCCCTCCGTGACACTGGGGCCAGCGTGACAGCGGTCCGCTGCCATCTGGTGACCCCGGAACAGATCCTTCCTAACGTCCTATGCCCAGTCCGCTCCGCAGATAACTCCGAAACTATGTGTCAGATGGCCCGCATCCCCTTCGAGTGGGGGGGGAGTGTCGGGCGTGCTGAAAGTGACTGTCCGCGACGATGCCCCCGTGGACTGCCTCCTTGGGAACGACCTGGAAAGTTCCCCATGGGCTGGCGTCGAACGAAGAGAGCACCTGGGGATGCTAGGCCTTCCCGAGTGGGTCTGTGCGACCACCCGCTCCATGTCCGCCCGAGCCTCCGCCCCGGCGGTAGAGGTTCCGACAGAGGAGCCAGAATGGCCTGCACCTCCACCACCCGTCGTCCCCGAGGACGCTGACACCGAGCCCGGCCCCCAAGGGCCCGACCAAGAAGGCCTCACCGAGCTCAGTCACCTCCCGGAACTCGCTCAATGGCGCCAAGAAGGTGGCCCCACCCGCGAACAGTTCCGGCAGGAACAGAAAACCTGCCCCTCCCTCGAGGGGATGCGGCAGCAAGCCGCTACGCAAGCCACTGGAGACCCCGCGGGGTCCCACTGGGTCTACTGGGACAACAACCTCCTTTACAGTGAGCAGAAGATTGCCGAGCTAGGGGCCGGCCGGGTGCTGGTTGTACCCCTCCGGTTCAGAGACTTCCTCCTGAACTTAGCACACGATGTGCCCCTCGCCGGGCACCTGGGGCAGGACAAAACTTACAGCCGCCTGGTGACCCATTTCTACTGGCCGAAGATGCGCACTGATGTACAGAACCACTGCAGCACCTGCCCGACCTGTCAAGCCAGCGGAAAGAGCGGGGGGAAAGTCAAAGCCCCGCTCCAGCCGTTCCCTGTGGTAACCACCCCCTTCGAGCGAGTGGGAATAGACATCGTAGGGCCCTTGGACCCTCGCACCTCGCAGGGGCACCGCTTCATCCTCGTCCTGGTGGACCATGCCACCCGCTATCCTGAGGCCATCCCCCTCCGAACCATCACGGCCCCCGTGGTGGGCCGAGCCCTCATGAACATCTTTCCCGAGTCGGCTTCCCCCGAGAAGTCGTGAGTGATCGGGGGTCCAACTTCATCTCGAAGCATATGCGGTCCCTATGGCAACAGTGCGGGGTCGCATATAAGTTCACCACCCCGTATCACCCCCAGGGGAATGGACTAGTGGAACGCTTTAACAGGACACTGAAGGGAATGATCCAGGGCCTAGAAGAGCCCCTCAGGCGCAAGTGGGATGTCCTGCTGCCCTGCCTCCTGTTCGCCTACCGAGAGGTACCCCAGAAATCCCTGGGGTTCAGCCCGTTCGAACTCTTGTACGGACACCCGGTTCGAGGCCCCCTTAGCCTGGTCAAGGAAGGCTGGGAGACAGCAGTTCGAGATGCCCCACCGGATGTCTACCGGTACCTCCTGACACTCCGCAGCCAGACGCGGAAGTTTAGGGAACTTGCCGAGGCCAACCTGGAGGCCAGTCAGGAAGAAATGAAACGCTGGTATGACCAGAACGCCTCGTCCATCGAGTTCGAGCCGGGCCAGCAAGTCTGGGTCATGTCCCCAGTGGAACCGTGTGCCCTCCAGGACAAATGGACGGGGCCCTTCAAGGTGGTGGAGCGCAAGAGCCCCGTCACCTACCTGGTAGACATGGAGTCCCCCAGGAACCCCCTCCGGGTTCTACACGCTAACCGGCTCAAGCCGCAGTTTGCACGCACTGAACTGAGTCTGCTGCTGGCGACCGATGACGGAGCTGAAGACGACTCCGAACCACTACCAGATCTCCTCAGCACCACCGAGAAAGACGGCTCCTTCGAGGGGGTCCGGCTCTCCTCTACCCTGACCCCAGAGCAGCAACAAGACTGCCGGAAGCTGCTGGGGTAGTTTGCGGATCTGTTTTCCCTCACGCCGGGGGTCACCCGGTGGTGTGTCCACGATGTGGACACCGGAGACAGCCCCCCTGTGAAACAACGAGCTTTTCGAGTGCCCGACCGGGTTCGGGCCTGCATCCAATCCGAGGTGGCCAAGATGTTGGCCCTGGGGGTAGTCGAACCCTCCAACAGTCCCTGGGCCAGTCCCGTTGTGCTGGTCCCGAAAGCCGCTTCCCCCGGAACAGCGCCCGAGCTTCGGTTCTGTGTTGACTACCGAGGACTGAATGCAGTCACCAGGACCGACGCACATCCCATCCCCAGGGCGGATGAACTGATCGATCGCCTAGGGGCCGCCAGATACCTCAGCACCTTCGATCTCACGGCGGGGTATTGGCAGATCGGCCTTACCCCTGGAGCACAAGAGCGATCGGCCTTCTCGACGCCAGATGGCCACTATCACTTCAAAGTGATGCCCTTCGGCATGAAAAATGCGCCGGCCACCTTCCAGAGACTAGTGAACCAAGTGCTGGCCGGACTAGAGGAATACAGCGCCGCCTATCTAGATGACATTGCCGTGTACAGCCTTCACTGGAATGAGCACCTGTCCCACCTCTGGGAAGTCCTGACGGCCCTCCGGCGGGCCGGACTAACAATCAAAGCCAGCAAATGCCAGATAGGCCAAGGGTCCGTGACCTATCTAGGACACCAAGTGGGGAGCGGTCAAGTAGCTCCCCTCCAACCCAAGGTAGACGCCATCCGGGCCTGGGAGCCCCCGGTCACCCAGACCGCCGTCCGAGCCTTCCTGGGGCTCACCGGATACTATCGGCGATTTATAAAAGACTACGGGAGCATTGTGGGGCCCCTCACCGAACTGACCTCAAAGAGATTACCCCAGAAGGTGCACTGGACCCCTGCGTGCCAGACAGCATTTGAGACTTTAAAGACTGCCATGTGCACCGCCCCTGTGCTCCAGGCCCCCGACTACAGCAGAGAGTTCGTAGTCCAAACCGACGCCTCGGAGCACGGCATCGGGGCGGTCCTGTCACAAGTTAACCCCGAAGGAATCGACCGGCCTGTGGCCTTCATCAGCCGACGCCTCCTGGCAAGGGAACAGCGGTGGAGCACCATCGAGAGGGAAGCCTTTGCCGTGGTGTGGGCACTCAAGAAGCTCCGGCCTTACCTCTTCGGCACCCACTTCCGAGTCCAGACCGACCACCAGCCCCTGCGTTGGTTGATGCAGATGCGGGGAGAAAACCCGAAACTGCTGCGCTGGTCCATTTCTCTGCAGGGGATGGATTTCACTGTGGAGCATCGCCCCGGCAACGACCACGCCAATGCCGACGGCCTGTCCAGATTCTTCCGCCTCGGCGAGGAGAATCCCCAAGAAGATGGGTGACTCTCCCCTGCCTTCAGCTGGGGGGGGACGCGTGTTGGACCCGGCCTCATGGCGTGGTCCTACCCCTCCCGCATGGCGGGCCCAGGACAACATCAGCCCTCCTCCGGACCTCGGGCGGCCCCTTCGGCCCGACCCGGCACGCCCCAACACCACCGATCCGGCTACCATCCCGGATTCCCATCCTCGGCCTGACCCCAGCGTAGGCCCATCACGACCGAAGCACGAGGCTGTGCCCGACTCCATCTTGGGCCCACCACGTCACGACCACGCGGCCTCGGCCCAAGCCGCGGCCCAAGCGCAGCCCAGACATCGAGGCACCAAGGTCCACCCAGGTGGTCGAGTGGCCACTCGACAGATCCCGGAGGGAGAGGAGTTTCGATGGCCCTCCAGCCGTCCCCGGACGCCTGGTATCGATCGCCCTCCGGCCTCCCTGGGCGCTGGCTCCACCCCCCTGCAGGGTGTCTGGACACCATCATCCCGGCCCCTCCGGCCCCCAGGCGCGAGGGTCCGGACATCAAAGGACCTCCGTCCTATATCTGGGCCAGTCCCGGAGTAGGACGCCAGTTGTATCCTGGACTGGAAGCCCTGCTGACGCTGTCACGGCCGACACCAGACGAACTCATCCGTAACCCAACAACTATCTGAGAGCCTGCTGGCGCTGCCGCGGCCTGCCTTGTTGAACCACCTGAGAGCCTGCTGGCGCTGCCGCGGCCCACCTTGCTGCCCCCATCTGAGAGCCTGCTGGCGCTGCCGCGGCCTACCTTGCTGAACCACCTGAGAGCCTGCTGGCGCTGCCGCGGCCTACCTTGCTGAACCACCTGAGAGCCTGCTGGCGCTGCCGCGGCCCACCTTGCTGAACCACCTGAGAGCCTGCTGGCGCTGCCGCGGCCCACCTTGCTGCAACCATCTGAGAGCCTGCTGGCGCTGCCGCGGCCTACCTTGCTGAACCATCCTGTTAGCCTGCTGGCGCCGCCGCGGCTCGAACCTCTCGGAACCCCCCAGCTCGAGGATTGAGAGCTGTGCGTAGGGTATCCCTTCCTCCACCCAGAGTAAGACTGTCCCGCTACCTTACCCCCCTTGTCCGAGACTTTACGGATCCCACGATCCCGCTGTATATACTGCCAAGAGCCGCAACCGTTACTACTTATAAAAGCTTGAGAACTCGACCTCCTGCGTGGTGTCCATTTGTAGTGTTGTGGTTACTCTGTTGTACGATCCTAGGAGGGGCCCTCATTCAGGAGGCCTCTCGGCAACGCTCGGCTACTTCTCGACAGAAGGGTTGACCTAGGGGTGGTCAGTCAGACCTCTTCTGCCTCCCCCGGGTCGCCTTTCTAACAAGTAGCCATTAGAAAGTGTTACCTTAGCGAGTGGGCAATTTTTTGTGCGCTTGCATACTGTGGGTTGTAGTTCAAGTACCACATTTACACAGTTCCTGCCAACATATTTGGTTGGTGCATAGGGAGGTTCCTGCTTCTTTTGCACTGAGTGCTTCAGCATCAATCGTTCTCTCCACTGTGAGGGTGGATGCCACATGTATGTATGAATGTGGTATTTGTATAGTGCCCACTCAGCCGAAAAGGAAAGGAGCACTGGACAGGGTGCAACACCAGGATAAAGTCAACAAGTGACTGTAGTGGTAGCGGTGTTCTGAAAGCAGATGTGGACTATTAATGCGTGTATGTGAGAGTGAGTATGAGTGTTAGGCTGCGTGCGGTGGTACATCATTTTATCACCAAAGAAGATTATGCTAAAAAACAACCAAACAGTAACTTTCTGAGAAAAACAGTACACATTTAAATCATGGGCAAGAGTCTTGGGCATCGAGCAGCTCCGAGAACATTTAAGAGTGTGGAAAGACATAAACTTGTCATAGGTTTTGACCTGCCATGACTCATTCTTTCAGTGGCCACTTCCCCCCCCCTTTATGGCTTTACTGATTAAAAACCCAGAGATTAAAAACCTGTTCAGCAACCTCGGCGCACGCAGTCAATAGAATTGCCAGAAAGCAAAAATAACTTTATCTGATCGATCCCAAAGTTCCCGATGAAACACATTTTTTTCCAGAATTAGCATTTCCTAAGATAAGTGTCACTGTCCTTACTAAATAACATCTGCTGCAGAAAAAAGTATATATATTTTAACATTTCATGTTTTTTTTCCTAAATCTTCATTTGAAAAACAGTAAAGAACATTTATGAGGGATGTGCTTGGAAAGCTGCAATGTTTAGTACAATTTTAACGAAACAGTCTTTTTTCAAAAAGAGGGTTTTATTCTAATTGCCATTTGGTTTGCGGCTCTGTTACAATCTATTGAACTATTTATCCTGTAACCGAACTGATTTGTAAATTCCCTGACACATGTGCCTTTCTGATATCAAATATTAGTGATTTGTCCTTAATGCTTGGGGGATGAAATTAGAGCATTGGTGAAAGGAAGAATTCACTTTATTTTTGGCAGATTTACAAAGAGTGAACTTTGCTCAAGGACATGAAGGCGCTTCACAAAAGACACAGACTCTGCTACTTTGTTCGGCACAAGGAAATTTGTCAGGATTCAAAACTGCTTCCTGATGTTACAGTGTTGAAAGCTGTAGCAACAGGGCCACTTCGCCTCCAAATTAGAAATATACACCCACCTCCACATCTGACAAAAATGTGATCAGAGAACTAAAAGGGAAGTCTGTTGTAATGGGCACCCTTTTTTAGGTCTCACCTGCTAATGCGCTTGCGCATTGCTGGCGAGATATATAGGGGATTATCCAGAGCTTAACTAAACTGGTGATTTCATGCAGTGCACGTGGACACAAGCACGCGCATTTCCCCACATCAAAGCCATCAGCCTCCCTCCCACAGGCTTCCCCAGCGTGCGCAGTGCGCGCTGGCCTCACTTCCTCCCCCCTAATTGCTTTATTTGACGGCCGCCAGGCCGTGAGCTGCATCAAAGGGTACGGCTCCCCGCCCCCTGCTTCACGGACGCTTCTCTGGCCACCAGTAGTTGGGTACTTCCTATGCCGAGAAATGCAATGTTGGGAGATCGCCCGCGTTCACTTTTCATTTCCTCTTCTGCAACTTTCACGGCCGCCAGGCCGTGTCTCGTTTTAACTTGTGTTCTCCTCCCCCCAGTGTACTTTTTTAAAATTTTAAACTTGTTTGTCGCCCTTTCGTTCTCCACCCCTTGCTCGCATTTTTATTCACGGCCGGCCGTACTTTCACTTTCACGGCCGCCAGGCCGTGTCTCGTTTTAACGTGTTCTGCCCATGCTTCTGATCCGTCCAGACTGTGCTGCTGGTATGGCCTCTTTTTCTGCGTTCTCGCTGCCTGTAGCTCTCCTAAAAGTAGTTGGGTACTTCCTATGTCGAGAAATGCAGTGTTGGGAGATCGCCCGCGTCCACTTTTCATTTCCTCTGCTGCAACTTTCACGGCCGCTAGGCCGTGTCTCGTTTTAACTTGTGTTCTCCTCCCCCCAGTGTACTTTTTTTAATTTTAAATTTGTTTGACGCCCTTTCGTTCTCCCACCCCTTGCTCGCTTTTCACCGTGCCTCCCCCCACCTTCTCCTGGACAGTCCCCCCCCCAACCCGGTCCTTCCCTCCTTTACTGGCAATCCGACCCGATGACCTGTAGACTGGCCCATTATTCAATGTTTTCTACTGTTGGAAGTCTGCAGCATATGGTCTAATGTGCTCTGCATTTCTTTCAACACTGATGAAGTTTGCATCAGAACTTCAAGGCAAACGCTGTATTTAGCAATAACGTTAAATTGACAAAACCCCTGCTGCTGAGTTCACTGGCGTGCTTTCCGCCCTCCTCCTCGCATGACGTTACCCATCCGCATAACCACCAAGCCCATGCGACCTTCGCCCGCTTGAACCTTCCGCTCCCTTTAACTGCACTTTTCTTCTACCATTCAACCTCCATCCCACCGCGACTTTGGTCCCCCGCTGCGTCATCCCGACCCCCCCCCATTCTGTGCCCCCCCCCCCGCAGTCCGGACGCCCTCCGCCTCAATGTTTTTTCCAACCCTTTATGTAGTTTCGCATACTTGATCGGCTGTGAGTTTGTGTCTTCACAACCTCGGGGTGCAAGACTTCCGTCGGGGAACACTGTTGGTCTCATTAGAATGTAAGGTCCAAAATACAAGGGAAAGCAGAACAATTCAATTATTTAGTCGAGGGCGCTAAGGGCATAGTAGTGAAAAAAGTTTATACACGTGTATCTGTTGTTTATGAATGCCACCTACATCCATGCGACGGGACAAGGGCTGCAAACTGCGTGAGGTGGCGCTTCAGGTGGCCACAACGTATAGCGTTTCATGGCAGATTTCCAAGCGCTGTAAATTCAAGCGCATCAATCATCACTCAGCACCACCACATCATCACTTGTTCAAATATGTTCTCTCAATGTTTCAAGCTTTATTACAAATGACACAAAAAATGTTAAATAATGCTATAGGTGTCACATTTGCAAATTCTATAAATATTGGCATTTACAATAACAAAATTAAAACTTAAAAAAATCATTAGATTTATAAGACCAATAGCTCCAACTCTTCTAATGTGAGACCTATTGCATTTCCTTTTTTTTTTTTTTAAGTATTTTTATTAGATTTTTAGCACATTTTTCCCCCTAAACCAGGGGTGTGGAGCACATCACTACTTACAATCATACTTCCTAAACAACACATCTTCAAAAGCTCATCAATCATAATTTTCTACAGAGACATATATACAGAGAAACATATACAATACATACAAGAAAAATAAAATAATGTCCAATAAACAGTTAGCCCTAGCCTATAGCAGAAAAGAAAGCACTAGACTTAATACAAGCCTGAGAGACCCTTCATCGTATACCTCTAATCAATCCATCCACCTAAACCCGCATAATGACTTATGCTTCCTCCTTCCAATTTGATATTGGCTCCCATATTTTCAATCCCAGCTTCCTCCCCTTTTTACCTTTTCTAGCATAGATTGCCTTTTCCAAATTATATATGTTTAAGATCCTGGCTAGCCACCGTTGAAATGTCAGTGGTGCCTGGTCGAGCCACGCTGAAGCGATGCTTAATCTCAATACAGCCATTGCTACAAAAATAAAATAGCATTCTTCTCCCTGAATACCATCTGAGTTCACCCCGAGCAATATTATCGAGGGGGTTAAATTAACTGTTAATTTTAAAGCTCCTTGCACAAAATTCTTTATTTCTTCCAGTATCATGGATAAATGCGGGCAGGTTGCGAATATGTGTACTATGTCAGCCTGAAGACTTCCGCATCTTGGGCAGTTAATTCCAGTAACCGCCCCCCATTACGCAATTTTTGCCGGGGCGTAGTAAAGGCGATAAAGTGTCTTATAATGCTGTGCCTGCAGTGCTGCAGAACATAGAACATTCTGGCCCAACTCTAATGACATTTTAAAACATTCCACTTCTACCTCCAACTTACTTGTCCAACTTTCCCCCCACTTATTCATATCGTCTTGTCTTGATTTGATTAGTTCAGCATAGAACGTTTTAATTGTACAAGTGACTCCCTCCTGTACCACCTCCAGTATGGCATTCTTCTCAAATCCACTAGGACCCCCCCCCTTTTATTTGCCAGAAAGCTTCTTACTTGAAGGTACTTAAAGAAATGTCTTGTTTCTATACCGTATTTTGCCTGGATCTCAGCCAACTGTATCATACCCTGGGAGTCCATCACATCTCCAACCCTCATAATTCCCTTTCTCTGCCATATCGCAAACACTGCATCAGAAAAAATATCAAGAGGAAATGCTGGGTTATTCCTCATTCTTGTATAACTGTTAATTTTCCCCAAGCCGTACTTTTTACTAAAGGCCTTCCAGATACTATATGCTGCCGTAATGGTCTTAAACTGAGTCCTCTTAAAATAGGCTGTATCAAAATGTCTTAGAAATATATTATTTACCTCCTCTCCCATCAAAAGACCATATATTGCTAATGTTCCTAATTCATCCTCCCCCTCCGCCTCCGCTCCACCTATCAGGCCAGCCATATATTATAGGGCAGCGGCCTAGTAATATAGGAGACCTATTGCATTTCCAATGCTTGTTTCTCCCAGGAATGTAGCTCATGCTCTTTGCCATCTTCCTCCGTCAAAATCTTTTTTACGCCCCACCACTTTCTAAATTCACCATCTGCCACTGCTGATAGGGCTGCTCAAGATATGAGAACCATTATGTCACTAATAGCCAGACAGTTGTAAAATAAAAAAGCTATGACAAGGATAGGCAAAGATTACGTAATGGATAGCAACAATATTGTCAAGTATGCCTATGATATTTATTCTATTTATTATTCATTTCTTTTTTATGTAGCACAGTATATTCAAAGTGGTGTAGGCACGATTTACCAATAAGCAGCAGTGGACATAGACGTCTCTTGCAATGCATAAAATGCTATATAATAAGGATTGGGACAGAAACAATGAGTGCATTGTGAAACACACATACACATATTGAATTCTTGCTGATAAACATGAGTAACATAAACCTGTAGAAGCACTTAGAGCAGAGGGCTTAAAAACAATTTGAGAAAGGGGGTGAGGTGTAGAAAGGAGGAAGAAATAGTCTCTGGAAAATCCAGTGTCTAAAAATCAGGTATAAGAGTTAGAAAGGGAAGAGATGGAAATGAAACGTGTTGAGAAGCGAAACATTGAACAGATAATAAGAGCACAGAGAGCACGATGCACAAAGTGGGAAAGAAGAGGACAATCTAAAGAAGAGAAGTCAAAAATCTGGTTCTTGAAAAGTATGTTAGTTTAAGCAAGAAGGAAAAGAAGATTAAAACAAGTATAAATAAGGATATCTATACCATAAGCTTGAGGATCACATGATAACAAGTGATTGGTGAGTAAGAAGTGTGTAGCAACAGAAATTGTCTTAAGCGTTCCGATGGAGATTGAGCACAAGAACTGTAGTTTTTAGAGTTCTCTTTTATCCCATTCCCCTTTGCTACCTCTGGCCCTAATATTACCCCAATCTATTTGGTCAATATTGGGGTCAGTAAGAGACAGAAAAGAGCAGCACTCCCAATGCATTCTGCCGACAAAGTTAGTGCAACCTGAGAAATCCACTGTGCATATCACAATCATGCTGCAGCACCGTTCTGCTGCAGGGTATCACCTGCCCTGTACCCCAATAGCCTATTGCTTCATGTCCCTTTCCTTGTGCTAAAAGATTCCCTACCACTTTTACTTTAGATGCTGTCCTTTTGAGGTAAGGTTTCCTTCACCCTCAAGTCTCGATGTGATGCAAAATAATTCCATTCCTTACAATAACCCTCAAATTAATAAACGATCCACTTTTCCTGTCTCTCGTCTCCTCTCAGGAACTCAGCATCAACACCATGCCTTAAATTAACATTATCCAAGCAACCTGAGTTGGTACATTTCTCCTCTCTCAACCTCTATCTGACAACATCCTACACTCCTTTCCTGCTTAACCAGACTGTCATGTCTACCAATGTACGCTTTTCCACTATATCAAGAAGAAAAATACCGTAATTATTTGACTTCCAAGTCACTGCGTGTGGTCTTATTACTGAAAACACATCAATAATTATTACAAAAACTGAGAAAAGACTGGCTGGGAGCTCTGGTATGTAATAATTGCTTAGCTACTGATTCAACTAAATCAGAGGTCTCTTCATCTACCCTAAAGGCCTGTTCACCTTTTCAAAAGATCTTTGAAACTAAAGATCCTCAAAGCATGGGCTGACAAAGAAGGTAAACGTGTCTTAGTCAAGGTAAGTACTATGGCAACAGCACTGACACTAGGCTCGATTTATGCACCAAATCCGGGGCAGGAAAATAATAATTTAAAAAACGTATCCTTCGCTGCTGCCTCCATGCTCTCCCATCAGACTCTGGGAAGGCAGAGGCTGCCAGGCCAATCCAGACGCGCTGCTCTCATACTATGAGAGCAGCGCAAGGATTGGTCAGAGTAGCCTGCTCTGCCGCTCAGACACTGCCTTGTAACCAGTGGATTTTCTTCAACCCGGCTGAGAGCAAAGCTGGGTTGGGGAAATTTATTGTAGAGTTTTGTATAGCGCTAGCCAGACCCGAAGGTATCGGAGCGCTTCACAACATGGGTTAAAGCAACATATCTAGGAGGTCATACACACATTGATTCAAGACGGAATAGGAAGTCCTGAGTGATTAAATAATAAATACAGGGAAGGAAGACACTGAGTCACAGTAATGAGCACATGCCAGGAGGGGAAGAGGATTAGTGTTGGTGAGGCAGTAATTCTATCCAGCAAAGTGTAGGATTTTCAGCCGCAATTATCCATTCGGGAGAGACCGGTTAAGGCAGTGGTCTTTGAGTTGTCTTTTGAATTGTAAGGAGGGGGTAGTTCGGATAGGAACTGGGATGGAGTTCCAGATTTTGAGGGCATTTCCAGAGAAGGATCGTGTAGTGTTTTTTTTGTTTGCGGATTTTCAGCGGGATGAGGAGTAGAGTGTTGGAGCTTCTGAGGCTTCTTGTCTGACAGGCCTTCTTGAGTTTGACGGCCAGGTAGGCTGGTTTCCCTGTGTGGAGGGCTTTGTGTGTGAGGCAGGCCGCTCTGAAATTGTCACACATTTCAATTGGGAGCCATTTTAGCTCTCTGAGTGCGGGCGAGATGTGATCAAACTTCACTCGGGTGACCATTCTGGCTACTGCGTTGAGCGTAGATCTGAGAGGGGCTAGGTGGGATTTTGCTGTACCTGTGAGGGAGGCATTCCCGTAGCCTAGTCTTGAGAGCACCAGGGATTGAGTCGCTTGTTTGAGGTCGTTAGGCGGGATGAAGGGTTTCATTTTGTTGAGAAGCTTCAGGTTAAGGAAGGTTAAGGAAGGCTCTCTTGGCGTGTTCTTAATGTGTTTGGTCATGTCAAGTTTGGGGTCAAGGGTGATTCCAAGCGATTTTACAGAATCCGCCAGGGTGAGACTGACGTTTAGGGCGTTGATTGCTTTTAGCCATTCTGGGGGTTCTCCTCTTTGATAGAGATGAGGAGGATTTCTGTTTTCTCTTTATTGAGTTTCAGGTGGTTTTGTGATAGCCAGTGTTGGACATCTCTAAGAGTGTTGTTGAGTCTGTGAATATCATCAACTGATGATGTTTAAAGGGAGATCTGGGTGTCGTCCGCATAGAGATGGAAGGGGATGTTTGACTTTTTGAGTATGGTGGTGGGGGGTTCCATGTAGTTGTTGAACAGTTGAGGTAATAGAGCTGAACCCTGGGGGACATCTCTGCTGACGGGGTGAAGGTCTGATAAAAAGTTTCTAATCTGAGCTTCTGCAGTGCAGCTGCAAGTGGTTCCAAAGACGCTGCCAAACATATCTTTAGGGCTACAAAAATACCATGTCACTCCTCTGCTGAGAACATTGTAATGGCTCCCTAGCACTTTTCGCGTCATTTGTTGTGTCGGTTAGCAGGTCTGTGATCAGACCTCCCAAAAGGAAATGATCCTTAATTACTTACCTTGGTGCACCATGCGCGAGGACAATGATGGCCTACTGAATAGCCCTCCCTTTCTCAAGCAGTGCACCAATGAGGTTATTTTATGTATTCAAGACCGTTCTTCCTGTAACACTGTGTCCAGTTAGTTTCCCTCGAGTCCAAAATCTATTCGGTTTTGAAAAAACTTCAAGACTTACCTTTTCCAGTCTTCCCCCTGTTCCTTAGAGCTGCGCCGACCATCACTGTTTTTAAGAAGGAACTCAAGACTCATCTGTTCAATGCCCCCCTCTAACAGCTTGTTCAGGCCCGGATCCCTCACTCTTGCTGTCCAATCACTCACCGCGCCAGGATACCCCGTGGTAATTGAGCGCGCTATAAAAGTTTTAATAAACATAAACATAAACATAAACATAAACCTAACACTCATTAAGTGATATAGTGCCAAGAATGTATCTATGTATATACTATGCACTAGAAATATTACATTGACCCTAAAAACTGAGGCATGGTCACTACGGCATGAAAAGACACAACACATCAAAATCTACCTTAGAAATAGACAAGCATTTTTGTTGAAAATAAGTTACCCTACCTTGAAATATGCAGATGGGCTTTCTTGAGTACTACCCTCCATGCACCACAAATCTCTGTCAAGAGAAAAGATTCACAAAGTAAGAAACAAACATTTGGTGAAGACTACAGTTTAGCTCACTGTACATTTCATAGTACATGAAACGCATAAACATAAGCATTGGCTAAGGCAATAGGGCTTTCCTAAGCAAGAGCTATTGACTATACCAATATGTTTTAGCAATGTTTTACAATAGAGTGGCTGCTGTTCTGCATGGCTAAAAGTTAGCGATGTAAAGGAGAGTAGCATGGAGTGGAATGTCGTGAAGTGGAGTAGGGTGGAGTGTTATGGAGTGACAAAGTGTTGAGTGTTGCGGTGGGAGTAGAGTGTCATAGAGTGGAAGGGCGAAGAGTTGACTGGCGTAGAGTGGAGTACAGTATCAGAGTTGAGTAGAGTGTTGTGGAGTGGCATAGAACATCATGGAGTGGTGTAGAGTACCGTGAAGTAGCATGGAGGGTGTTGCGTAGAGCGGAGTGTTGTAGAGTGGCGTAGAGCGGAGTCGATTGTCAGAATGGAGTGGCATATATTACAGTGGAGTGGTGTGTCATAGAATAGAGTGGCGCAAAGCGGCATGGAGTGGCATAAACGGAGTTGCGTAGAGTGGAAGAATGTCATAGAATGGCATAGAGTGGACTATAGTGCTGTAGAGTGAAGTGGCATTAAATGGAGTAGTATCAATGAAGCAGAGATTAATGTGGCATTAAATGGAGTAGTATCAATGAAGCAGAGATTAATGGACTAGAGCATCAGAGTGGAGTATTGTGGAATGTCGAGTGAAGTAGTGTAAAGAACAGTGGTGCAGGGTAGATTGGCATTGAGTGCAGTGGCAAAGAGTGCAGTGACGTAGAGTAGCGTAGAATGCGTGGCATAGAGAAAAGCGGTGCAGAGTAGACTGCAGTGTTGTAGATTGCAACGGCAAAGAGTGGAGTAGAGTGGTGTAGAGTGAAGCGGCACAGAGTGGAGTTGTGTAGAGTGGCATACAGTAAAGTGGTACCGAGTGGAGTGGTGAAGTGTAGAGTGCAGAGATGTGTAGTGGCACAGAGTGGAGTAGTGTAGAGTATAGCGCAGCGGCAAAGAATGCAGTGGCATACAGTGCAGTCCTGCAGAGTAAAGTCACTGAGTGCAGGATTGTAGAGTGGGACGCGGTAGAGTGTAACAGGGTCATAGAATACAGTTGCGCAGAGCGGAGTAGATTGCAATTGTGTAGAATGTTGTGGCGTATACTGGCGTAAAGTGCAGTGGAGCAAAGCAGTTGGCATAGGTGCAGAGGCGTAGGGTGCATTAACTGAGTAAAGTGGTGTCGAGCGCATTAGCATAGAGAACAGTGGCATTGCGTAGACTGCAGAGGTGAATAGTACAGTGGGGTAGAGTAGATTGTTGTGGAGTGTGCAGGGTAGAGTATAGTGGTGCAGTGTAGAGTGCAACGCCATAGATTAGAGTGGTGTAGAGTAGAGTTGTGCAGTGTTAATTGCAGTGGTGTAGAGGGGAGTGGCACAGAGTGACGTAGAGTGCAAAGGCATATTTTTAGATAGTTTCAGAGTAAAGTGAAGTGGGGTAGAGTGGGGGGGTGCAGGGTAGAGTGGGGGGTGCAGGGTAGAGTGGAATGGTGCAGGGTTGAGTGGAGTGGTAGAGTAACGGCGTAGAGTGCAGTGTTGCACTGTTAGAGTAGAGTGGTGCAGAGCAGAAAGGCATAGAGTGAAGTTACATTGCTGCACAGTAGATTACAGTGGGATAGAGTGCATTGGCATAGAGTGCTGAAGAGTGGGATAGAGTTGTGCAGAATAGAGTGCAGAGGCATAAAGTGGCGATGAGTGGCATAGAGTTCAGTGGAAGAGACTGCATTGCTGCAGAGTATGGTGTCACAGTGCTTGCATTGGTGCAATTTTGTATAGTGAGGTAGAGTATAGTGGCGTACTGTGCCGTGGTGCAGAGTAGATAGGCATAGAGTGCAGTGTCATAGAATGTACTGGTTTTGAGTGCAGTGGCATAGAGTGCAATGGTGCAGAATGAAGTGGTACAGAGTAGAGTGAAGTGGCGCAGAGTGCAGTGGTATAGAGTAGAGTGTCCTAGAGTGCAGTGGTGAAGAAGAGAGCAGTGCCATAGAGACAGTGGTTCAGAGTAGATTAGAGTGGAGTGGCTTGGCGTAGACTGCAGTGGTGCAGGGTGGAGCGATGTAGAGTTCAAAGGCATAAAAGAGAGTGGCATTAAGGAGAGTGTGGTGTTGCAGAGTATACTGTCATAGAGTGCAGGTGTTTAGTAGCGTGGTGAGAGGTGCATTGGCATAGAGTGCATTAGCGAAGAGAAGAGTGGCGTGGAGTGCAGAGGCATAGGGTTTAGTGACACAGTAGAATAGAGTGGTGTGGAGTGCAGTGATGCAGAGTAGAATAGAGCGGTGTAGAGTGCAGTGACAGTACAATGGCATAGAGTGCAGTGGCAGAGTATAGTGATGTAGAGTGCAGTGGTGCAAAGAAGACTGGCGTAGAGTACAATGGCTTTTAGTAGAGTGGTATAGAGTGCATTGGCATAAAGTGCAGTGGTGGAGAGTGGAGTGGCGTTGAGAGCAGTGGTGAAGAGTGCAGTGGCATAGAGTAGATAATTTCAGAGTAGAGTGCAGTTGTGCAGAGTAGATCAGAGTGGCATAGAAGAGACTGGCATAGAGTGCACTCACCTACAGTGCTGTGGTACTGAGTAGAGTCCACTGGTGTAGAGTGCAGTGTTGCAAAGTAGGCTGGCGTGGAGTGGTGCAGAGTGGAGTGGCGTACTATTCAGTGGTTCATAGTAGAGTAGTGTGGGGTAAAGTACACTGGTATAGAGTGGAGTGGTCTAGAGTGGCGTAGAGTAGAGAGGTGCATAGTGGAGCGGTGCAGAGAAGAGTGGAGTGACGCAGTGTGGAGTGTAGTTGCGTAATGTGGAGTGGTGCAGTGCAGAATACAGTGGTGTGAAGTGGTGCAGAGTAGAGTGGGGTGGGGTAACAGAGCATGTATGGTATGGTAGCGAGCTGCCGTTACAGACAACACATCTTCAATTGAAATGACCATTACATTTACACTTACAGGTTTACTGAGTAAAAGTATACATTGCACAAATGATAATGTGAGGAAATATCATTAGCCAATGCATTTGCAATCTGTTGTGTGCGCGAAAAAAATAACAGCATAAAGACTTCCTCTAGCAGGCCCCCACATAAAGCTTCAAAGCTTCTCACTCTGAGGTCAGAGAATAGAGAGGTGTGGAGTCCAGAGATGCAGAACAGAATAGAGTGGTGCAGAGTGTAGTGAGAGGGTCAATGGCGTAGAGTGCAGTAGGATAGAGTGTAGTGGCGTAGAGTACAGTGGTGCAAAGAAGACTGGCATAGAGTACATCGGTTTTGAGTAAAGTGGTATAGTGTGCATTGGCTTCGAGAGCAATGGTATAGAGTGCAATGGTGTAGAGTGGCAGAGAGTGGAGTGGCGCTGAGAACAGTGGCACAGAGTGCAGTGGAATAGAGTAGATCATTTCAGAGTAGAGTGCAGAGTATATCAGAATGGCATAGAAGAGACTGACAGAGTACACTAGCTTACTGTGGAGTGCTACTGAGTAGACAACACATCTTCAATTGAAATGACCATTACTTGTGCACTTACATACAGTTTTACTGATAGAAGTGTATATTGCGCAAACGATAATGAGTAGAATTGTCATTAGCCAATGCATTGATTTGATCATCAGCACAGTTCATTTACTGACATTTGTAATCTGTTGTGTGCTAGAAAAAAATAACAGCGTACAGCCTTCCTCTTGCAGGCCCAGACATAAAGCTTTTCACTCTGAGGTCAGAGAAAGAAAAATAAACACCAAGCTCCCTGGAAGACATTGCCTGACATCTGACCTCTGTCTCTGAATGTACAGCAAATGTGACAAGATAAGAACACGATTTAAAGGCCCTTCTACAGAAAGCGGGTTTGTGGAAGAATGCAGTAAACAGGATTTGGGCAACAGGATGGCCGAGCTCGAGCTTGACAGCCTAAAACAAGTAAAGCCAGCAAATAGAAAGCCAGAAAATGTGAGTTACAAATTACAAAGCCAATAGTAAGCAACAGGCGTAATGCCTTTCTAGGTCAACTTTCTTAATGCTCCCTGTTGCAGGGATTCTGCTGAGTCACAGACCTATATATGCTTGGGATCATAGGACCTTAGTAGGCAAGGACTGAGTAATCCTACCACCAGAGTGCCCATGAGCACGGGACTGACTAGCTATAGCATCTCACTTGCCCTCCTACTCACTCACAGAGGAACAAGTCATTAGACACCCCAGAACAAAACACTCCTGACCCTCTCAGGAATCGCGGTTGCAGGACACACCCTTTCTCTCTCACACTCGTACTAGTCCACAATATGATCTGACAGAGACACAAGAAATTTTAAATGTTTATTCTAACTATCGTGCTCTAGTATGCAGTATACATGCCACAATAAGTAATAAATGCTTAACACAAATACGGTCAGCATAGTAAGTAGTCCATAGCTCATAAAAGGAGCTGTCATTATATAGGACAGGGTAGCCTAACCCCCTCCCCTACTACAGAAGCAACGTGATTAAATATCAGAAGATCTGTGGGTGTTGGCAGCAGACCCCATATCTTAGCATGCACGGATGAAAGTTCTACATCTCAGGAGCTGTAACGATCTTTCCCTGGAAAGATCCCTCTCCAAGTGTGCTGTTACCTATTCATGCATACCTATATGGCAGAAGTACGTGCTTCCAAGCAACAGCTGCATTTGTGCATTTTGTCTAGGTGCTGAGGCCTGACCAGAACAAAATAACACATGGCATTGTTGTTCGACCTTGTCTATAGTTTGCAGACTAAATCCCAAAAAAGAACAGAACTTAAAAACAACAGCAGCTTCTGTGTGAAAGTACATTGTGGCACAAACCAAAATACGTTTGTACAGTAATGTGTGCAAAGCAGAGGGCAGTCTGCAACGTGCTCATACTCTTTAGCCAACCAGACAGAACTGCGACCTAAAAGTGGCATCCTGAATTACACATGGAAGAGACTGATTGAAAGTAAAGGGACGGGCAAAAATGTTTCTTGGACAGATGTCTTCAACAGTGACAGGCAGTGACACTTGCATTTACTTGAAGGTTTCTAGAGATGACAACTTATATGTACTAATGAATCAGAGAATATATGGTAATGCAAAAATGTCAATTTCATTGGACTGGTATTACTGGTAAGATGGCAGCTTAATCAATGAGTTCCTCCACATTTGGGCAATAGCCATTCAATGGACTTCAAAATCCCCCATATCTTTGAAGAAATACCCTCATCAAAATACGATGCTTAGGTAGGAGGCATCCTCATGGGAATTCATTTTGCCTAGACAAGAAGAGCCCTTCCTATTCAAAAGCAACAGTATGTGTTTCAACTAACAATGTCGTAAGAGTGTGAGGAGGATCATTCATAGTAATATCCTATGAGGCTAGGCTAGAAGTTGAGAACAAGCATTTACAATGCAATGGTCTCGGCATCATTAAAGGTAGAGCTATTGGCATTGCTCATGACATTTTTTTTTCTTTAAATCATAAATAAATGGCATTGTCATTTACATTGTCAATACACACCACTCTGCACTCAACTGCACTCACCTGCACTGCACTGCACTCACCTGCACTCACCTGCACTGCACTAACCTGCACTGCACTCACCTGCACTGAACTGCACTCACCTGCACTGCACTGCACTCACCTGCACTGCACTGCACTCACCTGCACTGCACTCACCTGCACTCACCTGCACTGCACTCACCTGCACTGCACTGCACTCACCTGCACTGCACTCACCTGCACTGCACTGCACTCACCTGCACTGCACTCACCTGCACTGCACTCGCCTGCACTGCACTGCACTCGCCTGCACTGCACTGCACTCGCCTGCACTGCACTGCACTCGCCTGCACTGCACTGCACTCGCCTGCACTGCACTGCACTCGCCTGCACTGCACTGCACTCGCCTGCACTGCACTGCACTGCACTCGCCTGCACTGCACTGCACTGCACTGCACTCGCCTGCACTGCACTGCACTGCACTCGCCTGCACTGCACTGCACTGCACTGCACTGCACTCACCTGCACTGCACTGCACTCACCTGCACTGCACTCACCTGCACTGCACTCACCTGCACTGCACTGCACTCACCTGCACTGCACTGCACTCACCTGCACTGCACTGCACTCACCTGCACTGCACTGCACTCACCTGCACTGCACTCACCTGCACTGCACTCACCTGCACTGCACTCACCTGCACTGCACTCACCTGCACTGCACTGCACTCACCTGCACTGCACTGCACTCACCTGCACTGCACTGCACTCACCTGCACTGCACTGCACTCACCTGCACTGCACTGCACTCACCTGCACTGCACTCCACTCTGCACTCACTACTCTGCACTCACTACTCTGCACTCACTACTCTGCACTCACTACTCTGCACTCACTACTCTGCACTCACTACTCTGCACTCACTACTCTGCACTCACTACTCTGCACTCTGCACTCACTACTCTGCACTCTGCACTCACTACTCTGCACTCTGCACTCACTACTCTGCACTCTGCACTCACTACTCTGCACTCTGCACTCACTACTCTGCACTCTGCACTCACTACTCTGCACTCTGCACTCACTACTCTGCACTCTGCACTCACTACTCTGCACTCACTACTCTGCACTCACTACTCTGCGCACTCACTATTCTGTGTACTCACTACTCTGCACTCACTACTCACACTCTGCACTCACTACTCTGCACTCACTACTCACTACTCACACTCTGCACTCACACTCTGCACTCACTACTCACTACTCACACTCTGCACTCACACTCTGCACTCACTACTCACTACTCTGCACTCACTACTCTGCACTCACTACTCTGCACTCACTACTCTGCACTCACTACTCACTACTCTGCACTCACTACTCTGCACTCACTACTCTGCACTCACTTCTCTGCATTCTGCACTCACTACTCTGCACTCACTACTCTGCACTCACTACTCTGCACTCACTACTCTGCACTCACTACTCTGCACTCACTACTCTGCACTCACTACTCTGCACTCTGCACTCACTACTCTGCACTCACTACTCACTACTCTGCACTCACTACTCTGCACTCACTACTCTGCACTCACTACTCACTACTCTGCACTCACTACTCACTACTCTGCACTCACTACTCTGCACTCACTACTCACTACTCTGCACTCACTACTCTGCACTCACTACTCACTACTCTGCACTCACTACTCACTACTCTGCACTCACTACTCTGCACTCACTACTCTGCACTCACTACTCTGCACTCACTACTCTGCACTCACTACTCTGCACTCACTACTCACTACTCTGCACTCACTACTCACTACTCTGCACTCACTACTCTGCACTCACTACTCACTACTCTGCACTCACTACTCTGCACTCACTACTCACTACTCTGCACTCACTACTCACTACTCTGCACTCACTACTCTGCACTCACTACTCTGCACTCACTACTCTGCACTCACTACTCTGCACTCACTACTCTGCACTCACTACTCTGCACTCACTACTCACTACTCTGCACTCACTACTCTGCACTCACTACTCTGCACTCACTACTCTGCACTCACTACTCTGCACTCACTACTCTGCACTCACTACTCTGCACTCACTACTCTGCACTCACTACTCACTACTCTGCACTCACTACTCTGCACTCACTACTCTGCACTCACTACTCTGCACTCACTACTCTGCACTCACTACTCTGCACTCACTACTCTGCACTCACTACTCTGCACTCACTACTCTGCATTCTGCACTCACTACTCTGCACTCACTACTCTGCACTCTGCACTCACTACTCTGCACTCTGCACTCACTACTCTGCACTCTGCACTCACTACTCTGCACTCACTACTCACTACTCTGCACTCACTACTCTGCACTCACTACTCTGCACTCACTACTCTGCACTCACTACTCTGCACTCTGCACTCACTACTCTGCACTCACTACTCTGCACTCTGCACTCACTACTCTGCACTCACTACTCTGCACTCACTACTCACTACTCTGCACTCACTACTCACTACTCTGCACTCACTACTCTGCATTCTGCACTCACTACTCTGCACTCACTACTCACTACTCTGCACTCACTACTCTGCACTCACTACTCACTACTCTGCACTCACTACTCACTACTCTGCACTCACTACTCTGCATTCTGCACTCACTACTCTGCACTCACTACTCTGCACTCACTACTCTGCACTCACTACTCTGCACTCACTACTCACTACTCTGCACTCTGCACTCACTACTCTGCACTCACTACTCTGCACTCACACTCTGCACTCACTACTCTGCACTCACACTCTGCACTCACTACTCTGCACTCACTACTCACTACTCTGCACTCACTACTCACTACTCTGCACTCACTACTCACTACTCTGCACTCACTACTCTGCACTCTGCACTCACTACTCTGCACTCACTACTCTGCACTCTGCACTCACTACTCTGCACTCACTACTCTGCATTCTGCACTCACTACTCTGCACTCACTACTCTGCACTCTGCACTCACTACTCTGCACTCACTACTCTGCACTCACTACTCTGCACTCACTACTCTGCACTCACTACTCTGCACTCACTACTCTGCACTCACTACTCTGCACTCACTACTCTGCACTCACTACTCTGCACTCACTACTCTGCACTCTGCACTCACTACTCTGCACTCACTACTCTGCACTCTGCACTCACTACTCTGCACTCACTACTCTGCACTCACTACTCACTACTCTGCACTCACTACTCACTACTCTGCACTCACTACTCTGCATTCTGCACTCACTACTCTGCACTCACTACTCACTACTCTGCACTCACTACTCTGCACTCACTACTCACTACTCTGCACTCACTACTCTGCACTCACTACTCACTACTCTGCACTCACTACTCACTACTCTGCACTCACTACTCTGCATTCTGCACTCACTACTCTGCACTCACTACTCACTACTCTGCACTCACTACTCTGCACTCACTACTCACTACTCTGCACTCACTACTCTGCACTCACTACTCACTACTCTGCACTCACTACTCTGCACTCACTACTCTGCACTCACTACTCTGCACTCACTACTCTGCACTCACTACTCTGCACTCACTACTCTGCACTCACTACTCTGCACTCACTACTCTGCACTCACTACTCACTACTCTGCACTCACTACTCTGCACTCACTACTCTGCACTCACTACTCACTACTCTGCACTCACTACTCTGCACTCACTACTCTGCACTCACTACTCACTACTCTGCACTCACTACTCTGCACTCACTACTCTGCACTCACTACTCTGCACTCACTACTCTGCACTCACTACTCTGCACTCACTACTCTGCACTCACTACTCTGCACTCACTACTCTGCACTCACTACTCTGCACTCACTACTCTGCACTCTGCACTCACTACTCTGCACTCACTACTCTGCACTCTGCACTCACTACTCTGCACTCACTACTCTGCACTCACTACTCTGCACTCACTACTCACTACTCTGCACTCACTACTCTGCACTCACTACTCTGCACTCACTACTCTGCACTCACTACTCTGCACTCACTACTCTGCACTCACTACTCACTACTCTGCACTCACTACTCTGCACTCACTACTCTGCACTCACCACTCTGCACTCACCACTCTGCACTCACTACTCTGCACTCACTACTCTGCACTCACTACTCTGCACTCACTACTCGGCACTCACTACTCTGCACTCACTACTCTGCACTCACTACTCTGCACTCACTACTCTGCACTCACTACTCACTACTCTGCACTCACTACTCTGCACTCACTACTCTGCACTCACTACTCTGCACTCACTACTCTGCACTCACTACTCTGCACTCACTACTCTGCACTCACTACTCTGCACTCACTACTCTGCACTCACTACTCTGCACTCACTACTCTGCACTCACTACTCTGCACTCACTACTCTGCACTCACTACTCTGCACTCACTACTCTGCACTCACTACTCACTACTCTGCACTCACTACTCTGCACTCACTACTCACTACTCTGCACTCACTACTCACTACTCTGCACTCACTACTCTGCACTCACTACTCTGCACTCACTACTCTGCACTCACTACTCTGCACTCACTACTCTGCACTCACTACTCTGCACTCACTACTCTGCACTCACTACTCTGCACTCACTACTCTGCACTCACTACTCTGCACTCACTACTCACTACTCTGCACTCACTACTCACTACTCTGCACTCACTACTCACTACTCTGCACTCACTACTCACTACTCTGCACTCACTACTCTGCACTCACTACTCTGCACTCACTACTCTGCACTCACTACTCTGCACTCACTACTCTGCACTCACTACTCTGCACTCACTACTCTGCACTCACTACTCTGCATTCTGCACTCACTACTCTGCACTCACTACTCTGCACTCACTACTCTGCACTCACTACTCACTACTCTGCACTCACTACTCACTACTCTGCACTCACTACTCACTACTCTGCACTCACTACTCACTACTCTGCACTCACTACTCACTACTCTGCACTCACTACTCTGCACTCACTACTCTGCACTCACTACTCTGCATTCTGCACTCACTACTCTGCACTCACTACTCTGCATTCTGCACTCACTACTCTGCACTCACTACTCTGCATTCTGCACTCACTACTCTGCACTCACTACTCTGCATTCTGCACTCACTACTCTGCACTCACTACTCTGCATTCTGCACTCACTACTCTGCACTCACTACTCTGCATTCTGCACTCACTACTCTGCACTCACTACTCTGCACTCACTACTCTGCATTCTGCACTCACTACTCTGCACTCACTACTCTGCACTCACTACTCTGCATTCTGCACTCACTACTCTGCACTCACTACTCTGCACTCACTACTCTGCACTCACTACTCTGCACTCACTACTCTGCACTCACTACTCTGCACTCACTACTCTGCACTCACTACTCACTACTCTGCACTCACTACTCTGCACTCACTACTCACTACTCTGCACTCACTACTCACTACTCTGCACTCACTACTCTGCACTCACTACTCTGCACTCACTACTCTGCACTCACTACTCTGCACTCACTACTCTGCACTCACTACTCTGCACTCACTACTCTGCACTCACTACTCTGCACTCACTACTCTGCACTCACTACTCTGCACTCACTACTCTGCACTCACTACTCTGCACTCACTACTCTGCACTCACTACTCTGCATTCTGCACTCACTACTCTGCACTCACTACTCTGCATTCTGCACTCACTACTCTGCACTCACTACTCTGCATTCTGCACTCACTACTCTGCACTCACTACTCTGCACTCACTACTCTGCACTCTGCACTCACTACTCTGCACTCACTACTCTGCACTCACTACTCACTACTCACTACTCTGCACTCACTACTCACTACTCTGCACTCACTACTCACTACTCACTACTCTGCACTCACTACTCACTACTCTGCACTCACTACTCACTACTCTGCACTCACTACTCTGCACTCACTACTCTGCACTCACTACTCTGCACTCACTACTCTGCACTCACTACTCACTACTCTGCACTCACTACTCACTACTCTGCACTCACTACTCACTACTCTGCACTCACTACTCACTACTCTGCACTCACTACTCACTACTCTGCACTCACTACTCACTACTCTGCACTCACTACTCACTACTCTGCACTCACTACTCACTACTCTGCACTCACTACTCACTACTCTGCACTCACTACTCTGCACTCACTACTCTGCACTCACTACTCTGCGCACTCACTACTCTGCGCACTCACTACTCTGCGCACTCACTACTCTGCGCACTCACTACTCTGCGCACTCACTACTCTGCACTCACTACTCACTACTCTGCGCACTCACTCCTCTGCGCACTCACTCCTCTGCGCACTCACTCCTCTGCGCACTCACTCCTCTGCGCACTCACTCCTCTGCGCACTCACTCCTCTGCGCACTCACTCCTCTGCGCACTCACTCCTCTGCGCACTCACTCCTCTGCGCACTCACTCCTCTGCGCACTCACTCCTCTGCGCACTCACTACTCTGCACTCACTACTCTGCACTCACTACTCTGCACTCACTACTCTGCACTCACTACTCTGCACTCACTACTCTGCACTCACTACTCTGCACTCACTACTCTGCACTCACTACTCTGCACTCACTACTCTGCACTCACTACTCTGCGCACTCACTACTCTGCGCACTCACTACTCTGCGCACTCACTACTCTGCGCACTCACTACTCTGCGCACTCACTACTCTGCACTCACTACTCTGCGCACTCACTCCTCTGCGCACTCACTCCTCTGCGCACTCACTCCTCTGCGCACTCACTCCTCTGCGCACTCACTCCTCTGCGCACTCACTCCTCTGCGCACTCACTCCTCTGCGCACTCACTCCTCTGCGCACTCACTCCTCTGCGCACTCACTCCTCTGCGCACTCACTCCTCTGCGCACTCACTCCTCTGCACTCACTCCTCTGCACACACTCTGCACTCACTACTCTGCACTCACTACTCTGCACTCACTACTCTGCACTCACTACTCTGCACTCACTACTCTGCACTCACTACTCTGCACTCACTACTCTGCACTCACTACTCTGCACTCACTACTCTGCACTCACTACTCTGCACTCACTACTCTGCACTCACTACTATGCACACTCACTACTATGCACACTCACTACTATGCACACTCACTCTGCACTGTGCACACCACTGATATCATGGAATCTTCCACCACACTTTCTAAAACTCTATAGTCCGAAGCATAATAGGCACAGAACCAAAAGAAGGGTAGACATTGCTTAAAATAATATTATTGTATTTATGGGAAGCAAAAGCGAGACTGTGAAATATGCTGAATATCAGTTTGTTACGAATCAACAGAGTGGAGTTAGAGAACCAAGAAATAGTAATTTAGAATCCGGGTTAGAAGGAGTAGTAATCACAAGCTGAGGATCAACGGGCGCGAAACAGCGTGGTGGGCGCGCAGGAGACGCAGCGTGAGCGTGCACATCAGCTGAAGATCACCGGAGAAGACACCGAGCCTGCCTGCTGCCATGACTGACCCGCTGCAGAGGGAAAGAGCCCGGTGAGTGGGGGTAGAGGGGGGCGGCAGAGAGGGAGTGGGCAGAGAGGGAGGGTGGGTGTGTGTGTGTGCGTGCGTGCGTGTGTGTGCGTGCGTGTGTCTGTCTGTGTGTGTCTGGTGTGTGCCTGCCTGCCTGCCTTTGTGTGTGCGCGTCCACAGACCCTGGTCGGCTCGTGCACCGCTCTGTACTCCCTTGCGAGCTTACTCGGCGACAATAGTTCTCGTTGCCGAGACCTAACAAAAAAGAGTCACTATGAAGCAGAGCACATCCAGCTATTAAAAAAACAAAAATCCTCAGGAAAAATGACAAGGCATAAAAGATTAAGATTTTGTATATGTTTTCACTGTGAGAAAAAAATCCTGTTGAAATAATAGGTCTTACATGGTAACCTGAAAACGTAAAGGGTTTCCTCATGCCCTTAAATGAGGCTTTTAGTCATGTTATGGGGAAGGCTATTGCCCACTTCTCAAAAGAGGGCTTATCCGAACTGTCAACGATAAAGTCAGATCGAGTTATCACATAGACTGTAAAAGAACACTTGACTATGTGAACCAATGCACTAGTACAATTCTTAAAGTTTTCAATCAAAGAGTGAATTCTATACAGGGCTACAGGAGACAAGCAATTCCACCCTGAAACATAAGCACTCATACTTGTTCTTGAGACATCTGATGTTCATGTAAAGGTCTCCAATACCTTCGGGTCGGGTGTGCACTATACTTGAATGCAAAACAAATGTATAGTGACACAACTCAGTGTGGTATTCCAGCTAAAGCGGTCCCTTTTCCACCATGCACATTTTTATCAAACAGACCACCTTATGGGAGACAAATACAAGAACATGATGCAATCAACATGACCTCACTAGTGCAATTGTGCCTTCTCATGCACATTAATAGATCTTGCCGTCCTGTATTATATATGGCATATTAACAAAAAACAAGATTTCCAGTTAGAGATTGTATTGAAGTCTCGGAGTTCAGCGGTAAATGCTAACGAGAAGTGGGAAATTCCTAAACAGCGTGAGAGTCAACGTGAATTAAACTTTTTAGAATCATTGAAACCATATGGCAATATCTGCTTCTCCCCCGAACCCTCTCTCAATGTCACCTCCCTTTGTTAGCTTTCAAGTCTTGGTGAACACAGCCCTAGCTGGCAGCACGAGAGGAGCAGTGAGGGAAGTAGTTATTCGGAAGCAGTTTACTGCACACTTGTTATTCGCCCGCTGAACTCGTCCTTGGAGCAGCAGTGGAGGGTCCTCGCTGTAGGGGAATGAACATGTTTGCCGAAGGATGCCTGCTAAGAGAACTTTAAGGATGTGGAATAACAGAACTCTCTATTGCCTCATTAACACGACTAAGAGAATTGAAAACAAACTAACGCGTAAAAACAAGCAGGAATCATGAAAGCGGATGTGCATGTAAAAGTTAGGTGCGTGGCCTCCTGATGCGGTCGCCAAGCTGAAACATGAAGCGCAGAGGTGTAAAACAGGTGTATTGCTGATAGAATAAAAGGCGCACGGACCCCTGAAGTGGTCGCAATGGTGAAACATGAAAGTGGGTGCTGTGCTGATAAAAGAAAGGTGCGCAAGATTAACAGGGCCGCTGGAGCTCCGAGCAACTGAAACCACCAGTGCTCGCATTTAGAGGTCAAAACAAACAAAAAAAGTAGTTCCTTAAGATGCTAATCTGGTAACTGATGGATTGATACTGTACTTCGTACCTGCTGAAGGGGAGGGATAAACACTGGAAGAGGCATGACATGACAAACGCATGCCATGAACAAATGGGAAGAAAGACTAGGAGAGTGACAATGGAGCCAGCAAATGGGAAGTCTATGGAAGGGCTGTAAGCCTACAAAGTGTATATAAAATGTCTTGCAGAGACAGCGCAAGCGCAGCATAGGCTCAACCTAAAAAAGAACATGTCCATTCCTATACCCAACCAGCATCCCCTTTAGTTTTCCATATTTTAGAAAAACAAAGTAATAGAAGGCTCAAGAACGTGAATGTGAGACTATCATGATGGCATACCTTTTTTCATCATTTCACTAGTCATTCTTTCATTCTTAAATGTTCCCTCGGATTTAGTTTCTTAAAACCATAAAAGATTGAGCAACACATTAATAATAGAAAAGTAAACATGCATAATTGAAAAATCCATCATGATAAAAATACAATAAAGAAACAAGGAAAATTCCAATAATAACTAGTGATAAAGAAATCACAGTAAATCAAACAAGTGCAAACACGTGATAAGAACCTCGTATTAGAGCACTTAAAACTTGCGAAAATCTAATCTAAAAGGATGGAATTATGGTAACGCTTAGTGAAAGAAGGCAGAGAATAGACTTCATTTTTTTGCCTTTAGCTTTTCACTGTAGACTACAAAGATGATTCAGGACCTCTTAGATTAAAAAATAACTAATGTTTGTGGATATTTCTGAAATGGAGGCGTCTCTAAACTGGAATTTTTCCTGCTAGTAGGTGGTGTGCCTGAGGATAAAGGATCAACACTAGGACAATAATAAAGGAAGCCAAGGCTGCACTTCTAATGGAAGAACGGTTTAGAAAACACTTCCATATCAATCAGTTAGTGAAGGAGTAATTATCTTAGATAAAAGAAAAGCTGGTGCGGATAGATGAGTGACTGAAGGAACAAAGTTTAAGGGAGTGTGCACCTGTCTGTTGCATTAGAAGAGTGTCCGGTACTATAACCACTAGGACCACATTATCATATTTAGCATCCCCAAAGACAAGACTGCAGATCAGAAATACTTGCACATTTTTAGGTCTCGCTTGCGACAGCGAATGCATTGCATGCGCTCTACTGTGTACCATAAGGGGTTTGCAGACTCCCCACAGCTTAACATTCATTGGCTTTACTGTCAATCTTTTTTGCTGACTTCTAGTTGGCCAGCAACTACTGGCGTCACTTTCTCTTCTTTCGGCAGAAACATGGACAAAGTATTGATTGCTTTAGCCTCATTGCTTTCCTTTCACTGATTCCGCTGTGATTGAAGTACTACTGTTATTTGTTCCGCTCATCCTTGTTGAACCTCTAGCCATTCATAGCTATGTTTTACTAAAAAAGCCCTTTTCGCCTTTGAAATGGATGTTTGTTGTGACTACAAATATGATCTGCTTTTATTCTGACAACAGATGTTATCTGCTTCATATCGTATTTTCACTATGACATGGGTGTAATCGATTTCCTTATATTTTTTGAACGCATGGGGAGATTAACGGATTTGCTCAGAATCACAGGGGTGTTATGCTGAGACTTAACAAGCACTTTCAAAGCCAACAGGTCTCACCTTTGAGACTACTGGTTCTACCATTAACTGTTGTTCCTGCTGTAAAGCATGGGCATTGCAGACTTTTTTTTATAAAAACCTTTATTTTTGCATTTTCATCTCAGGTAACAAATCATGACATTGTCATTAAAAAACAAGAACAGAGCAAAAAGAGAAATAAGAAATTGAACAGACGTGCTTCCAAGGTCCATGAACGATACATATTTCAACAGATAGTGCATTCTCATCCAGTACCATGTAGTAACGATTTCCAACATAACAATTAGGTACATCTTTGAACAAAAATCACGATGACAGGTAATCACGAAACATAAAAGATGTGGGACAGACAGGCACAGAAGAATCCGTGGAGGCATAGTCAATGACACACATAAGGAGGAATTCCATATACCATACATCAAGGCGCAACTTGAGGGATGTTCTTACTGTAATGGCGAGACAAGAAGGGACCGTTCACAGCAACATCATTTTAAAGGAATATCATTCAGCCATGCCAGTTGGGAAAGGCCATGGCCGCAAGGAATGTCTGTGCAACACAATTAGGTAGCAGCTTTTATAAGAAAGGTGTCCGATTCCTCCGCATCTCCTAAAAGAAGATAACTTTGTAGTGCGCCCCACATATCTCTAGTCCTAGAGGCTAGTGGCAGTGTCTCAGCGTAAGTGGTGGATTGCTCTTGACAATAAAGCAAGTCTACCAGCCAGGCCTTACATTTCGGAGCTCTCCCTCTACCCCAGCGACAGGCTACTCTGCGCTTTGCCAACAGAAAGGACAGAACCAGAAATGTACGTTATCGTTTGGGCATCTGCGCAGTACAGCTTAAAAGTGCCACCCGTGGGTCCTTCACCAGCTTCCAGCCCATCATTTTCTCCAATGCTACATGAACCTGCTCCGAATCTTCCTGCACCCTTGGACATTCCCACGCCAGGTGGAGAAAGTCCGCCCCCGGCTGCCCACACCTTTCACAGCGGTCAGTGTCGAGTAATTGGAACCTAAATTTCTTGGCTGGGGTATAATATAGGCGGTGTAAAAATGTGTAGTGTATGACTCTGAACCTACAACTAGAAGAAATCTGTGAGGTCTGCTGGCAGCAATACTCCTATTGTTCGTCGGTAACCTACTCACCTAGTTCTGCAGTTCAACGGGCACGCGCCAGGCTTGAGATATCTGTGCGTTGCATGCGTATACAACTTGGACACCAAATGCTTACCATCAGTAGAGCTAAGCAGCAGGTGCAGGGGGGCTAGAGTTGCGGGTTCCTGTGTGAAATCTGGGAGAACTTCCCGTATTCCCTGTCGCAGATGAACATAAAGGAAATAGTCCAGAGGTGAGGGCTGTTCACCGCGACAGAAATGGTCAGAAGAACAGAATGAACGGAAATCCCCCCATGTGGGGACCTTGACCCGCCCGCATAACTTATGGAATCCCTTTTCCTGCAGCATTGTTATATTAGGATGGCAATGGCAATCGCGGGGAATATAGCAAGGGAGTATCTAAGATATCTGTAATGCGATGCCAGGCATCCACCGTGCCAGTAACTGTAGTAGGGGGTGTCGCACGCCTTCTAGCATGAGCATATATTAGACCAGACAGTGGAATAGGGTCCGCAAGCCAGTCCTCCTTGGCAACTTGCGGCATGCACTTAGGGGTATGAACCCAAGAGTATGCATAGTGCGCTTGTGCACTAAGAAAATAGATCTCAAAGTCTGGTATGTCGAAACCACCATGTGCGTAAGGCTTTGTCAGTATAGGCCACTGGAGCCGTGGCTGCTTCCCGCCCCACAAAAGGCGCAATAGTTCAGTGCGCAAGGTGTTAAAGAAATAGGAGCCAGGGTTATAGGGTATATTCATAAAGAGATATAAAAATTGTGGGAAACAACCATTTTAATGAGAGAGGCCCGGCCCGCAAATTATAGGGGGAGGGAAATCCAACAAGTGACGTTGTCCGCCGGTTTCGTAATGGTTGTACCATAGTTGAGCCTAATGGTGGCCTCTCTGTCCCCGGTTAGCTGGATACCCAGATTGCGCACGTCCGTGCCGCACCATTCTAGTGGGAAATCCAGTGCAAATCGATCGACCGCGGGTGTTAGAGGGAAAAGCTGAGATTTACTCCAGTTGATATTGATCCCGGATAATCTGCCGAACACAAGGAATTCCCGCAAAACAGGGTTCATAATATGTTGGGGTCTCGGATATATAAAGTTACATCGTCCACGTAAAGGGATATCAAAATTTGATGCATGCAACAGCGAATGCCGTTCGCGATGATGCTGGCGAAGTTTAGACGCCAATGACATCTATGTATTGCTTGTAGAATTCGGGGGGAATGCCATCCAGGCCGGGAAACTTCCCATTGTTAAGCTGCATGATAGCCTCCCGAATTTCGTCCAACTCAAATGTGAGACATAAGAACTTCCTCTGCGTATCGCTTAACCACCCGAGTGAGACGTCCCCTAAAAAGCTATCCACATCAAGTGATCCACTGCGTTGCGTGGTGTACAACGTAGTATAGTGCGAGGTGAAGATGTTAAGTATGTTGGGAGTGTCACGATAAATAGTGACCCCTGGCCCTTTAACTTCCAGAACATGAGTAAAGAAACGCGGGCACCTGATCGCGTAAGCCAGAGCCCTCCCTGGCCGCTCACCCTCACCATATCTACTAGACACCCAGTAACGTCATCTAAATTTTGTCTCACACGCCGCAGTGTCCTCGTAGTCTGACAATTTCTCACGAAAGTCTATCTGTACCTGCCCAATCTCCCCAGCTCCCATCCGTACTTCCAACCCTCTTAGATCCCGTTCCAGCGTCCGGAGCCTGTTTTGTATATCCCGAAGAACCCCAAAACTCTTTGCCATACAGTATCCCCAGATTGTGACCTTAAAGGCCTCCCATATGGTTTCCACATTGTCCACAGAACCGTTGTTTCTTAAAAAGAAATCCTGTATCTCATCCCCCAATTCAGTGCAAAATACCGGGTCCAATAGCGCAGTAGGCTGCAGCCGCCAACTAGGTCTAGGTTCGTCGTATCCTGGGAGCGTAAGTATGAGTTTTACAGGGCAATGATCAGAAAAAGTTCTGGCATGGTGAAGCACCCTCTGAATAGCTTGGCCCAAACCCCTGGACAGAAGGTAGTAGTCCAGTCGAGCCCACGTTCCTGCATACGCTGTGAAGTGTGTACCTTCCCTAACCTGTGGGTGGGTATACCGCCAACCATCTATCAGACCCCCCTCTGCCATTATGTCCTGCAGAGACGCCTGGGAATTAGTGTAATGGTGGGGCATGGTATTAGAGCGATCCAGGGCCGGATTGAGAGCAGCGTTCAAATCACCTCCCCAGATCACGTGTGGACCCTATGTTTGCAATCTTGCTCCAAATGATATTTAAAAAATCAGGTGCATCAACATTGGGGCCATAGCAGTTGACTATAGTTACAGAATCTCTACCCAAGCGACCCCACACTAACACATAGCGCCCCTGTGGATCGGTTAATACCCCCTCAATGCACAGGGAGTCCGTTTCTTTATCAGGATGACTGTGCCCCGTGCATATGATGAATATGAAGAAAAGAATCTACCATCCGCCCATTTACTAGCAAAGTTACTCGGGGAACGTGGGTCAATATGGGTTTCCTGAAGCAGCGCCACGCTTATTTGCTGCCGATCTAGATATGCTAATATCTGCCTACGCTTCCTCGGATCACCCAGGCCCCTAACATTCCAGGACATTATGTTCACTAGGTTTCTATCTATTCTGTCCTTTATGTTCCTGTGTGATGTGACAACTATTGGTGCACCATTTTACACAGTACCACGACACAACATCTTGAGAAGAAACATAAAAAGAGATAAACCATAAGACACGTCCAACACAAAATACGGTAATCCAAATCCAAACCCCTACCACCCCCACCCACTGAAGCATCCCAATCATGCCAGCATTAAACATCCCACCCCCCACCCTTATACCCGGTAAACAAAGCAGTACTACAAACTGTAACGGTCTGTGACCAGATCTCATGCGTGACAAAAAGGGGGATCACCCGTTGGAGGGAAAGAAACAACTAAGTGGTTCATGGGTAACCCTTCGTCTTTCAGGGAGTGTCCGAGATGTCAAGCACATCCCCTAGTAGGCCTCAGGGGTGCCTGCACAGTGTCCAACTCCACACCCTCCTATGGAGAATCGTCAGACCAGTGTATTTCATGCCCTGTTGCATCTTGGAAGATATGTTGGAGGCACATACTGCTCCGTCGCAGGGCAATATCTGCACTCATGGGTAGGTGACCTGCTGAATATTCGATTATCAGCACAGCTATCAGTCCGAAGTCGGTGACTGCGATCTCGGCGAGCCCGCTTGCGTAGAAGATAAAGTGTTTCGTTTCTTAATCTGTTTGAGGAAATCTTCAACCTGTTGGGCGTAACATAAAACATTTGTTTGCCTTGGTATGTGACCCAGAGGCGCGCCGGGTAGAGGAGGGCATAATCAATTTGAGCCTGCCGCAGCTTTTGTTTCACGTGAAGAAATTTGCGTCGCTCCTCTTGTACATGCTGGTGAAGTCTGGATACACTGTAAAGGGAACCCCTTCGAAATGTAGTTGTTTCTGTTCCCTCGCCACTTTATTAAGGGCCGCATCACGATCCCTATAGTTCAGCAAACACGCTATGATGGGGTGGGGGGAACCCCCCGGGGCGGCCTCAGTCCAAGAGAGCGATGGGCTCTTTCCACAATGAAGTGAGGTGATAACAATCCCCCCCCCCCCCAACCTCCAGCAGCAGTTTTTCGATGTACTGCTCCAACCTGCCCGTGTTGGTACTCTCCGGAATGCCTATCACGCGTATATTACTTCTACTACTGCGCGATTCAATGTCTTCATTTTTCGCGGCTATTATTTTGAGCAGCTTATCCATCTGTGTGACCGTATTGCGGAGGCGACCTGTGGTATCCTCGGTCTCTGATATGCGATGCTCGGCTTCCTTTATCCGCGTCTCGTGGCCATCGAGCTTGTGGACCATGGCATCCATATGCGTAGATAGGGTATCCATCTTTTCGGCCATGTCCGAAAACCCCTGCCGTACTTCCTGCATGCCATCGCTCGGCGCAGATTGCGAGTCCTGTGTGGAACACTCTGGACCATTGTCCACCTCCACAGTTTGCTGTTGTGGGCCTTTCTTCGCATCAAATGTGAGGCGCAGTTGGCGCGTGTCCAGGTTGCCCATTGCGACTTGTCTACAGTATGCCCTCAGTGTTGATCCTAAGAGACCCACAGATGTTGTTTGCAGTAGGGGGGAGGGGGAGAGATGACTAACAGTTTGCGCCCTATATAGTACTCAGCGTACCACACAGTAGGTATGAATTATGCAGCCTGTTCCTTCACCTGCCAGACCCTGATGTCCCAGCAAAAAATGTCCACATGCTCCAGGGGACGCTCAGGGACCTATATAACAGCAACGTGCCCCCCCACCCCTGTTTAGGGAATCACTCTGTCTTGCCGCCTGAAGTATCCCGCCCTAGATCCTCACCCCAGGGCCCAGAACCAATATTCAGCGCCGTAATATAGCGCTTCTCTTCCACAATCAGTGGCGTCTCATTCAGCAGGAAGCCACCTGTGTACCTCTCTCAAGCACAGCACACCAAACAGCAGCGTGACACCTCCTACTGAGGGAATCACTCCGTCCTGCCACCCAAATGACACCGCCTTGGATCTTCACCCCGGGGCAAAGTACAAATATACAGCGCTGTGCTATAGCGCTGTGTGTCTTCAGCGGCACCTCTGTCAGCAGGGAGTCTCTTGTGTGCCTCTCTTATCCACACTGCACACGCCACAATCAGTCTTCAAGGGCAGACAGACTCTGGCCGCCATCCGTGTCCGATCCGCCACCCATGTGGGGCCCGAGACTGACAGCTGCCAAGTCCTACCCCCGCAGCTCACCTCCTCGCAGCTCAGCCACTTCAGCCCTCCGTGTCAGAGGCAGCATATGCTCTCTAGCCCCACCTTGACAACACTCACCGAACCTCCGTTGCTATCCAAGCAGCACCGCTGCCCTGCCACCACGTGGGCGCCGAGGCACTTCCGTGTCAATTGTGCCTCCGTGGTGGGACTTGGGACGGCCACCCACTCCAAAAACTGCAACTGCTACCTCACGCGGCGGATTGTCCCGAAGTTCAGCGTGTAGGCACCTCAAATGTCGGACTCCATTCACCGCTGTGTTTCATGGCAAATGGCAGTAAGAAGGCAAGGATAATTGAAGGATAACTGTGCCAGGCTGCGGGAGCCTCAGACTGTGGCGGCCATACCGCACGTGCGCCACCTAGCGCCCTCCTGGGCATTGCAGACTTTGGCAATGATTTGTAGTCTTGCTGTACAGCATGCCTAAAAATATATTTTTTTAAAGGACTATGATGTTTACAGCGCTAATGCAATTTAAAAAACAGAGTGCATTAGCCCTGGCTGCGTCATATTGCTTTTTAAAATTAGTTTTTGCTACACTGCACAGCATCCACACCGCTATACAGACATTGCCAAAGCCAATAGCACTCATAGGCACGACTTATTGTCTTTGTCAATGCTTCTTAATCTTCTTGGTTTGACACTTAACAGTGGGAGAGCTCATAACAGTGTAGCTGATGTCCTTTTTAGGTCGAGACTAGCGTAGGCTGCGCGCATGCGCAGTCTCGCTTCGAGACTTCAGGTCACAGAGTAGCGAGGGTAAACCCCGCCCCTCTTCTCCATTGGCTGGCCTCCTAAACGGCGGCCAGCCATTGAAGAAGAGGGCTCTGTGACATCATTGTCTCGCTGTAAGCCCCGTCCTTTTCAGATTGAGGGGGCGTGTTTTTTTCGTTTCTTTCTCTCCTAGAAAAACACGCCCCTCAATCCAAAAAGGACGGGGCTTACAGCGAGACAATGATGTCTCTGGACCCTGCAGCTCCTGCGGTCAGTGCTCTGCTGTACCCGTGGCTCAGTCCTCCCGCAGGCGGCGCTCACCGGCTTCATGTACCCTGCTTCTAAGCGTGTGTCCTGGCGCAGAGTCCTGGCGCTGGTCATGGAGGCAGGAGCAGCAGCGCCTTCCCTCTCGTGAGTCGGCCTTACCACCCCCAGGGGTGCATGCAGCGAGCTGCCTTGCCCAGCAACCCCGAATAGAAGCCCAGCTGCGGCGCCGCAGCCACGAGCACGCAACCCTCGCTCGCAGTCGTCGGCGTCAGCCTGCGTCATTGTAAACATTGCAAATACCTCTCCTTCCTCTTGAATGCTACCACGTTGTCAGCAACATAAATGCACAGTAAAGATCCCCGCTCTGTCATGGTAGTACTAGGCTGTTTTTAATCAGAAGGTTGGTTGACTCAGCCCCGGCGCACACGGATCCCAAACCAACTGCACTGTTTGTCATCAGCCAGAAACCAATCGAGGAGATTTGCGTTCCAGTGTGTAATGCTGCAGGGATGAGGAAACTCCTGGCTAATTTAGGGGATAATTACTGAAAATCCGTTAAAAAAAATTATCACCTGTCAGACAAGAAAAATGAACGGGAATTACATTATTGCTGTGAGTATGACTGATTGGGAATTATATTATTGCTGTGACTATGACGAGAATCGGAATAATGACGTGAGTGAAACGTGGCGACAGTGGAAATACTGTAAAAAATGTAGTTTGTGCTTAAGTGCAGAAAAGCTGGTGCAAAACGTCACCTCTGCATTTTTGTCAGATGTCCAAGCAAGCCTACACAACTAATACCACAAAAAATGTAGTTATTGGGTTATTACTTAAATATATTACCCGCGACTAGCAGATGACGAACTGTTGAAAAAATCAGCCTATTTTCCAGGGAGAAAAGTGAGAGGGTCTCTGTCAGCAGACTGTCACTGGTGCACACCTTGACGCTGAGACCAGACTACCAGGTACTGATGAGGAGGGGGTGGGGCTTGTACACCGGCCGCTCTAGGGTCGCGGGAGGTGCCCACCAGAGTAGCTGGTTGTCCTGTGCCCGCGTGGCTGTGAAGCATCGGACTCTGGGTGCTTCGTGGGGGACACACCCGGCTCTCAGCTCCGTCCCTCGTGGGGCAGAGAGTACAGGCGAGACAGGTGCATCCCGGGTCCGCGAGCCGGGGGCAGCGTGGGTGGCACTCTCGCTTCGGGATCTGGGAAGCTGCACTAAACCCCTGCCTCGTTAGTTATTGGCTGCCGTCTGAGAGGTAGCAAGGACAGCGGGAGAAGCCGCGCTGCCGGCTGTCAGCGGAGAGGGGCGGCTTGTGCGGACTACAGCTGCCCAGACTCTGGTACAGTGCAGAGATACCTGCTCTTCCCTTGCAGCCCTTCCACGCTGCCGTTCCCGAGAGATGGTGGGCAATGTATTCTGGTGTTCTTAGACTTACAAGGCAAGGGATGTATTGTAATTCTGCGGCACACATCCACCACCACCACATCCACCACCACCACCACCACATCCACCACCACCACATCCACCACCACCACCACCACCACCACCACCACCACCACCACATCCACCACCACCACCACCACATCCACTACCACCACCACCACCACCACATCCTCCACCACCACCACATCCTCCACCACCACCACATCCTCCACCACCACCACATCCTCCACCACCACCACATCCTCCACCACCACATCATCCACCATCACCACATCCACCACCACCACATCCACCACCACCACATCCACCAACACATCCACCTCCACCACATCCACCACCACCACATCCACCACCACCACCACATCCACCAACACATCCACCAACACATCCACCAACACATCCACCAACACATCCACCAACACATCCACCAACACATCCACCACCACATCCACCAACACATCCACCACCACCACATCCACCACCACCACATCCACCACCACCACATCCACCACCAACACATCCACCACCACCACCACATCCACCACCACCACCACATCCTCCACCACCACCACATCCTCCACCACCACCACATCCTCCACCACCACCACATCCTCCACCACATCTACCACCACCACCACATCCTCCACCACCACCACATCTACCACCACCACCACATCCTCCACCACATCTACCACCACCACCACATCCACCACCACCACATCATCCACCGCATCCACCACCACCAACACATCCACCAACACATCCACCACCACCACACCACATCCACCACCACATCCACTACCACGCCCACCACATCATCCACCACCACCACCACATACACCACCACCACATACACCACCACCACATCCACCACCACATCCACCACCACCACCACATCCACCACCACATCCACCACCACATCCTCCACCACCACATCCTCCACCACCACATCCACCACCACCACATCCACCACCACCACATCCTCCACCACCACATCCACCACCACCACATCCACCACCACCACATCCACCACCACCACCACTTCCACCAACACATCCACCACCAACACATCCACCACCACATCCACTATCGCGTCCACCACCAAATCCTCCACCACCACCAAATCCTCCACCACCACCACATCCACCACCACATCCACTACCACGTCCACCACCACAACATCCTCCACCACCACCACATCCATCACCACCACATTCACCACCACATCCACCACCACATCCACCACCACCACATTCACCACCACATCCACCACCAACACATCCACCACTACTTCCACCACCGCATCCTTCACCACCACCACCACATCCTCCACCACCACCACATCCACCACCACCACCACATCCACCACCACCATCACCACCACACCCACCACACCCACCACCACCACCACCACATCCACCACCACATCCTCCACCACCACCACATCCACTACCACGTCCACCACCACAACATCCTCCACCACCACCACATCCACCACCACATCCACCACCACATCCACCACCAACACATCCACCACCACATCCACCACCACATCCACCACCACATCCACCACCACCAACACATCCACCACTACTTCCACCAACGCATCCTCCACCACCACCACACCCTCCACCACCACCACATCCACCACCACCACCACATCCACCACCACATCCACCACCACCACCACATCCACCACCACCACCACCACACCCACCACCACATCCACCACCGCCACATCCACTACCACATCCTCCACCACCACCACATCCACCACCACATCCTCCATCACCACCACATCCTCCACCACCACCACATCCTCCACCACCACCACCACATCCTCCACCACCACCACATCCTCCACCACCACCACATCCACCACCACCACATCCAAAACCACCACATCCACCAGATCCACCACCAGCACATCTATGTGTGTGTGTGTGCGGCTCTCTGTGTGCGTGTGGGTGCAAATGCAATAGGTCTCGCATTTGCGAGAGATTAAGCGATTGGCATTGTAAATGACAATGCCATTTATTTATTTGTTTTCAAAACCAACACATAAATAAAAAAATTATCATTTTTTTACTAGTGCTCTGGTTGGCTATAAATAACTGACTTCTTTAGTTATTCAGTGGTGTTGAATTATTCCGGATGAAAAGAGGGGTTTTTTGTAGGGGCAGAGACAACTGAGTGCTGAAAAAAGAAAACCCTGGGTTCTGAGGCAATGTAGAAGCATCACAGCTATAACAATATGTGCCACTAAAAATGTAGAAACCCCCAAGCCAAAACTGACGATCACAAGCATATTTACTCTTGTGGGTGTGACACTGCTGATAGTGAGGAAGCACATAACAGTTTTGACGCGGCTGGTGTGATTCCTTTGCTGGTGCTAGGATTGGTTAAAAATAACTGATTTCCGAAGTCACTGAAAATGGTGCAATTCATGTAGGAAGTATTGACTTCACAGAAATGACAGCCTCTGCGCTTAGAATATTTCAAATATGTTTCAAAGCATCATAGATGGTTTTTCATTTCTCAATGGACGTTTAATTACAATGGAGACTTTGTCAATAAGTGGCTTTCATCGTTTTTGCAGTAACTGTTTCAATTTCATGTACTAAGTTTAACTATGTCTAAACTGGGTCACCTTTAATACAGCGCACTTCAACCTTTGAATGTCTTTGTCAATGCGGAGATCCGTTACTGTTGAATGATCTGATCCATTCAATTGAACGACTTCAAGGAAGTGAAAAACTTTGTTTTTGCAGTGGAATTTTTTTATTTGTAAGCGTCTCTTATGTATATTTAACAGGATTTCTCTTGCCGAAACACCATGCTAACTGATTAGAAGAACTGAAATATGCTGTCGAATGAATGCATTCAAATATATTTGTTAATACAAAACAATTCCATTGAATGACCTTTTGAATATTGTGTTTCTGTTATGTTTTCAGGCTTATACAAATGAGACAATTCTATCTCTGGCCGTTGCTATTAGCACACACGCTCTACTGTAGGATTGTGTGCATTTGTTTTCTGTAAATAAAATCTCCTTTAGCACCCAATGGTGTGCTGTCTGTCTCTTCAAGGGAGAGCTGGTCTTCCATGTTGCCTGGTCTCATGCATGTTTACTGCCCAGCAGCAACAGTCCGAGTAAAAGGGATCCTATCCTGCTCTGGGATGCAGTGCTCAAGAGGCTGTTGGGGAGATCTCTGGCTACAGGATGAGAGGTCAGTGCATAATCTGCGATCGAGCCTGGTATTGCAGGCTGTGGTACAGGGTTCACTTTGTGACACGGCAGAGGCATGCATTATGTACCTGGTCACGGGACCAGCTGTGCATAACCATGGTATTGCACTAAAAATATGGAAGAAAAGGAGTTCGGTGTTATTGCAGCGATTTTATATCGCGCTGTGAGTGCGTGTTTCATTGGAGGACTGCGGTACCAACAGAGGGTTCTTGGATGTCACTGTGCATTTGTGATGTCATTTCCTCAAGTGTTAGATATAGGTAGCATGAGTCATGGTTTAACAAAAGGTTAACATTGATATAGTGATGGGGATTTTATGACCGCGGAATCGTTATATATTATGCATTGTTTCATCAGAGCTACAATCACAATAAGTTAGAGGCATCCTCTTAAAATTCATGGGCCATTACTGTGGGCTTCATACTTAACGGATTTCAATACATTTAAAGTCTAATGTTAATTTTTTTTGGCCTTTTGACACTGCAACTTGTGAGTTATTGTCAAAGGAATGGTTGTTCCGCCATAACTCTTGAAACCAGTGAAAGAAAGGCTCTGAGGGTTAAGTGGAAGCTGTATGCAGAGATTGTTTTATAGGAATACAAAAACAGGCTATGCTTAAAATTATTTAGTAACTGAAGATCGCAGGATACTGAAATATTTACCTCGTCTTTGGTGTAAAAAGGAGGAGGTGAAAATAATTCTATGTAAACTACAGCAAAATAAAAATAAGATACACACTTTGGGGAGTTAAACGGATACCTCTGCATTTGCCCCGAGTGCTTTTGCTATTACAAGTTTTTTCTCAATGAGATTTTAAGTTACCAACCCAGTTTCAAGGTTCAAGAAACATTATATCCGACTGATGATCTAACATTGGAGAATGCTATCGAAATAATTAAGCAATTTAAGGTTATGTCTCAAGGGATAAAGGGGTTAACTGTTGTGGAAGCTGCTAAAGAAATTATCCAGGCTGTGAAGCCGAGCAATAAAAAAGCATACATGTTTAATGTAAGGAACAAACCTGTCGGAAGAGGTACTGAGAAAAAACAGACAAATTGCAGGAAATATAACGGCAAATGCCAATATGCTTACATATATAAAGGGAGGTCGAGCAAAGAACTCTAGTTTGGAGAAAAAAAAGATGTCAAGAGTTAAGAGGGTTGAGATACCTGAAGAATTTATTTTAGAAATGTATGAGGGAATGCCTTGAACAGGGATGGTACAATGTACAATGAAAACTGGGGGCAAATGAATCCCAGTAACTGGCAACACCCTGAAGAAAGGCATATGGTGAAGTGAGACAACTGGCTGCCTTAGTATGACCATGTGGAATTAATGCTCTAGACAGATTATTAAAGGGGTACAGGAACAAGCCTACTGAAGTAGCGCCTCTCCCCAGCACAAAGGCAAAAAATTTGGGGGTGATGTGGGATGATAGCCTGTCCTTCTCCTCCCACATCCAGCAGGTCGTAGCAGCGTGCCTAAGCAAATTGAGGAATTTGCTTAAGTTCCTCCTGTTTCTACCGGAAGACTGTCGAAAAATGGTAATCCATGCGACTGTTACTTCAAGGCTGGATTATGCTAACGGCCTCTATTTGGGCCTACCTAAATATTTGATTCAACGCTTGCAGACCGTGTAAAATGCGTCTGCGAGGCTGATAAAACATATCCCTTTTAAACAGCATGTCTCTCCGCATTTGCGCGATCTGCACTGGCTCCCGGAGGCAAGCAGAATCAAATTTAAGGCTCTAACCCTGGCTTTTAGAGCTCTCCGCGGGACCTGCCCCAATTATCTTAAAGCGAGACTCCCTAGGTATGTACAGGTGAGACTTTTGCGCTCTAACTCCCGTTTTCAGTTACACGCCCCGCGAGTTAAAAACAAAACACACACAAAAATGCCCCCTTCTCACAGTACTTGCAATTTGACTTTAACAACGACCAAATAAACAATTTCATTAAATCTGGTCTGGTACATTTATTTATACCTATTCATATGTTGTCTACGGAAACTATTATCCTCTAGAAGAAATTTGCGCGGCCTGGGGCGCCTCCCAAGCTGCGTGGGAGCGCAGTACAGAGAGCCGGGTCCCTCCAGTCTGCGGACGATAAAAAGGTGCGCCATCCAAGACCCAAATAAAAGCGTGCCTCTATCGACAGAAGTGACTATTGGTCACCTGCATAGGAAGATACAGATGATTAACCGAGCCCTGATGAGGGTTTGGGGAGTAATGACCCGAACCTGAAACGCTTCGGCAAATCCACCAAGAGCCAATTATCACATCTAGTGTTTTTGATTAAGCGACATAAGATTTGTTGCTCTTGTTATGAATTATGTCTTTTTAAGATTGCAATTAATGAAATGATTTAGTGTATTTCAAATTGATGAATTGGTATTTGTAAATGTTTATTGGATGTTTATTCTTTTGATGTCATTTTCTTGGATGTTTTAGTAAATGTTTCATGTTAGTTGGAAATGTACTTTGTTATTGAATAAGATTGTAAGTGCTTTTTTTGAGATGTGTATCCCTTTACTGCCCGAAAATTTCTTCTAGAGGATACTAGTTTCCATAGAGAACATATGAATAATAGGTATAAATAAATGTACCAGACCAGATTTAATGAAATTGTTTATTTGGTCGTTGTTAAAGTCAAATTGCAAGTAGTGTGAGAAGGGGGCATTTTTGTGTGTGTTTCGATAATAAAACGGTCCAGCCCTCCCTCAGCCCCTCTAAGGACCTAACTCCTTTTGTCCGCGAGTTAAAAAGGCGCGTCTCGGAGGCAGGACTTTTTCTGCCAGCACGGTGAAGTAGTGGAATGCCCTACCGCCGGCCATTCAGTCAGCAGCATCAGAAGTTGGGTTTAGGAAGCTATTAAAAACCTGGCTCTTTACTCAAAAGCTCTGAGCCACTGGTGCTGTTTACTGTTCCACTGAGCTGCTCATATAGCGCCGGGACACCTCCGACTGAGGTAACTGTTCGCGCTCTATAAAACTCTGTATTATTATTATTAAACAATTTCATTATTATTATTAGTGTTCTCGGACTCTACTTTTGAGTTTAAGAGTAACATTATCAATCTAAAATGTGGTCAAAGAGGAGTCCTGTTTATTAGGTTGGGGCAGCAAAGGGAAATAACAATTAAACTTGATCCTCCTCATCTTGACCAGGTTTGAGCTTATGAAGATCACGTTTTTGGTGTTGACAAAGAAGGGCTGGAAGAGGAGATTTAGTGAAAAAAATACAAAAAAACCTTACTGATACTTTAGGCCTACTGAATTCATTTTTGCATAACATTATTTTACAGGATGGAGTCCAATCCAAAGTTCACAAAGCCAGGAATGTGCCTATGTTTAAATGGGAAGATATAAATTAATTAAATAGGCTGTGCAATGAAGGGTAATTGAGGCAATAAAAATCTCAGACATGTTATCTCCATGAGTGTGTGGCCTTAAACCCGATGGAAAAGTAAATCTGAGTGACATATGCAAGTGTGAATGGGTTGATTGTCCTGCGTTGCCCAATATTGGTAAGATGCTCACAGCAATTAAGGATGCCATCGTTTTCATTATTGCTAATATGGATATCGATGTGTTCATAAATAAAAATTCACTGTCCTTATTAATAGATTCACCCTTTTGAACTCTACATGTACCTCGACATGCAAGTATGTAGTCAGACAGGCCCTGCGACCTAGGCCCGGGATTACTAATGGGTGGGTCACAGGTGGGAGGGTGCATAGTTACAGGCAGGAAACTCTTGATCATTCACACAGATAGGCGCAGTGACATTACAATGGTCAGGTGACATTGCCCCCATAAAGCACACATAGTAAGAGGGGGGCACACATGCTTCTGAAAAGACCATAAAGTAAGATGCCACATAAGTTAAGACAAATAGCCATTTAAGACCTAGTACACGTAATGATCACAGGCTCACCATGCCAGACATCTGGACAGGTTCACAACTAGCCGCAAAGTCGAGACCCATCTTTAGTAACCAATTGACCATTAATGTATGACTCTAAAGCAGCAAACAACATTCCTCACCATATATGGTACACTAAAAACATTTACTGCTTGTTGTAATTTTGTATATAAAGAGAGAATAAAACCAAAATAAATTAAGACAGTCCTCAAACATTGTGCCTGTAACTGTTCTCATGCCCAAACTTTTTAATTAAACAAACATTTTCCTGTTTTGTCAAACGCCTCTTGTTTACTGTTTTTACTAAGGAATTTGAACCCAAGCAATATTTTGGCCAGCCAGCCAGGAGGAGTGGGACTGCGTACCCGACTGCAGCCGAAGGAATATGACTAAGCCCGGACGTATTCACGTTGCACAATAAGAAAGGTAGGCAGACTCTGCAACTGAATGGGAGTTCCGCTGAATCTCCAGGGTGGAGGTCTGCCGGAAGCAGCAGTCATAGAGGGTAAGACTCCATCCGAACCTGAAACAAAGTCTAAAGCATTTGGCGTAGGGCAAACTATGGAGAAGAGTAAAAAAATAACCTGAGTGCCCTGCCACTGACAGGGTCTGGCATATTATCTACTCTATATGTCCCAATTGTATCAGTCGTAAGACGCCTCAGAGGTGTTACCGCGGAAGTCACCTTTGTTCGATAGCTGACCGCTAGCTAAAGTGAATATAGTGTAATACTGTGTATAGTCCTTTGTAGCTCCCAGGAGGATTTTTGTGATAAAGCTATCCTGATTGGACGGAGTGTTCACCCCAGCATAGTTTTTTAGCTCAATATTTCTCAGTGCTAAGCACGTTTTTTAACACCATTAGCATCTGAAAGGAGTGTGGGAGGTGCAGGTTGCTTGGATTCCTAAGCATGACACAGGTTGTAAAACGGATTTAGGGAAAACTTAGACCCAGGAAAATTGGCATAACTTGTGTGTGGCCAAGACGGGCAGGTGATTCCAGAATTATTACTAAATTATGTTTGTGACTTCCACCTGTATCTAAGAGCGGATTAGTGGCAGACTATCCAGTTTACTTAGGAACATGCTCCATGCTATTTTCTCTTTCGAAAGGATAATGTGTAATGAAACGTACCTAATTTTGACATAGTAATTTTTTCTGCCAACTCTTATTGAAAATGTATTATTGTATGTGATGTAACTGTAATGATTGTTTTTGAAAACTGTATTGTGTGAAGATTTGAATTCAGGCAGGTTTTATTGTAACATATCTCATATTTGACTTGTGTTAAAAAGCTATGTGTGTAATCTTGTCTTGTTTTATGGAAATTCTTGCTCGAACTGTTTGGTGCAAGAAATTGCAAGCGCTAAGCTCATAGTAAGTAATTTATAAGAGTGCATCATGTACGAATTGCCCCTACGATTGGACAAACCAAACTAGGAAAAACATAATTTGAATTGTATCATCCAAATTACTAAAATTACCATAGATTCCCCACTAAAGCACATGGAGACTAGGTACCACAAACAGATAAAAAGACCTAATAAGTTTGCCAAGTGTGGAATTTACACACGAAGGCACACACATTCCCCTGGCCTAAGGAAAGAACATTTGCCACAATTATTACTGAGCACACAAAACACATAAAAACTAACTATTCAGGACAGAAAAGAGATAAAAGATAAACAGTGCTGACATTATGGGCCATCTTCGAAGAGGTTCAATCCGATAACACCATGCAAGCAAAGCCCCTTCCCCACCATATGCAGGGATGGACATGCTCACACCTGTTCCCCCCTGCATATAATAGTAGAAGCCGATGAGCACCCTACTGGGAGATGGTCGGACATGTCTAAGACTGAGAAATCCAGAAGCAATCGAGCCCCGACACCTCCAGTACAACCCAAGTTCCTAGAGAAGGTCCCAAAAGCTTGAATCACCGTCTTCTACACTCAATACTGAACACATCGAAGGAGGGATAGACATCCATTCCAACTGGGTCAGGCGTGCACAAATGGAGAATGAAGCCTAGACGACCGTTATAGCGGCTGACGGTTGGTGGCTGCTATTTTCCTGATGGGGAAGTGTGGCTAAAATCTGTGTGTGCCCTCCCCCATGAGTGTATTGCCGTTACGAGTCCTGCTGGCAACCACCGGATTACGCTTTGGTGAGGTGGAGATTGGTCCCCGAGCCCTGATGAAATTGCCAAAAATTATTAGGCAATGAAACATGTCGGCCATTCTAACTGAAATGGTAAAAAACATGCTTTTCTTTTAATCTGAGTGCAATCACTGCGAATAAAAAAGTATGTACAACTGCAAGTGAGTCACAACTCATTTAGGCTTGGAGAAGCATCAACACTATACTCTATTTCTTTCTTCACCTTCTCTCACATAAACTATAAAACTTTGGCACAATATTTTTTTTTCCTTTTCGGTCATGAAAGTTACCAATGAAGACAACGTGAGCAAACTGGTGAGTACCAACCAGCAGCTACTTTGGTGATGCTTACGTGAGGTACTTTCTGACCTCTCACCTTTTTCTGGTTCGGTTTATGATTTGAGAGTATGTATGGTGGGCTGACAAACTTTTAAAATTTACAGAACATTAGAAACTGGGCAGGACTGGTAATTTGGTGGAGTCAGCCTTTGGCAGAGATTGGTTACAAATACTGCCCCTGGTATTTTCAAAGTGTATAGTGCTCATTATAATCAGGTCACTTTTTGCATGGTTCAATGAGTGGAGGGCGACCTGGTCATCATCCCACTATTGCTCCTTTTTTTGATGAGCACAAACGTGTGTCAGGGAAGTTTGTTGCAGTTCTCGCTATCAACTCAGGAGATAAAGGGAGCTCCAGTCACCGGGAACCGATTACTAGCGTGATGTTACAGGGTATGCCCAGGGAATGGAGAGCAAATTTGAAGGTGAGGAAGAGAGGCATTAACTGATGCTCAAGATGGAATCATGCATGCCCCGTACTGTCAGCAATGTGCCAATGTGCAGAAGAACCCATAATACCAGTACTCATAAACAACACAGCTCATAGCTTCCTCACCACCCCCATTTTTGAATCGTTTTGGCCACCACAAGTGTGGAAGGGTATGCTCAGATGTGAGTCCCTTGCTCACTGCACCATCAGGATTCAAGCAAGCCGGGCCGAAGACGGCTGTAATGCCAGAAACCGGTCCCCGGAAGCTTGTTTCCTTTCCAGTAAAGAATTGGCTTGGTAGTTTGGTCTGCCCTGTTCCCATGATGCACTGGGCCAGGGACAGACTAATTTGCATGTAGCCAGGTTCTGAACTGGGATGGTGCAGTGAGCTAAAAAACGGTGATGGATCAAGCCCTGATCTTTTGACTGGGTAGGAGTGTTCTGCTTAATTCAGATACTCTGTCCATCACCACCCCCTTTTTGAATCGTTTTGGCCACCACAAGTGTGGAAGGGTATGCTCAGATGTGAGTCCCTTGCTCACTGCACCATCAGGATTCAAGCAAGCCGGGCCGAAGACGGCTGTAATGCCAGAAACCGGTCCCCGGAAGCTTGTTTCCTTTCCAGTAAAGAATTGGCTTGGTAGTTTGGTCTGCCCTGTTCCCATGATGCACTGGGCCAGGGACAGACTAATTTGCATGTAGCCAGGTTCTGAACTGGGATGGTGCAGTGAGCTAAAAAACGGTGATGGATCAAGCCCTGATCTTTTGACTGGGTACGAGTGTTCTGCTTAATTCAGATACTCTGTCCATCACCACCCCCCTTTTTGAATCGTTTTGGCCACCACAAGTGTGGAAGGGTATGCTCAGATGTGAGTCCCTTGCTCACTGCACCATCAGGATTCAAGCAAGCCGGGCCGAAGACGGCTGTAATGCCAGAAACCGGTCCCCGGAAGCTTGTTTCCTTTCCAGTAAAGAATTGGCTTGGTAGTTTGGTCTGCCCTGTTCCCATGATGCACTGGGCCAGGGACAGACTAATTTGCATGTAGCCAGGTTCTGAACTGGGATGGTGCAGTGAGCTAAAAAACGGTGATGGATCAAGCCCTGATCTTTTGACTGGGTACGAGTGTTCTGCTTAATTCAGATACTCTGTCCATCACCACCCCCCTTTTTGAATCGTCATAGCTTCCTCATAGACCGAGGAGCAACAAAGTCATGAATAAGGTAGGGGATAGTTCCCTTATCACTAGAAACTATGGCCACTCAAGTGTTTGCAAATACAGTGATAAGGATCCGAATCACAAAGCCCCAGCTATTATTTTATTGAGATGAGATTTAATGCCCAAGTTAAACCTGACCATTCAGTTCTCAGGCGATGGAATTATGACCGGTTCCACTCCTGGGGTTTCATCCCCAAGACTCCTGTCATTGAAACGCCCCCACAGCACAGATGAAAAAATGAGGGCATCACTGTCTGATGAAACTGCCTTCACTAAAGCAGTCTTAATGAAAAAGAGCGTGCAAAAATTCTTGGACCTTGGCAACTTTGTTTGGCAGTGGGTACAGTACGTTCATCGCCCTCTTACTCAAGTCTAGGTAATGAACAAAAGCCTTCATAGCCCATGAAGTGCAGGAGGGAGAAGAGATTCATGCCTGTGCAACATACACAAGATGAGATCAGCCAGGCAGAGAAGGATCCCATCTCAGACAGTGAGTCACTGTTCGTTGATGGGTCCCCTGTGATATGTTCAGGAAACGGGTAGCACTAGGGGGCAGCGGTGATCACAATTGTGCAGATGGCACCAATCACAATGGGGCCTCTACCCTCGAACTTTAGAGGGTTCCAGACAAGCAGTCGAGGAGCGCGAATAGGCTTCGGTAGTAGAGGCCGGGGAGGTTGGCAGCAACCAGACCCTAAGGAGCGCTACTATTGCCATAAGTAGCGTCACCTAGCAGAGAGATGCCGGTTAAAGGCATACCATTAACAGCAAACGCTGCAGAGGTTAATGAGCCAAGGCCAGCCACCACCAAACCATACGAAGTTCCTCCTCTGAATCAAGCAATCAGCAATGGTAATCAGAATGTACCCATCATCCAGTCGCAGAGCGGTCCGCTGGTAGCCACGCAGAGATACAGCAACTGGGCGAGCACGAGGAAGCAGCACCCGCAGACAGAGAATCCAACCCACATGGACAGAGGCCATAACCCTCACAGGGAGGGGCGACAGTGTGGGGAGATAGTGCCTTCACGCAATCACAGAGCCAAAATACGCAGTAAAATAGACCCCCCTTGGTAAATAAAGCCAGGAAAATAATAATAAATGCCAATGACCTAACCACCGGAAGCACACCTACGATTGAAAAAAAGAACTAGCACACACTAACACTCTTCCGTCAAAACTAGTACCAGATAAAACTAGCATTGGCATTGCCAATAGATTTCGCCTTTGGGACCTTATAAGTGTTTAGCCATGCAGCACATTATCACCCACCGGGCAGATTTTTGTAATGGAACTAGTACTTATGTAAAGTGCTTTGATACCTTCATTCGCGCTACATGTGCTTAGTGTAGTGACGTAAGGGCAATGGCGAGTTGTGATATGATGTGTGTTGGTGGGATGTATGTGTGTAGTGTGTTTTGCTGGTGTGTATGTTGGTGGTATATGTAAGTTTACATCCCCTAAAAAACAAATGATAATAATTATGTGTGTAGTGTGATGCGGTTAGTGTCTTTTGTAATATTTTTTAAATTAAATACATTGTTTTGTTAGTTGTGTGTTAGTTTTCTATATTTACTGCTCAATAAAATATGAACCTATTGACAGGCTGGAACATTGTTTATGGTATTTCCACCGCAAACAAAGTGAATACTCCTTGTTGTACTTACTGTACTGGAAATGCTTGTAAATAAAAAGCCAATGTAAATATCTATTTAGCAGTGAAACTTATATGTGTTTGCTCATTACCTTGCAACCCGCACCTTCGTTTAGCTTGCAAATCCAGTAAGTGAGGAAGGGGGCGGGAGTAAAGACAGCAGGGACAATGGGAGGGTGGCGGGAGTAAAGAGATCACATACAACGGGTGGGCGGGCGGGAGTAAATAGATCACCGACAACAGGTGGGCGGGAGTAAAGAGGGCACGGACAAAGGTTGGGCAGGTAGGAGTAAAGAGGGCATGGACAAAGGGTGGGCAGGAGTAAAAAGGGCACGGACAGCGGGTGGGCAGGCAGGAGTAAAGAGGGCACGGACAACAGGTGGGCGGGCAGGAGTAAAGAGGGCACGGACAACGGGTGGGCGGGCAGGAGTAAAGAGGGCACGGACAACGGGTGGGAGGGCGGGAGTAAAGAGGGCACGGACAACGGGTGGGAGGGCGGGAGTAAAGAGGGCACGGACAACGGGTGGGAGGGGGGAGTAAAGAGGGCACGGACAACTTGTAAAGAGGGCACGGACAACGGGTAGGAGGGCGGGAGTAAAGAGGGCACGGACAACGGGCGGGAGTAAAGAGGGCACGGACAACTGGTGGGCGGGCGGACGTAAAGACAACACTGACAACATCGTATGGTAAACAAGCGGAAGTGAAAGCACGCTTGTTCCTCTGAGAAAGGTGTTGTTGCAGCAGGCCTAGGCAAACACACCGCTCATCCACCAAGGGCTGGAAGACATTGGGGCCGAGGTGACAAGGGAAGGGGCCAGAAAAAGCACAGAGCTGCAACTGCTCCAGCAACAGGAAGGAAACAACGGACATGCAATGGCAGCCGTGGGCGGGTAACGGAGGCCCTAAAAACACAACTCTGCCCACCCTAAGACCCCAGTCCATGATCGCCCAGTGCACGCTGTTGTAATAAGGTTCAAGGAGATCAGGTAGAAGTCAATAGGTTTATTCTGTGGACAGCTTGAACAACCACCTCCAGCAGGAGCTCAGTAGAGAATGGCTAGTCCTCACATAGAATGTTACAGTGGAAATGTAAGATAACAATTCTAACAGAGAATGCTGCACTACTACTCTAGCATAAAAGGTACTAACATCTAACATGGGATACTACACACCTTCCCCCTTTTGAAAAAAAAAAAAAAAACTTTATAAAGAGAAAGAAAGAGAAAAAAAATAAGGAGAGAAAGAATCAAAAAAAATTGAGGGAAATAAAAGAAAATTCAACAACAATAATCATGTAATTTTACAGGAATTTGCTTAACACGAGAACTTTTCCTAGGAACAAAATCAGGAACAACATTTTCTTGAGAAACAGGATTATGAGGCAAAAGAACATCCTCTCGGAAACTGGTGTTGCCAACACTACATTCATTGACAGGTGTAGAAGAAACATTCTGAGGAGGACTACCACCCACAGGAATATTTAAATCTTGACTCTCAGGCATGAATGTGTCTACCATGGCAGAGTAGTCTGCCATGGCAGAGTAAGGTATTTGGTCCTTAACAATGGGGTTCTTAAGCGGAGAAGAAGCAGAAAGATTCGGGTTTCTACATAGAGAAATTCTCCTGAAATTCCATACTTTACCCCCATCAACACGAACAGCTTTAGAGAAAACTTCGACAACTTTGCAAGGATCAGACCATTTGTTCCACTTGTTTCCTACCGATCTTCCAAACTTAACACGTACAAAATCACCCACACTGATTTTCCTACTGCGATTGCTAGAAGACACAGAACTGTTTTTCATTTTCTCTTGGTATTTCAACACTCTATTCCTAACTTCATCCCGGTCAAAGGAAGATTCAACTGGAAATTTAATTTTCATCCACCAAGGGAGAAGCTTTGAACCAGGTTTTCTACCTCTAAGCATCTCAAAAGGAGAGAGACCTGTAACAGAGTTAGGGGAGGTACGATATGATAACAGTGTGGCACATAATGTCTTCCTCCAATCAAGGTTGCTCTTAACTGCCAACTGGATGGACTCCTTGATGACCCTATTAAAGCGTTCCGTCTGACCATTGGCCTGGGGATTATAGTTGGACACTCTTTTGTGGGCAATACCACATCTTTCAAGAAACGACCCAAACTCCTTGCTGACAAACTGTGGACCATTATCAGATACAATTTCGGCTGGAATTCCCTCTCTACAAAAGACTTCATCCAGGAACTGAACAACCTGTGTAGAGCCGATCTTGTCCACAATCTTGAGCTCGGGCCATTTAGAAAAGTAGTCAATTAAAACTAATGCAAAAACTTCTTTGTTGGGAGACAAAAATAGAGGTCCGACAATATCAATACCAAGTTTTTTCCAGGGACAGCTGACAAATTCGATGGGAGAAATGTCCGTGGACAAGGGTTTTACAGTTTTATCACTATTGGCACACGGAGAACAGGAACTTACCCTCTTGTCAACCATTCCGTCAACGCCAGGCCACCAGTAAAATTCGCGGATACGCCTTTTGGTACTGGACATACCCATATGGCCCTCATGTGCCATAGAAACAATCTTTTCTCTTAAGGTAAAAGGAGGAACAATTTTGTCACTTCGAGTCACAAAACCTTGGTTAAACATAAGTTCATCCTTAACTTTAAAAAAGGAGAGAACATCACCAGACAAATACCTTTCTTGAGGCCAACCATGCTGCAAATAATCGACTACATCAGATAAACAAGTATCATTACACATTGCCTCCCTCCAGGCAATCTCAGATATGCCAGTAGACAAACCAGTACTGTTACATTCATTAATATCATCGATGTTAAAAACTACATCAGAGTCAGAAATGTGAGAATAAATAGAATTGACTAGTGGTAACCTGGACATGCAGTCGGCATGTACATTTAAACGACCAGGAATGTATTCCACAATGCACTGGAACTCTTGTAGTTTCGCAGCAAGACGGGCCAAACGCGCAGTTAAGGTTCTTCCACCACCAGCTGCTAACATGTGTATCAAAGGCTTGTGGTCGGTTCTTAGACGAAAACTAGTACCCCAAATGAACTGCCTAAAATGCTCGCAAGCCCAAGTACATGCTAGGAGTTCCTTCTCTATGGTGGAATAGTTGTATTCCGCACCACGCAATGTCCTGGAAGCGTAAGAAACTACATGTTCCAAACCTTTGCTTTTCTGGATCAAAACAGCACCCAAACCATTATTGCTTGCATCCACACATACTATGCATTCTTTACCCAGTTTGAAAGGTCTGAGAAACGGAGCATTAGCTATCTCTTGTTTCATAGTATCAAAAGCAAATTGCTGGTCTTCACACCAGCCGAATTTTACATCTTTCTTTAATAGAGCCCTTAAAGAGTGAACTTTGGAGGCATAATTTTGAACAAACTTACTGTAGAATTCGGTTAAACCTAAGAAAGAGACTAATTGTTCTTTGGTTGACGGTGCTGGTGCTTTCAAAATGCTCTGTATATGGTTAAACTTAGGTTTAATACCCTCTGAAGAAATCTCATGACCAAGATATTCTACTTTGCTCTGTCTGAACTTGCATTTGGATAATTTCAACGTTAAACCTTTCTCTTGGACAGACTTTAGGACTTTCTCAAGGTTGGCATCGTGCTCGTCATGATTCTTGCCATAAATGAGGATATCATCTTGAAATGCAATCGCACCCAAACAACCTTCCAATACCGTTTTCATAAGTCTTTGGAACACAGAGGCTGCGCTGGCTAAGCCGAAAGGCATGCGGCAATATTGAAACATGCCTTCCGGTGTAATGAAGGTTGTTAAGAATTTTGACTTCTCGTGCAACAAAACCTGATGGTATGCACTAGTAAGATCTAGTGTGGAGAATACCGATGCTCCTGACAGAGTGGAGATGAGTTCGTGGATGTGGGGTAAAGGGTGTCTGTCAATCCAGATTTCTTTATTTAAACTCCGGAGGTCAACACACAGACGGAGTTCGCCATTGCTCTTAAGTGACAAAACCACAGGCGAAACCCATGGAGAAGACTCAACTGGCTCAATGATTTTCTTATCAACCAAATCCGAAAGAATCCCCTTCAATTTTTCGCGATAAGCCAAAGGAACATTCCTTACTCTATGTCGAATGGGTAAGGCTGAGTCTTTGAGAATGATACGGTGTTTAAAGTTCACAAAGGTCCCTAAATTATCTGAAAAAATGGATGAAAATTTATTCTTCAATAGAGTAATGAAGTCATTTTCAGGAGGGACTACATATACAGGAGGGGAAGCATTGGGGTCAAGTTTAATGCCAAGATCATATTGATGGGGCCAACACAAAATGGATGCCCCTTTGGAGGATACATAAACCTTCCCTTTAATGGATCTATCCTTAAATTTGATATCCGCCCACATATAACCCTCAATGTCAATTTTCTTACCAGTATATCCACCAGGATTTACGTCTGGTGGTAATAGTTTGGTTGATTGCCAGTGACGATTGAAAACATTCTTGCCGATTATGGTATACCAAGCGCAAGAATCGATCAACATTGAGATCTTTTCACCATTGATAGTGATGATATCAGTAGGAAAACCTTTACATTCTGAGTCACCGACGCATAACAGAGTGTTTATCTCAGAAGGTTGTTCAGTATCATCGTATTATTCGTAAGACAAAAAATTTACTCTTTGAGCAGACTTACACATTTTGCTATAGTGACCGGATTTTTTACACTTTATGCAAATCTTATTCCAAGCAGGACAACCTCTATAATTGCCTACGTGATCATTAGCACCACACCTATAGCAAATAACCTGAGACTTTTTAACAGGAAATTTACTTTCTCTCCCGGAGAAATCTTTTCTTGGAGGAAAAGGACTCTTTTTAAAATTATTGAAGTTTTTAACTAACGAGACTTCAGGGATAACTACTTTAGATTTAACATCTTGACCTCTAATTTCATTCACAAATAGTTCGGACTGTTCAATGCCTTTGGCGATATTCAGGACAGCACTAAGTGAAGAGTCTGTGCCCATCCAGAGACGTTCCTGGATCTTTTTGCTTTTAGTGCGCATCATGATCTGGTCCCTCAAAACCTGTTCAAAATTGATGGTTTCAAAAGCACAGGACCCAGCCAAAGTGCGTAAAGCAGCTACATAATTTTCGATAGACTCATCGTCTTTTTGTACTCTGGAATAAAATTTAAACCTTTCCATCACAACGTTAATTTTTCTTCCAAATCTAGTACTTAGTTGTTTTATGACAATATCAAAAACATTCACATCTCCAGAACCAGTACTTTCTATGGGAGGCAAGCTTTGTAATTCTTTAAGGCCGGCACCACCCAGACAATTCTTTAACAATGCTAACTTCCTTTTAGGAGAGCACCCATCCTCTTCAACAACGTCTACATAAGCTAAAAATGTGGGATACCAAAGATCCCACTCCACTTTTGGATCACCTGTTAAGGGTAAAAAGTGTGCAGGTGAAGAAATATTATTTGACATTGTAAATAGTTATACTAACAGTTTCATATAACTGAATTACACAAAATAATAAAAGTAGTCACCGTTGTCCATGAGGCAGAAATCCAAAGAGAATTTTAAGTCTTTTCACTTCCAGTTCTCTTCTTCTTTTTTTTTTTTTTTTTTTTAAACGATGTAGAAATAATGGATTATTCAGTAAAAATGGGTTGTGTTATAAGAAATATGGAAATAGTTTTGAAACGAGGGTTTATTGATGAGCAAACTTCTAAAAAACAATCGTGGTTGTTACTTGAAAACAATCGTGGTTGTTTCCATGGATACGCGGAGAAACAAAATGGCCGCTGGGACGCATACGCAAGGGCGTGATGCGTGCGTGATGACAAAAGGAACGTGGTGATGATTAGAAGGTTGCAGCAGTCGTTCGAGGAATGGATGCAGGGACGCTCGTGAAGGTAGGGCTCGTGAAAGAAAGGGCGCTCGTGAAAGAAAGGGCGCTCGTGAGATAGAGGACGCTCGTTTGATATGTTTCAAAATATGCCAATGAAGTCAAACAGTCAATAATAGAGAAAAAGGCATAAAAATGCGACACATTGGCAGAAATGGATCGCGTCAAAATCAGGGTGGGTGGTAGCCAAGCGCTAATCAGTTTTTGGAAGGGAAAACAGGAACGTAATACTGATTTAGACGAGGGTACAATAAAGACCATGGACACAAACTGCCGCTGGTGCAATCAGAGCACAGAAAGAAGGTAAACAGCCGCTGGTGCAATCTTAGTACACATTAAAAAAATAAATACCTTAAATTTTCTTTAAGCTGTAAAGGTGAACGCTGCCAATATTCTTTGACTTCACCAGAAGGGATCCTTGTATGAAACGGGTTCTTTTCTTGAGAGAAAAAAATAAATTGTAGCTTGTTGATGGTTAGTTGAAGATCCCAGTCGTCGCCAAATTTGTGTTGTAATAAGGTTCAAGGAGATCAGGTAGAAGTCAATAGGTTTATTCTGTGGACAGCTTGAACAACCACCTCCAGCAGGAGCTCAGTAGAGAATGGCTAGTCCTCACATAGAATGTTACAGTGGAAATGTAAGATAACAATTCTAACAGAGAATGCTGCACTACTACTCTAGCATAAAAGGTACTAACATCTAACATGGGATACTACACACGCCTTCCCAGTGCGGCCCTGCTAATGGAGCAAGGGGAGTGAGTGCACAGTATTGAATTCTTTGAATGAAGGGCAGGCTGTGTTTAAATCGATCCTTCTAGCTCACCGAAGCCAGTAGATCAAAGTGCCCTCTAGACGCTAGAAAACTCGTGCACCTCTAAAGTCAGGAGAGTGACTGACATCCACGTGACGTGGTGGCGCATGCGGGGCTACCAGCCGGTGAAAAACAAACCAGTGGTGTGGGATCGATGTACCCCCCTCTGTACTGACCTCAGCAGCTGTAAAATGAAGATGCAGCACTTATGGGGTCGCCCCTTTGCCACCTTCTCCCCCACTGCTGACGCACAAGAGCCCGGCACAGACAACGGGTGGGAGTAAAGACTGCACGAACAACTGGTGGGGGGGGTGACGGTAGTAAAGACGGCACAGGCAATGGGTGGGCGGGCAGGCAGAAGTAAAGACGGAATGGACAGCGGGTGGGCGGGCGGGAGTAAAGACGGAATGGACAGCGGGTGGGCGGGCGGGAGTAAAGACGGAATGGACAACGGGTGGGAGGGCGGGAGTAAAGAAGACACGGATAACAGGTGGGCGGGCGGGAGTAAAGACGGCACGGACAACTGGTGGGGGCGGGAGTAAAGACAACAGGTACAAGGGGTGGGGGCGTGAGTAAAGACAACATGGGCAACGGGTGAGGGGTATATGTAAAGACCAAACTGACAATGTGTTATGGAAAACAAGTGGAAGAGAAAGCACGCTTGTGTGACGGGATGCGAGGAATGCAGCTGCAGCGTCCCACCAGTGGTGCGCACGTGCCCGTGTGAAATCTGACACAACAGAGGGCATAGTGAGCGCCGCTGTTCGGAACCGCAAGTCGTAGGCCGTGGGCGGATACATTTCCTGGGAAAGGTGAGACATGCACCCGCCTTTGCCCAATTGCGTGCTGTCTTTTTACAAAGACTAGAAAAAGTGGTTAGGGGTTCTGCCCACCTCACCCTCCCGTACCTGAGCAGGAGACATCCAAAGATGAAAAAGTAGAAACAAATGGTACTGAAGGGATCAATCTACTTTTAATTATCAAACAAGAAACAATTAATTGTCTTGTGATTTGCGAATTGTACGCACGCAAAGCCCAATAAAAAAAACCTTAAAAAAAAACCTCCCTCACGAGCTTGTGAAAAGTACAGAGTGATTCAAGAGGTCGTTTATCCTAGAGCTGCGCTAGGCTCGACATAAAAATTACTAACAGACAGCAGTGGGACTTCAAAATTCTTACATGGGTCAAGAAATTCAGAGAAGCCGAGAGCTGTGTTACTCGGGGGCCCACACCAAGTTGATCATCAAGGGGTAATCCCATGGGGCTCCACTCTGCTGCGGACTCCTCCAGGGCAGGGTTGGCTGCCATGTCACAGTTGAAGGGCAGTCTGACAAGTGGATATGATAGAAAACTGTTTAAAAGAAGACACTCAGGTCCCGTGGCCAAAGTCAAAATGGATGCGTTCCGATTACCAAGTCAAATGGTCCCTATTTTCGGGCACCAGGTCAGGGCTGCCGATTCCTTCATGGGGAGGCCCTGTTTAAGTTCTAAAACTAAGTTATGCGCAGTAGCGGATACCAGGTTCCCCTTACACCTGGGATGGGGCAGAGGGGTTCACCAGGGTGACCAGGTGAACCCCCTTTGATGAGGCAGTCCTGGTTTTTCATTGCCACCCAGCAGACTTTTATGCAATTTATTTGGTCAAAGTCCCGGGTTTTAATTGTGGGTGGACTGCAATTAGTATAGGCATGTTTTTGGTGTTAAAAGGCAAATATTAGCTTAGCCTGCCGCCTTCTATGATTTTGTGAATTTTCCCGCTTTGTTGCTTTCCAAAGTGCGGTCACCTGACCACACCCTTCCAAAAATCGGCAAATCAGCCAGTTCGCACGCAATCGTAGAGACCCCACCCACAAGCTAGAGACAGCCGGCCCAGCCCACCAGTAACACGGATAGGAAGCGGGGTGTGGTCCGAAGGAGAGGGGGGGTGCCCAAGCAGGGGGAAGGATTTCAAATCTCCAATTCCTGCTCCAGTTGAACATAGGGCACTGGGTGCGGTCAACAGACCCAGAATGACGACTCGCAGTACTTCATCCTGGCATGCACTATGCAGGAAACTGTCAGCCCTAGTTTCCGACCCCATGGGGGCAGTGTGGGCACCCCCTGCCACACAGCAGCATCGGACCCTCTCCCCCGCATGATCCGTGGATCCGTGCCCGCCCAAAGTCCTGCATATGTTCTCAGAACAGCTTAGTAGACAACTCCAGCGGCTCTTCACTGGGATTATCGAGTCATCCTGTTTCCCGAGGGTCTGGAAAGATACCTCTGTCCTCCCTCTCTTAAAAAAACCGAATCTGGACCCTTCGATCCCAGCAAACTATAGACCTATCTCGAGAATTCCTTTTCCGGAAAGATTCTGGAAAAACACCTGAACACGCAACTGTCAAAATTTATCAAAGACTCCCAGGCTCTTGACATTTCACAGCACGGGTTCCGGGGAGAACATGGGACGGAAACTGCCTTGATCACCACAGCTGTGGAGATCAGGAGGATTCTGGACAGGGGTGGGAAGGCTGCCTTGATTTTATTAGATCTGTCGGCAGCCTTCGACACGGTCAACCACTCGCTGCTTCTGTCCCGCCTTAAAGAAATAGGTCTGCATGCATCGGCTGCCACACTTATGGCCTCTTTTCTGGGCGAAAGATCCTTCACAGTGCAGCTGGGTGATTTCTCATCTAAATCTTTTAAATCCCCGTGGGGAGTCCCCCAGGGCTCTTCCTTGAGCCCCACCCTTTTTAATGTTTATACAGCCCGCTAGCAAACATTATTAGGGATTACGGTTTTATACCGGTTTCATACGCAGACGACACACAAATAGTGATGGACATATCGAACAACATCTCTGAGACAGCAGGTAAATTCCGTCTCTGTATGAATCAGGCTAGCCTCTGGATGCAAGAGAATTGCCTGAACTTAAACGGAGACAAGTCCGAGGTTATGCTGCTGGGAACTGATACCAACATCTCGTCACCCAACTGGTGGCCGGATAGCTTAGGCATCTGTCCAACTATTGTGGAAAGTGTAAGAAACCTGGGTTTCATGTTCGATTCAAAACTTACATTTAAGGCCCAAATCAACAAACTTACATCCTCAGTATGGTATACCCTGAAGCTCATTCATAAAATTCTGCCGTATATCCCGTCTGATGCCTGTAAAACACTGGTAACCATGCTGGCCTTGTCCAAAATGGATTACGGGAATGCCTTATACGCGGGCCTACAAAAACAGCTTCTCTTAAAACTTCAGCGTTTGCAGAATGCGGCGGCCCGGTTGATTTTGAACATCCCCAGGTTTGAGCCGGTGGCCTCCAAGCTCAGTAACCTTCACTGGTTACCGGTTGAGAAACAAATACAATTCAAGATGGCTTGTCTGGCATATAATAATAATAATAATAATAATAATAATAATAATAATAATCCACATTTATATAGCGCACAATCACCCGTTAGGGTCTCTAGGCGCTGGGGGGCCGTCGGGAAGATTAAGCAAGCTATTGCCCAGAGTCGCATGGTGCTGGGCTGACCTGCCGCCGGAGCCGGGGATCGAACCCTGATCCCCAGATTCCAGCGTCAGTCGCCCTGGCCGCGGCGCCACACCTCTCCAACATATAAATCCAGGCATGGTTCAGGGCCACATTTGCTGAAAACAAACATGACACCTTACACTCCAGCTAGCACACTGAGATCTAGTGGTGCCAACCTCCTCCGAATCCCACGTTTCAAACAACTGATATGGGGAGGGAGAGGTTTTCTGCTGCACTCTGCGACAACCTGGAACAAACTCCCTGCAGAAATAAACAAGCATTTACAATGCAACGGTTTCGCCTTTGGAAAAGTTTGAGCTATTGGCATTGTAAATGACAACATTTGTATTTATGTGTTGGTTTTGAAAACAGATAAATAAATGGCATTGTCCTTTACATTGCCAATAGCTCTAACTTTTCCAAAGGCGAAACCGTTGCATTGTAAATGCTTGTTCTTCCTTCCTTTGTTCTCCCCTCTCTCCCGTCATTCGGGGCGGGAGAGGACACGGACGGCGGGAGGGGGCGGGAGAGGACACGGACGGCGGGAAACGTGCACAGGACAGCGAGGGGGGGGCGGAAAGGCACACGGAGGGGGCGGGAATGGACAGACTTTCAGTGAAAGGGGAGGGAACGGGAAAAAACGTAACACTTACGCTGCTTGTTCTGTGTATTTAATAGGTGTTCAAATCTTTCCTACAAGGAACCACACCCTAAAATCGGAGCCACACCTACACCTGACTCATACTAATTATTGTAGCAGTGGCGATGTGTGTATGTAGGCAAGACTCGCAATGTGATTTGAACACAGGACGGCCATCTTAAACAGGATTCACTTTAGAGTGACATACGTTTGTGTCTTTTAATTATTATAGTAAAAAGTAACTGTTTCATCGAACTATGTAAGTCCATCTAACTAGAAAGGGAATACTTGAAATGTATTAATAGGGCGACTGTGTTGTGGTAGATTGAAAACACAACAAAACTGAAAGGAAATGTCCAACATTGCATCTTATCTCTTTTATTTTACGATTCGAACTCATTCTGTGCCCAGTAAAGTAGAAAATGATAAGTTCCAACATGGCCACCAGCTTCCCGTACAGTTGAGACCGGCTCGTCGTCCTCCTCCTCTCTATGTTTCTATTCCAGCGCCTCTTCCTCATTTCCCTGGCTGCTCACTGGCCAGGTCTCCTGACGTTGCTTCCGCCAGTTCCTTCTGCAGGCAGCAGCGCTGGCTCCGAGGGAAGGGCGGCCGCTGGAAACTAGGCACCGAGTTGACTATATATGGTAACAGCCTACGGAGAGTCGCGAGCCCGCCGCCTTCTTCCGGGTTTGAGGAGAAGCTTGGTAGCAGGCGCACCATCCACTGCCTGTCAGGAGCTACGGCTGACAGATCCTCCGCCGAACCCTAGCAGAGAGCAGTCACCGGGAAGATGCCATATGACATTAGTAAGTACCTCTGTCCATTGAATGGATTCAGTGTTAGCTCCTGTGATGGCAGTGGAGACTAACAGTGTGATGGCAGTGGAGACTAACAGTGGCTGCTTCGCTATAGAGCCGGTCATAAGCTGCATGGGCGTTTTGCAGCGATAGTCTGCGGCAGGCTGGGGCTACACCCACGTTCAAGGGTGTTTTTACTGGCATGTGAAACACGGAAATAGAAACTGACAATCTAGAAGCCCAGCTTTATCTTTACAGTAGTCTTAATCATAGAATCACGACGTATTTTCCAACTTGTTTTAATTTAACCGAGAGCAGATCTACAATACAAATCGAAATTAATGTTACATAAATGTGTGTTAACTTTTTATAGTGCTCTCTCAAACTGTGGTATATAGCTTGGCGGACGCTACAGGCGTTGCTCTAGGATCATTCTAATAAATAAAAAAACTGGAACAAACCTGCCTAACTATTATGTGTCTTGTATGCATAATTTGTTAGCGCTATAGGCCAGTATGCGGGAGGGGGCGGGAGAGGACACGAACGGCGGGAGGGGGGCGGGAGAGGACACGGACGGCGGGAGGGGGCGGGAGAGGACACGGACGGCGGGAGGGGGCGGGAGAGGACACGGACGGTGGGAAACGTGCACAGGACAGCGAGGGGGGGGGCGGAAAGGCACACGGAGGGGGCGGGAATGGACAGACTTTCAGTGAAAGGGGAGGGAACGGGAAAAAACGTAACTCCGCCCTGGGAAAAAATCTCGGGAACGCCCCCGAATCTGGTCCGGCCTTGACGGACAGATCCGGCACTCAATGGCTAGCCTCCATTTATGGAGCTAGCCAATGAGAGCCGGGGGACGTCCCCGAAGTCCTTATGGTCAACATAGGATTTCACCTGCGCCGAAAAGCTGCGCAGAGCGCAGCCTTCGGCAGGCGAAACCCAAAAAGCATATTGGGTGTATACCAAGACCAAGTATTGAACTGCTCTAATGTATAAAATACATGTTATTGCTTCAGTAACAACCATCCAACACCACTAACTGTTGCACAATATTTAGCTTTTTGCTTGAGAACACACACCTCCTAAACTGCACAAAATGTATACAAAAGTCAATTTACTGTTTCACTAGTAACACCTCAACTGAGCACCCACTGAAATAATTGTACATGAAATATAGTTTAATACTGCAGTGGCAGCTACCTCCTCTGTATAAACTGCACACATGGCAGCAAAATGAATATTATTACTTTTCACTGGCACCCAACACCTCATCATAAACCGCACTAATCGCACCAAAATGTAATTTCTTAGTTGACTGACGTCTTCGCCTAATAATAAACTGCACGAATTTAAGCAAAATATTTAGTTTTTTTGTTTTCACTAACTAATATATAACAATTACGTGCACGAATTGTTTATATGTTTCATTGCCAACCAAAATGTGAGAATCAGAATACCAGCAGCTAAATGTGTCAGGACATGTCAGGGCCTTTTCAGTGCACACAGAGAGGTAGGAAGACCTGTCCTGTTTCTTGGTTAGGATTCTTGAGTTGTATTTTACACACTCTTACTGCCTCTCAGCACCAAGATACTGTCGAAATACCCTGATAGCAACCATAACCTGCACCCACTGTAACCAAATAGAGTGTATTGTTCCACTGACAACTGTCACCGAAAAGTGAATGGCACAAACCAGAACAAAGCCGATAATGTACTATTTCACTGACGACCATTTCACAGGGTGCACTGTTTGAAACCACAAAGCAACATATATTCCTTAGTGTTTCACTAGAAACACCTAATAAAATGAACGGATTTGAGTAAAAATATAGTTTATATTTTAAGATAAAACGAGGCCCGAAATCAAACTTCACAAATTGGAAGAAACCCTGTGGATTACCGTTTCATGGACAGCCATCGTCTGCTTTTAATTAAACTGCACTTTTTAAAAATTAATTTAGGGACACTATCTTGGGCTATTTTTAATGCTCTTACTGCTAAAAAACAGATAAATTGTACTGACTTTTATTTCAGCGATAGCTAAAAGCAGGAAATACTAATTTACGTAAACATGTGTTGTATTTAATAACGTTCGATGTACATGTGTTTTTTTATTTCGCTCAAAGTCATATAATGTAATAAACTTGGCTAAACAGAAATGCGTGGTCTGCTATTTCAGTGTCCACTAAGAACAATAAATTGCCCTTATTCTGATATACATACTTTATTCTTTCACGAATATCCGGTGTCTGAATAACTGCAGTTACGCAAGAAAATGTACATACAATATGTATTGATTGCCATGCAACAGATGCGAAAGAACTTCGGCTTTTCTAAGAGAATCGCATTCACATTCATTTCCAGAAAATGTCAGAGTGACATTGCTTTCTTACACCAGATCCACTGATAAAGGTTGCCCCGGAACAAAAGCCCAAAGTAAAAGCAATTGAGTTCCAGAAAAGTCTTGTAATATGTGTGGCGGTCGCAAAGTTTCAATGTTTGAATTTGTCCGGAGCGTGTAGCACGGGCGAGAATAGAAAGGCGCCTGGGAGGGCAGATGGGAGATCAAAGGCATGCCTCCCTGCACATAAATCGCCGGCACTTAAGCGAGTTGTAGTGCACATAATTTATACTTGATGAAATTCAGGAATCGCGGCGCAACCCCTGTTGTTACCTCCGTGGCGTCTAACGACATGTGCCAGTGTGTGGGGAGGCTTCTCCAAGCACATATTAACCGAGGCGCTGTTTGCATGTCAAGCGCAGTGTCGTGGTGTGCACTTGTCAAACTTCACATGGGATTCAGAAACCCTCAGCCCAGAGGAAAGCTCTCCGGACGCGATGTGATTACGGGAATCATTCTGAGAGTTGCAATGAAATACGCCGAGTGCGCGCGATGTGTGTTCCCGTGGACGTTTTGGTGGCCCATAACTTCCATTATTAAAACATCCCCCTTGACAGACAGACGGACATAAACACCATGCACACATACACATGGCATGTCCACACACATCATGTCCACACACAGCTATAATCACACACGCGAAACACACATACCATATAAAAACACAAACCCCACACATACCATGCACAAACACACACACTGCGCACACACATATCCCATGTACACACCATGCACACACCACGCAAACACGACCATTTCATACACACACCGCACACACATACACACAGACACATCCCACATCACGCACTCACATACCGTGTATACAGCCTCCATGTGAACCCACGCATCTGCCTTGCTCGTCAGTTTCTTACCATGAGCTGTAATGGGATTTGGCAAAAGCGCCCCGTTCTATCTTCCAGACAGATGCAGCTGCCCCAGTCATGTCCATGAGAAGGATAAAAGCCCTCACCTGCGAAGGAGGACTTCCAGAAGTGCGCGCCCTGAGGCTGCTCCTTGGCGCAGTACACGCCGCCGCTCCAGCCGTTCGCCAGGGTCCACGACTGGTAGCCGTCCATGGGGATGTATGCCTCGTGCCTGGGCTCGCCCGGCCCGAAGCCGGACACCACGTCGATGTACCCGGGCATGGGCTGGTAGGGCCCGGGGTACCCCGGGAAGTAGGAGACTTCCTTGGCCCGCGAGGATCCCTCGCTGCCCTGCGCGCTCGCCCCGCTGCCCAAGGCGGGCACGTCCATGTACTTCTCCACCGGGAAGGCGCCATGAGGCGAGGGCTTCAGGGCGCTTTGCTGCACCCCCACCCCGTGCGACATGCGGCAGCTGTAGTATCCGTTCCCAAAGTGGTAGCCATAGCCCAGGGAGGGCGCGCCGGCCCCATCCTTGCCGGAGTCCAAGCGCGCAGCGCCGGACGACCTCCCCGGGCCGGAGAAGGCGAAGCCAGATGTTGCTCGGCCAGCGGTGGGCCCGAAGACGTTGGGGGAGGCGAGGAAGCCCCGGGCCTGGCCGCTGGAAGAGGTGCCCTCCGCTCGGAGCCCGTCCATGTCCCTCTCAGGGGCCTGCGCACGGCTCTCTCCTCCACCCCCGGCCAGGCATGGCAGAGCCAGGCATCCCCCCAAGCAGGTTAGGTCACCGCGGTGCGGTGATAAAAACTAACCTCCAGCCAGAGGGAGGGAGAGGGGAGGAATGTGTGCGCAGCGTGCCAAGTGCAAGGCCATTGGCCGTCTGAGGCAACGTGGTCCTGGAGCGCTTGGGAATCTCTGCCCTCAACCCCCAACACAAGGTGATCTGGGCCCACTCCCCTGCGCACAGGCCCTCCTGCAAGAGGAGTCTGCCCCCAACCCACTATCCAACACTGAGGCCTCCAGCACTCTGCCCCCCCCCCCCCCCCCCCTCGCCCCCAACCACCACCCGCCATCACAAGGAGGGCTCTTGCCTCCAGCACAAGGACTACCCACATCCGGCATATACTTCTGACGATTTTATCAGATTTCAGAGCCTATTTTCCCTTCACTGTAAGGTACGAACCCTTGCACGAGCTACAGATACATCTATGTGTTTCCCATCAACTCACTTTCTACACGGACGGCGGGAGAGGACACGGACGGCGGGAGGAGGGCGGGAGAAGACACGGACGGCGGGAGGGGGCGGGAGAAGACACGGACGGCGAGAGGAGGGCGGGAGAAGACACGGACGGCGGGAGGGGGCGGGAGAAGACACGGACGGCGGGAGGAGGGCGGGAGAAGACACGGACGGCGGGAGGAGGGCGGGAGAAGACACGGACGGCGGGAAACGTGCACAGGACAGCGAGGGGGGGCGGAAAGGCACACAGAGGGGGCGGGAATGGACAGCGCATCTGAAATCACTTTCAGTGAAAGGGGAGGGAACGGAAAAAACGTAACTCCGCCCAGGGAAAAAATCTCGGGAACGCCCCCGAATCTGGTCCGGCCTTGACGGACAGATCCGGCACTCAATGGCTAGCCTCCATTTATGGAGCTAGCCAATGAGAGCCGGGGGACGTTCCCGAACTCCTTATAGTCAACAAAGGATTTCACCTGCGCTGAAAACCTGCGCAGAGCGCAGCCTTTCGGCAGGCGAAACCCAAAAAACAGCCCATCTTTGTCAATCTTCAGAAAGAATTTAAAGACCTGGCTCTTTTCGGAATAGCTTGGCCCCGAATACCCTAGGCCCTCCGCTCACCCGGTCTCAGTCACATTAGCGCCAAGACGCCCGCGGGCATTCGTGCGCTCTATAAATCCTATAATCAATCAATCAATCAATCAATCAATCAATCATGACAAGTGAAGCAACAGATTAAGTGAGACTCAGGGAAATGCACAAAACTAAAGAAAAAACACACAAAATTAGTCCAAAAAGAAGGTTCTAGATACAAAGATCAGCCAAAGCTAGGTACCTGAAAGCCACGAGGGCCATGCCACACATACACCATGTGCTGGGAACACTGAGGTGCACAAGCACCAAAACGTGCTCACAGGCATGTGGCAAACAACAGCACTGCCAAACTCCAACACATCCCTTCTTCCCAAGTTCTCCAGGCACCTATAGTGATCCTAACAGGCGGAACTGGGAGAAATATCAAGCAGAGATGGCCTTCAGAAGGGAAGTGGTCGCACAACAACCAAGCTCTTAGGCATGCATCGGGAGCAGTGCCTATGACAAAACTAGCGCTACTCATAGGACTGCTGCTAAAAGCCACAGTTCTATTCCTCCCTGTGCTCATGAGACAACCTCACAAACATACCTACCACTGATCTAACTACACAAAATCGAAATGGTGAGGGTCCAGGAAAACTATCTAGTTAGGATTGGGGATGGGAAAGGCTCCAGAGCTTAGGAAAATATTAAGATCTCTCTAGATAACCAATAATCACCCTTACTCCCCAAAACAACTAAAAATACCCAACAGGGTTCACTTACTAGTGCCTCACTAGATCATGACTAGTGGAGTGTAGGGAATCACCCCCTTAGGGTAAAATACATGGTCTCCAAAACGTGTATTGTTTCCGAGTTAACAGTCAACCAAGTTCTTAAAAAAAAAAACAGGTAACAGAGAAGACAACAAAAGTGTACCAATGCATTGTGTCATCAACACCCAGGAAGATGGAAAAAGGGTCATTTCTGAACTTTGCCAATGGAAGGAGGAAAGATCTACGGACCCTCAGTGAGGGGCCTGCTTAACACCAAGTGGGTACACCGTTCCTTTGGGTAGTCAAGTCCTTCCATTGCGCAGACACCAGTGAATTAATACCAGAAACATTTTCAAAATGGTCAGAAGAAGCACAGCCACCAGAGGAACACAGACAGCTCCGAAGGGACTCACACTTCCAACTACCACATCACAACAAAAGTTATGTATACTTATGTGGTTGGGTACAATCTGCCTACTATGAGTAGCCCTACAGTTGAGTACTATGTTATGTTTGTTATGTTATAGATTTTTATTATGCGCGCAGCTACTCCAGCTAAGGAGCGTCCTGGCGCATTGACGAGGAATAGCATGAGAAACATAACACAGCTAAAAGAGCCAAAGGACCACTTTAAATACATAGCACATACTGAGAATGAAAGACTAAAACAGGAATGTTTTCAAGGCTTTCCTAAAAGCCATAAGATCTTCTAAGAGGCGCAGTTCCACCGGGAGGGAGTTCCAAGCTGATGCCGCCTTTACTCCAAAGGAACGGCCACCCATACGGCAGAGCCTATATCTGGGAACTACTGCCAGGGCCTGGCCCTGGGAGCGAAGAGTGCGCGTAGGAACATAAAAGAGAAGAGAGCCAGACAAGATTTCAGGACCCATGCCTCTCAAGATCTTAAAGGCGAGGCAGAGTATCTTAAAAAGAATCCGCTTCCGTATTGGGAGCCAGTGTAGGAAACGGAGAACATTCGCGACCGAACAGAATTTAGGGAGGCCGACGATTGCCCTGGCTGCGGCGTTTTGTACTCGTTGTAATCGAGTAAGTTCGGCCTGATTGGCCCCGGCGAGAAGAGAACTCGCGTAATCCAAGCGAGAGATGACAGTAGCCTGGATTACAAGCTGTCTAGTTGGGGCATCGAAGTACTTAAGAACAGGTCTTAAGCCTCTCAACAGACCGAAACAACAAGCCGCTGTTCTTTTTGTGTGCCCTACAAAAGTCAGGCCCGAGTCTATCCACACGCCCAGGTTTTTCAGCTCCAGAACCGGCGCCGGGGATGGTCCCAGCTCACGTGGCCACCATTGGTCACCCCAAAGTTCCGCTCCCCTACCGACAACCATAACCTCTGTTTTAGTGGCATTTAGCTGGAGACAGTTTCCTGTCAGCCAGCTTGCCACCGCCTTCAATCCATCCTGAAACCTGGGGGCATCCACTTCTGCGTCCCCGCTGAGAGTAACCGCCAGCTGTGTGTCATCGGCATATGAGACCAATGTTAGGCCCCACTGCCTCGCGACATCAGCTAGCGATCTCACGTAAAGATTAAACAACGTGGGGCTCAGCGAGGATCCCTGTGGGACCCCCATGGCCAGTGGTTGGAAGTTGGACTTGAAGGGAGAGATGGAAACACAGAAGGAACGATCGCCAAGGTAGGAGCGGAACCATTGCAGGGCCAGTCCACCGACACCTATCTCCTCGAGCCGATGCAGGAGGATACTACAGAGGAACTGACAAGTCCAAAGACAGTCACTAATGGGGAGCTTTCAGCGCCTACGTAGGGACCTTTTGTATGTCACCTATAATTACAGTAAACAGATTTCTAGCATCCCCATGCACTGCATAGTACCCTGTTACATAACACCTGGTATCAACATATGACCACTATCTGCTCCTAAGCCTCAGCCAGGTGATTTATTACTGCTCATTAATCCCACAAGCGGTAGGCACAGATAGGGTCTAATTGTCCCAAGAGGTAACCTCTGAGAAAGCAAAGTGCCTCATTCACCTCTACCTATGTAGGATATGAAGAGGTGTGGTGCAGTGGCCAAGGCGGCTGACTCTGGAGCCCAGGGGTCACAGTTCGATCCCCGGCGGCAGGTTAGCCCAGCACCATGTGACTCTGGGCAATAGCTTGCTTAATCTTCCCGAAGGCCCCCAGTGCCTTGACACCCTTCAGGGTAATTGTTTGTGTGTTACAAATACTGGTATTTACATTTATTATTTATATGGGCCAAGATCAAACCCAACAAGATACAACCACTTGTAAACCTGACCCAATATAACACCAAAAACTGTTTTACTGAGCCCACTGATATCCCAAACAAGCTGGACAGGATGAGTAGGAAGGGAACCATGGAGGAAGATGTCATTTGGCCCTGAGATTTCCCAGAGAAGAGATTTCAAATACAGTGCACAAATACGACCATGCCAGAATATACCTGCGGACAGAGATTGGCTCTTAGTGAGTTTGGGCCGGTCTTCTTTAACAACAAGTGGTCTGCCGACATGGTATTCCTGTGTTGGGCCGTCCAGCTTGTGGATAGAAAAGGGAATGGATTGCATGGGGAGGGTTGAATGAAAGTACAGCTCACCCATGTGAGGAAATCTTGGACACCGAGGTGGGTGGATACAAACTTACACTATATTCTTTACGTTTCAGAGGAAAAACAATGCTTCCAATGGTCACGAATGCTGATTCCTGGATGGAGAGGTTTATGTTCGCTGGTAATGAATCATGCACATCCTGACCTGGTCATTTCTGGAGAAGAGCTAACAGACTTGTACCAGCACCAGTTAAGGATAACGACCTCCTGGCTGCACGAAGCTTGTGAAAAGTGATTGGGGGACTATTTTGGCTGGGCTCAGTTCAAGGACATCCCAGAAGAATTTAGACATTTCCCAGAGACACGGTTCTGGGCAGGGGGGGTCGATACCATTCTTCACCTTGCAGACAAAAGCTAACGCCCACGGACTTCAGACCCCCCGGTGGAAAATACTCAAAATGATGAACTACACTGAGCTCGGCCTCAATTCAATCAAGGAAGAAATGCAAGCCATCCACCTCATGGTAATGCAGCAACAATATGTACTAGACTTAATGACCACAATGGAGGGAGGGGTCGGCGCCAAGATCGGCGCTGGCTGCTGCACTTTCATCTCAGGGAATGACATGGACAATGGAACACTGACCCTTGCCATCCAAGCACTGCATAATCTACAGAGAAGCATGTGTGAAGAAGGAGAAGCCCCTAATGAGAAGTGATTTTTGGATTGGTTCTCTTGGCTCCCATGATGGATATCTGATCTGTGTAAATCACTATTGCTAGTTATTGTGTTTCTATTGGTTTGCAGGGTTATACTAATGGGGATCACCTGCTGTAAAAATGCAGTCCTTAAAATGGGTAGAATACAAGTAACTAGAAAGGTTGTTATAGTCAGAAGTAAGAAAAAGGAACAACATGACCCACGTAGTTAAAGAATCAACTTGAGGGGGGAATTTTTAATATGGATATCGATGTGTTTATCAATAAAAATGAACTATTGTCCTAATAGAATCGACCGTACTGAACTCCAGATCTGTCAACACATAAGTATGTAGTCAGGCAGGCCCTGCGATCTAGGCCCAGGATTAAGGATTGAAGAGTCACAGGTGGGAGGGTGCACAGCTGGCAGACAAATACTCAGGCAGGAAACTCTTGATCAATCCCACAAATAGGTCTAGCGACATCAGAAAGACTGCCCCCAATAAAGCACACATGCCCAGAGGGGGTAAGTGTGCTTCTTGTGGGGGCGGAGCTAGCCGGCGTTCATGGCGGACGCATAAGCGCGTAGCTCCGCGCTAGTGCCGCCAACAATTCATCAATAATCCTCACAGAGCGGCGATTATGGTGGAATTCCGGCGGGGGCTGTCCCTACTCCCCCCCGTGGACCTCCGGCGCGACTTTGGTGGGGCTGCGACTGCGGGTTCCCCCGGCGACGCCACTGACCGGAGAGCTGCAAACCAGGCCGGGATCCCCGCGCTGTCCTGAGACGCGGGGCCGGGCTGCGTCACCCGACGTGCGGCCCCTGGGTGGAGACGTCCCGCGCGCACAGTGACCGGCGGCGGCCACGACCACTGAGGTGCCCCAAGCCCACACAGCGGACTCCCGCTTCATCGAATGCACACCCTGAAGGCTTTGGGGGACCAGAGCGAGCGCCGGCGGTGAGGCGGACCCGCCGGGGGGACACACGTGGCGCAGACGGGACTCTGCTTCGCCGCGGGCGACATTATCTCCTACCGGAGTGGCCTACCCGGCAGCCTGTCCGCTTGGAGGAGGCCCTGAGGAGCGGCGGGCGACTTCGAGATAGTGCACCCGCTGCACGCGCCCTGCGCCCCTGATCTGGCTGGGGGTCCCCTGACACCGAGGCGCCCAGTGGGGGAGTGAAAGCTGCGGGCGCCTGTCTTGGCCGGCAGCGGTGCTGGGCAGGCAGGCCTACATACGACTGGGACCTTGGGGGACCACCGGCTCAATAAGGACTGAGGGCGCTGACCTCGCTCTCCGCCGCGGTGATGGGCAAGAGCGACAGGACTCAAACTAAGCTGTCGTTTGACCAGAGAAGACAGAAGGTGCCGGACCCTCCGGCAGACCAGACCCCGGGAGCAGCTGCAGGCCCGAGCTCCGCACTGTGCGCAGAAATTAAAGGTATGCTCAACACGATGGAGAAGGGCCTACAGGAGGGCATGGCGGCCATTGGCACCAAGATAGACGCCCTGGCATACCGGATGGATCGAATGACGGAGAGGGTGGATAAGCACGCAGAGAGGCTGGACATGGCGGAGCGCAGGCTGACGGAGGCGGAGGAGGCGCAAACAACATGGGACGCTGACCGCAAGCAGTTGGGAAGGCTGCTCCAGGTGATACAGGATAAATCCGAAGATTTAGAGGCCCGCTCCAGGCGCTCCAACATCCGCGTCACGGGTGTGGCGGAGTCGACCCAGACGGGGAAAATGGAGCTATTTGTCGAGAAACTACTGAAATCTCTGCTGGGGGACGATACCTTCTCCCCTATGTTTATAGTGGAACGTGCGCACCGCACCCTGGGACCGAGGCCTCCACCGGGTGCGAACCCTAGGCCCATAATAGCAAAGCTCCTCAACTACAGGGACAGGGACGCCGCCCTCCGTGCTGCTAGAGAGAAGGGAGACCTGCAGTATGAGGGGATGAACATTTCGTTATACCCTGACTTCACCTCCAAGGTACAGGAAGAGAGGCGGCGATTTGTCCCCTACAAGCAGCAACTCAGAGACCTGGGCTTGGACTATGCCATGTTGTACCCGGCGCGGCTGCGCATCAACAGGCAGGGCCACTCACATTTTTTCACTGATCCCAAGGAACTACAGAAGTCCCTGAAGCAATGGATCAAGGAACATCGAGAAGCCCGACCTGCGCCTGCGGAGGAGAGTGCTGGCAATGGCGAACTGGATGAGCAGGACTAGCGAGGAGAGGGGATGCAGTGGCTTCCTCAAGCGGATCGGCTACACTGTCCCCTGCGAGGCTCCTTGCAGGTGGAACCGAGAGAAGCCCACTCGGGGCGCACCACTGCGGCAAACGGACTTCTGCACGAGCAGCTGCGGGTGAGATCTGCACAAGCCTCACGGGTTGTGGTGGGGGGCGGCGATTGCTATGACTCTGTTAGACTGCCCTGAGGTGGCGTTGCTGGGGCCCAGCCACACGGGGCCGGGGGGGGGGGGGGGGGGGGGGACGCCCCTTAAGGCGAGCACTATACTGCTCATATATCCTACAGCCGCACTTGCGATTGGGGGCGCTGGCGTGGGGGCGGCCTACTTATACTGCGCAGGAGGAACGACCGGACTGAGGTCGGTTTGGAAATAGTGTGCGCTACCTCTGCCCTGGCGCTTACAGTGCTTGCGGCTCTATTTGAGACTGTTTGGGGAAGTTTGAAGACGGGTGGGGGGGGTGGATGCAGGGATCTCGGTCACACCAGGTTGGGGTTGGTTGACTGTGGGCGGAGGGGGGTAATGGGGGTTCTGAATTCAGGGTTGTTTGGGATGTTTGGGGTACGGTCCGACATGTGCTCTCACAGGTTAAGCTATGCGAGGTGGGTGAGCGGCTGCCGATACTGGAAGGGGGTGGCCCCTGCCACCACGCTACAATTGGTGACCTCTTTTAATGGTAATGGCTGACACGGCTCGAGCAGACTCCCTGCGGGAGTCGGAACCCTTACGGGCTGTCACCTGGAATGTAAGGGGCTTAAATGATTACAGGAAACTCCGCAAGGTGCTACACTACCTGCAGAGACACCACATAGACTTGGCACTGCTGCAGGAAACACACCTCCCTAACACCAGCAGGATGCTAACACACAGGGGGCTCCAGGGGCACTCCACTTTTGCAGGTTTCACCACACACGCCAGAGGGGTCCTCACCTGGGTTAACCCGAAATCTAAGCTATCCCTCGCCCTGGTGAAGGCGGACCCGGAGGGGAGGTTTGTGTTAAGCAAGTGCACGGGCAAGGGACACAACCTATTGATCGTGAATGTCTATGGCCCGAACTATGACTCCCCTGACTTTTACGCAGCGGTAGCGGAACATTGTAATGAATGGTCTGCTGGGAATATGATGTGGGGAGGGGACTTCAATTTCACCTTCAGCCCGGATCTAGATCGGTCCACGGGCCCTGCCAGGCGCCCTGCTGCGGCGGCGCAGCGCATGCAGGCGGAAATGTTGAGGCTGGGCCTAGTAGATGTGTGGAGAGAAAGACATAGCGCCAAGGGGGGGTACACGCACTACTCAGCATACCACAACATCCATACCAGGATTGACTACTGGCTGGCATCACACTCCCTGTTTTCCATGGTCAGGGGCTGCAGTGTGCTTCCCCGCACTCTGTCGGACCACTCCCCGGTGCTCCTGGAGTTGCACACTCCCCTGCAGAGAATCCCGCCATTCACGTGGCGATTCCCACCTTACTCGCTGCTGGACGAGGCATTCAGGGCGGACCTAGGAGAGGACATAGATAACTTCTTTACCACCAATCTGGGCTCAGTGGACACCTTCGGGACAATCTGGGAGACATTCAAGGTGTATGTACGGGGGGCGGTCATAGCTAAGCACTCCGGGGTCCTCAAGGCAATTAGAAACAGACTGAAATTCTTGGAGGGGCAGATAGCAGACTACGAACGCCGCCAGCTCCTAGACCCGAGCCTGCCTGGGGATGACACCCTGCAAGAACTTTTGAAAGAATTCCACGAGGAGGCGGACAGGGAGGTACGACATTTAGGAAAGTATGCGACGGCCCGCGCGTATGGGGAGAGTGACCGCCCGGGTGCACTGCTTGCCAGGATTATGAAAGGCACTAGACGCAAACAGTCTGTAGCGGAACTGCGCTCCACTGGAGGAGTGTTACTCACAGAGGAGACACATATACTGGCGGAATTCAGGAGCTTCTATGAGGAGCTATACACCACTAAAATTACGGGGGTGGAGGACCAAATTGATAATTACCTTAGCTACATTAAGATGCCATTCCTGGAGAACTGGCAGAGGGAATTCCTAATGGCCCCTATCCACTGCGAGGAGATATCTGACGCGTTGGCCACCATGAGAGCGGACAGTGCCCCCGGGATAGATGGTCTGACGGTGGCCTTTTACAAGGTGTACAAAGATAAGCTACTCCCCCACTTCTCCACCCTCTTTAACGAAATTTGCAAAAATGGCGCTATGCCCCCCTCTATGCGGGAGGCGCTAATCGTCACTATACTTAAGCCTGGCAAGCCCAGCGACTTGCCGGGCTCATACCGCCCTTTGTCCCTTCTCAATGTGGACGCTAAACTATATGCAAAAGTACTGGCGACCAGACTGGCCCTGGTGGCGCCCCAATTGGTGGCCCCGGAGCAGGCTGGGTTCATCCCGGCTAGGAACCTCACTTACAATATACGCACGGTCATGGGAGCCATGCAACACACCAGGCACGATACCAAAGCCATCGCGGTCTTTCTGGACATGGAGAAGGCCTTTGACTCTGTGGAGTGGCCCTTCATGCGCAAAGTACTGCAGAAGCTGGGGCTGGGAGAGACCTTCCTCCAACTGCTAGGCGCCCTTTATCACCAGCCCACGGCCAGAGTCAGACTGGGGGATGCAGTCTCGGAGCCGATCTCCATCAGCAGAGGCACGAGACAGGGGTGCCCTCTTTCCCCGCTGCTCTACGCCCTAGTGGCGGAGCCACTGGCGTGTGCAATTCGGGAATACCACTCGTTCGAGGCCATCAATTACCCCACCTATAAGTTGGGTATTTCCACGTATGCGGACGACACCCTTCTTTACGTCAGGGACCCGGCCAACAACATTGCGTCGGTACTGAGGGAGGTTGTGAGGTTTGGCGCGTTGTCCGGGCTGAAGGTTAACTGGGAGAAGTCAGTCGCCTTCCCACTGACCCCAATTACTGTCCCCTTCGAGATGGACTACCCGCTCCAATGGTCCTCTGAGCCGATAAGATATCTGGGCATTATGCTGCACACGGACCCGGACGTCCTGCTGAGGGAGAACTACGGGGTTGCCTACAGCAAACTCGTGGATAACGTTGAACTCTGGATTAAGCTCCCGCTGTCCCTGATGGGACGGATCGCCTTAATGAAAATGGTCATTCTCCCGAGGTTCCTATTCCTATTCAACAATCTCCCGATTGTCCTCTCGAAGGCCTTCTTTGCCACTCTAAACAAACTCCTGGTGAGATTGGCGTGGGCCGGGAAACAACCTAGGGTGCAATGGCGGGTACTGCAATTACCGTACGAGCAGGGGGGATTGGCGGCCCCAGATCTGGAGCGCTATTACAGGATCGCACAGGCCTCCCACCTCCACACTTGGATACATGGCAACCAAGCCACTCCGCATGTGATCCTGGAACGACTGTTCGCAGACCCTACCCCACTTCCCGCTACCATATGCGGCCCCAGAGACCGTAGGGTTGGCGTTCTAGACTCCTTGCTATCCACCAACCACGCCTGGCATTCTATTGTGCAGGGGCAAAACAAGGAGCTGATGTACGCTCCCAACATGCCTATACAATGGGCGCTCTGGCTGCCGACCTTGGCGGAACCGGGTGTCCACAGGGCCCTACACGAACTAGGTGCACACACTATGGGGGACCTCTTTGAGAATGGCAGGGTGAAGACGTGGGCGCAGATCTCGCATCGGAGGGAGAGTTCCACGTTACTCCAACGCTTTCAGTACCATCGAGTCCGTAGTGCCCTGTCGGAACTACTGGGCCCGGATATGGAGGAACCCCCTGCGGTCCCGGAACTGGTGTATGTTATAGACAGCGAATCGCCAAAGAAGCTGCTCACTAGGCTCTACAGGATAGGACACGATCACACGGCACTGCTCTACACGAGGGCGCGATTGGCTTGGCAGGCTGACCTGGGCACCCACGTCGACGATGACATGTGGGCATACTGCTCTGCGGCCACAAGGCGCATCTCCCTGAACGGGAGGCACCGTTTGGTCCACTTTAAATTTTTGCAAAGGGTATACCACACACCGGAACGACTCCACAGGTACGGCCTCCGCGACTCCCCACACTGCGAGAGGTGTCGGGCACAGGTTGCGGACTTCTTGCACTTAGCCTGGTCCTGCCCGGGGGTCGAGAGATACTGGGCAGGCGTATTCGCTGAAATGAGCACTATAGTGGAGGTGGACCTGGCCATGGACCCAGCCCTCGCCCTAATGGGCTATACGAAATCGATGCCCGTCTCGATTAGGAAGCTGGTGGGCATGGGGATGCTCCTTGCGAAGCGAGTAGTTGCACTATGTTGGATGAGGGGGCCATTACCTACACTCAAGCGATGGGCTAGCGATATGAAGTACTGCAACACACAGGCGGATACATACAGTGAGCTCCTTCCGCCCAGAAGCCGCCCCAAGAACTTTTGGGGGCTGTACCAGACCCACTTGTCCTCTAGGACGGACGGAGATGTCTCGGAGGAAGGGGAGGGAGAGGAACTGGAGAGTGCCCTGCAAGAGCCACCTGATTTACCTGCCCGGTGTGTTCCCCCGCACACCTAGCGCGCTTTAGGCGTTAGGAATCACCCCATCCATAGAAGTGTGAGGTGGGAGGGCTACACCTTAGATGGAGGAAAAGTGGTAGGCCGCACTAGACACAACAGGTGTTAGTGACGCCTGAGGACTTACTCGGGGAGCACAACTGAGGGACCAGTTATGGGGAGGGGGGGTGTTCACGGGGTTAGAGTTTGGTTGGGAGAAAACGTAAAAATTTACTGCTTTGTACATTTATTCCAAATGCACGCTACTCAGCAGATGGTACTAGCCTACAGAGGAGAATTGCCATCCATCGACCTCCGGCTAGCGCTTGTATTGGACTCTATGATGTTAAAGTATACTGGTATATGCCATTGTTGTTGCACGGAGACCTAATGCCGGCCCGAGATGGGATGTAGGCGAGCTTTTTCTGTACTTTGTGAGGTGCTTTTTCCTAATAAAATAAATTAAAAAAAAAAAAAAAAAAAAAAAAAGTGTGCTTCTGTAAACACCATAGAGTCAGATGCTGCATGCGTTACATACTCCCCATGCCAGACATCTGGACAAGTTCACCACTGGCCACACTGTGTCGACTTAAGGCAGAGACCCGCATTTGACCATTAATTTATGACTTTAAGGCAGCAACCAACATTCCTCACCATATATGGGATGCCTGAAACATTTATTGCGTGTTGTAATTTTGAATATAAAGAGAGCAAAATCTTAAAGTAAATTGAGACAGTCGTCAGACCTTGTGCCTGTAACTGTTCTCCCGGCCGAACTGTTTAATTAAACAAACAGTTCATGTTTTGCCACACGCCTTTTGTCTTCTGTTTTTACTAAGTAATTTGAACCCGAGCAACATTGCCGTTTGGGTTTAGCTGCAGCTTCTACTGATTTCTGGCTTGTTCAAGGAAGACCATGATGCTATACTGGTAAAAGTGCTGTTCATACTGGTGTAAAATGAGCTGTCAATATCTAATCCAAAGTGCACAATGGGAGGTACAAAGTCTAGATTGGCGGGGTCACGAAATCTATAACAAAAGTATATCTCAAAAGAATCTTTGGTTAAAGCAATGATTGAGACACCCAGTCCCATAAATAAAGATGAATTGAGATCTTTTCTAGGGCTGTCGGAATATTATTCTCATGTGTTCTTGAATTTCCTGACAAAACTTTGAATGTCTGAATACTGTGAAATACAAAGTTGAGGTTTGAATGGAATAATGATTGTGTGAATTTAGAAAACTAAAGAATAAGGTAGCTTTTGTACCTTAATCAAGAACGTGTATTATTAACAATGGGCAAATTATTAATTTACACTTGATTTGACATATATAGATTAATATACCAGGGGTGGCTCCTCCATTATGGCAGAGGAGCGTCGCCCATCACCCCCTCCCCCACTCAGCAGATGCAAAACTTGTAAAAATAAAATGATAACAACAAAGGTTTATTTTCATTTTATTCTTCTTCATAGGGCAGAATATAGGGGACAGGGCCATCATGATGACAGTCATAGGAGGAGTGGTGGGAACTGGCGCTCAGTGCACATGTGGGTCTGGTCAGCCGTCTTAAGCCGGCCAAACCAACGTGTGCACTGAGATGTATTCAACCCGAGCTGTGTTGACAGGTTGGAGACAGTAGGCACAGGCTCACAGTCCCTGTGGGAGCACAAATCAGGGCACTCAGGCCAATACTGGCGCTTTTCTTATGCTGCCAGCAGCATGACAGCAACATCTGTATTGGCAGTAGGGGTGTCTGGGAGCCTCAGCCTGTGCTGCAGTAGAGCCAGAGAAACAGAAGAGCGGCGATGCTGCGGGCGGCAGGTAAGTTCTTTTTTTCCAACGTGTTGTTATTGTCATCATCGTCCCCACAGCCCGCAATGCCCTGCCCCGCCACTTTCCCTGAGACCAGCTGCTCCAGTATGATACTATTGCCATTGAAACTATTTTACTATGACCGGTATAAGTTTGTTGGCTTCTATTATCTAGGCATTAATGCCATCGTGTTTAAAATGGATACTACATCATGTTCATTATTTGTCTATGTTCCTGCTGCACATAGTCAAGAAAGATGTGGATGTTTACATTTCTTAATGGCATTCTTCTCGAAGAAAGCTCATTAGCACTGACACACGATCTTCTGCTTACACGCAGTAATACATTCAATCGCAATGGTTAACTGTTCATGCAACTAGATTGTTGTGACAGCTCCGATGTGTTTAGGTCAAAAGGGCTGAATCAATAATCATGCAGTGGGTTAGTGCTCAGGTGGTTGGGCTGTATGACTATTTTAAAGTCTGTTTTCTGATTTGTTAAAAATGTATTTCTTTGCTCACAACACAATGACTGCAGTTTTCATATTACTGTATGGAGAAATACGCTATATAATCCCTCAAATTCAAGGGTGAGGCAGATCTTTTTGGGTTTCCACTTGGGACGAGTCCGATTTCTTACTGATTCTGCTGCACATTTGGCACTTAGCATTTTTCTGAGTTTATCACTATTCTTTTTAAATCTGAATTGATGGTCTTTATGGCAAATTAATTCCATGCAACTCTGCAGTTACATACCCGGTATTTTATGTTTTTAGGTCTCGACTATTCTATCCCGCAGGGATAAATAGACGAGAGTATAGTAGTTGAAACAAACTCTTTGACCAAGTGGATTCCTCCCAATGCATGTGATCTATTGAAGCGTGACGCTTCGCCAGCGCGCGCTTGGGCTCACTCACACCCCATATGCTGGTTCCCTCCCACTCGCACGCTCCCTTGCTCCCCTGCCCATCCGCCTCGCACACCACCATGCTCCTTCCCTCCCACTCGTCACACCCCATATGCTGGTTCCCTCCCACTCGCTCGCTACCCTGCTCCCCCGCCCCCCCACCCCCATCCGCCTCGCACACCAACACTTACAAAACAGTCGCCAAATGGATTACACCCTACTGCTCTCTTGACATTGATTACATTTTGTGAAACAGAAACGAAAGCAATGTCACAGCATGACTCAGTCCATATTTCTTCTTTTATCAGGAATGCGGATTACAAAGAGGACACTAGAAAATGTGATGCTTGGTCTCAAACAGAGGTAAACAAGCTTGAGTGCACGTGCGGTGCACCCACAGCCATCAACCATCTGCCTTGCTTTTCCTGCCTTTCGTCATGGCTCATGGCGCCTCTCATAACTGCCCTTCCCCCACCACATAGCGCGTCTCACCGCCCTGCCGTGTCATCGCTTTCACTCCCGCATCTCTTTAAACACAGCTTGCACTGTGCTTTCTAGTTTCATTAAACAGCTTGCCCATTTGATGCTCATCACACGTCTTCACCGGCAAAAGCCTCTTCCAGCTACTTGTGCCAGGCTCCAACTTGCCCCCCTTCCCTCCTCCCCTACAGCTGCTGATTAGCAGTCCACAACACCAGAACGAGTTGTGTGGCTGCCGGAACCAGATGCGTGCTTGTTAAAATTCCTTGCAATTCTGTGGCTAATTGCTCACATTTCTCCCTCCTTCCCCTGGGTGGTTCTTGGCGCTGGCGACTGGCCCAGTTACTTTTATCATTGCTTGTTTGTTTATTTCTCTGTGTTTCCTTCACTACTTTTCTGTCTGTACCGATTCATTGCTTTGAACAGCTCTTTGCGCACATTCGAACTCTTCCCTTTATAACAGTGATGCTCCTCAATTCAACCTTAAATATGATGGCCGCTCCAGGAGGCCCCACGCCCGCAGTTAACATTTTAATTATAATCAGTGCCACGGCTGCCCCAGCCTAATCTAAGTCCGCATGAGATCAAGAAAATCCCACTCTGTGGGGCAAAGATAACAAGCATTGGAAATGCAATAGGTCTCGGAATCATTTGAGTTAGAGCTAATGGCATTGTAAATGGCAATGTCTTTTAGCCATGTATTATGGAGGGTATGCATGTGGTGTGTAATGGAATTATGTGGTTTGGATTGGAATTGTTCACCCTGCACGCTCACACACTGTTCACCCTGCACGCTCACACACTGTTCACCCTGCACGCTCACACACTGTTCACCCTGCACTCACCACTCACCACTCACCACTCTGCACTCACCACTCACCACTCTGCACTCACCACTCACCACTCACCACTCTGCACTCACCACTCTGCACTCACCACTCACCACTCACCACTCACCACTCACCACTCACCACCACTCACCACTCACCACCACTCTGCACTCACCACTCTGCACTCACCACCACTCTGCACTCACCACCACTCTGCACTCACCACCACTCTGCACTCACCACCACTCTGCACTCACCACCACTCTGCACTCACCACCACTCTGCACTCACCACCACTCTGCACTCACCACCACTCTGCACTCACCACCACTCTGCACTCACCACCACTCTGCACTCACCACCACTCTGCACTCACCACCACTCTGCACTCACCACCACTCTGCACTCACCACCACTCTGCACTCACCACCACTCTGCACTCACCACCACTCTGCACTCACCACTCTGCACTCACCACTCTGCACTCACCACTCTGCACTCACCACTCTGCACTCACCACTCTGCACTCACCACTCTGCACTCACCACTCTGCACTCACTACTCTGCACTCACTACTCTGCACTCACTACTCTGCACTCACTACTCTGCACTCACTACTCTGCACTCACTACTCTGCACTCACTACTCTGCACTCACTACTCTGCACTCACTACTCTGCACTCACTACTCACTACTCTGCACTCACTACTCTGCACTCTACAGATATAGAAAATCAGTCACCCATGCAACAAGACAGACGCAGCCCTGCTCACAAACACACATAGACACACAATTATCTGCAAGCTCTTTGAAATGCAAATGAAGCAGCTGCTCGGGTCACGTGGCCGCATTACTCACAGGCGGAGAGCAGACACCGCCCACTTGTCATTTAAAAAGCAAACCCGTTTAAAGCAAAGCCGAGCTTCTGTTTTTATCATGAAAACGCTGCCAGTGATAGATCGACGTCTCTTCCAGTGGACACCAGCCCTTGTACACAGCTGTAGAGTTTTGTACTCTGTGGCGAGGATCATACGTAGTCTTCGGGTGTCACCCGCTGCACTATTCCTACACCTGCATGCTACGCTCGGGATTGAAGGGCTGCCCACGACGTGCTATATTTAGATCGCTGACCCTCCACTTGGCTGACCCCTGGCCTGTTCCTACGTCACAGTAATTATTATAGTCTACAATAGATAGCACAGACTGTGATTTGCGGCATTCAGAACAGCAACCCTGCTGTATTAAGAACTGCATAAAGAGGCATTATTACTCTGTTGTTAATAATGATAATTATCCTATATTACCGACAGAAAGTATTGTCTGTGAATCAATAACGCTGATTCCATAGACACTAGAAGGATGAAAGACAGAGTCAGCCCTCATTAAAATCAAACCTGCGAAATTCAGGTTTTTGGCACTTCACTTGGATTTACACCTCGCTTAATATTATTAACATGTTTAAGTGGCTAAGATAGCTCAGTGGGTTCGGCAGAGATTGTTCTCACTAATTGATACATAACTGCACACAAGATTTAGTATTTCATGATGATTCACGGTCTTCTCCAGCTGTTGAAGTAGCTGCGTGTGGGCCCAGCATACAGTTAATAAACACATGCTACACATAAATCAGTGTAAATAGTATAAATCAGTGCACCATCTAGGTTGATAATTGTATTTGCTCTTCTTCTTCCGGGTCTGGTCTGTGAGGGCCTACGGATTACACTTTTTCAGACACTGCCAGAGTAGCGAGACCCTTGAAGCAACTGTGAGGCTTCGTGAATGCTATATCATCAGTATCAACGTAAAGGACATAGCATAGAATATCACTTACACAACCACAAATAACGAAACATAATGGCACACAACATGCAACACGTGACAGATAACACAGTAATACAACGCATCAGATGACATCATCCCTACAGTGCTTTTCCCAGGAACAGACCAGGGCGCCTTGGGTCTGAGGCGCACCCCGGCCTGGCGCAGCGGGGCCCCCATGCACGGGTCCACTCACCATTTCACCTGTTTAGCTCCCATGGTCCACGGTGACCTTTCACCTCACCAGGCCTGCCTTCTCGAGGGTCCTGGGGCCACGTGCCCCTCCACTCCGGCCATGTTCGCCACAAGTGGGTAAATCCGACGAAGGTGGGGAGGGACCCTTAGCTAACGCAGGGCCCCAAAGCTGGGGTCTTCTTCTGCCGGCGTCAACCAAATGCGGATGAGCATATCAAAGAGCATCTCATTGAGTAAAAATACTCAAACCTTCTAAATCCTGGTGCATCCGGTTTGCAGACGTTGCACACTCAGATATGAAATGCACACAGCTAAAGATTGTCGCACAATCGCGAAAGATATACATGGAAGTCTTAGCCAGTCCAGGAAAATGCACGCTGATGAAATCACACCACAGAGAAAAAATATGTTATTTCGTTATTCCAAGAAAGATCGTGATATACAAAAAATACACATGGAAAAATCTCCCTTAAAATCCGAATGAAAGCAACCATTAACGTGGACACCCCTCCCTTTTATACGAAAAACATCCGCTGGAGACCTCGCTACCACAGGAAAAATACACGTTGACAGATCCTGAACAAGGATGTTTAAGATGTGCGGGTCAAGAGCCGCTCTTCTAGGTGAAACTGAAGCAAAATTCTGGTGCAAGGATAAGGCTGTTTATCATCAGAGGCAGGGACAGATGCCACAATGATAACCCGGAGTCCGGATCTTCTCCAGTGAATAACGTAACAATAAAGGAAATACATGTGGCCCGGAGCCCGCTGCCTTTCAGTTAGATAAGGCCAGCAGTTTTTCACAACAGCCCACAAACTTCTGCTTACATATTACAGGAAGAAAAACAAGTACACTGTGCCCAGAAAAGCGTGAGAATGAGAAACTTTTTGCCATAGCTGTAAAAACAAGCTACAAACTGAAAATAAAACGCTGCGATGTGGGCACTCGTGTGTCTGTGTGCGTGTGTATGTGTGTGGGGGGCCTGTATGTGCGTGCATGGGCGCTTGTGTGTGTGTGAGAGAATGCAGCGTGGGGGGGCCTGTATGTGCGTGTGTGCGTGCATGGGCGCTTGTGTGTGTGTCTGAAAGAATGCAGCGAGCGCGTTCGCGTGCGCGTGATCGTTTCAAATCGCCTCCAAGGCGATGCGCGCGGCCAGGAATGTCTCCTGGAAAGGAGACACGGCCACAATAAGTTCTCGGCGGAGACGCGCTTCCGCGCGTTCAGCCGAGCCCTAAAAAAAAAAAAAACAGGCTTTACTATTCATATAATGAAGTACCGCAGTGAAGGTGTTTTGTTCATTAACCATACTCGAAACCTGAAAGATCTAATGTAACAGATTTACCCAGATATCTGAAGCTGACATAGGATTGTGCCAGATGTCTGTCCACTCCTACGCACACAGCTGCTGCCCAGCTCATGCTGGTGGGCTAAGTTACTTGTTGTTTAATACCTTTCTCATAAATCGGCTTTGTGGTAGATAAACACCTAACACGAGAGCTGAGGCAGACTAACCTTTCCAGCTAGCTCAGTGTTATGCATACATTCCATGATGGGCAGATCAATGTAGCCAGATCTCAACAGTCCGAATTTGTATGTTTTCATAGGCTGTTGTTCAATACTCTTACTGTTGCACCACACAGAACGTTATAGTGCTGTTGACTTTAAGCCAGGAACTTCTCAATGTGTCTAAGTGTTAAAAAGCCTTGTTTTTGTTGCAGCTCTTTGTCTTTGCTCCGCTCCTCCGTAGTTATTTTACGTTGTAAAATTGGATTTACTATAAATTATTGATGGTGCTGTTGTGTTTACGCTGATTTATATGTGTGTTACTGTAAATGTTTTGGTTGCCTACGTTTTGCACTTTATCCTATTGAGAGGGTTTAAGACACTGTAAGCAGACGGAATTTCAGAAAAGAAATGACATAGACCAGCACAGCACCACCACCTCAGCATGACTCGGCACCACCCCAAGATCACTCAGCACCAGCACTGCACCACTTTAGCACCACCTCAGCATCTGTGCAACACTATTGTAGCACCACCCCAGCACACAGCACCACTTCAGCACCAGTCAGTGTAACTCATCACCACTAAAGCAGGACTACTGCAGCACCACCTGAGCTTCACTAAGCAGCACCCGAGCACCACCGCAACTACAACACCACCACCTCAGCATCACCCCAGCACAGCACCACCTCAGTATCACTCAGCAGGACAGCACCACTTTAGCGCCACCTGAGGACTACCCAAGCACCATTACATCAGTGCAGCACTACCTCAGCACCATATCAGCATAAGCGCAGCACCACTTCAGCTGCACTACCGCAACCCCACATGAGCATCACTCAGCTGCATCCGAGTACTACCACACCACCTCAACATTGTTCAGCCCCAGCACAGCACCACCTCAGCACTAGCACCTCATCATCACTTGGCACCACTCAACGCCACAGCATCACTCAACGCAACGGCATCACTCATCACCACAGCATCACTCAACGCCACAGAAACACTCAGCACCACTGAATGCCACAGCACTCCTCAACGCCACAGCACCACTCAATGGTACAGCACCACTTAATGCCACAGCATTACTCAACGCCACAGCATTACTCAATGCCACAGCATTACTCAACGCCACAGCATTACTCAACGCCACAGCATCACTCAACGCCACAGCATCACTCAACGCCACAGCATCACTCAACGCCACAGCATCACTCAACGCCACAGCATCACTCAACGCCACAGCATCACTCAATGCCACACTCAACGCCACAGCATCACTCAGCACCACTCAACGCCACAGCACCACTCAATGCCACAGCACCACTCAACGCCACAGCACTACTCAACGCCACAGCACCACTCAGCACACAGCATCCCGCAACGCCACAGCATCACTCAACGTCACAGCATCACTCAATGCCACAGCATTACTCAACGCCACAGCATCACTCAACGCCACAGCATCACTCAACGCCACAGCATCACTCAACGCCACAGCATCACTCATCACCACAGCATCACTCAACGCCACAGAAACACTGAGCACCACTGAATGCCACAGCACTCCTCAACGCCACAGCACCACTCAATGGTACAGCACCACTTAATGCCACAGCATTACTCAACGCCACAGCATTACTCAATGCCACAGCATTACTCAACGCCACAGCATTACTCAACGCCACAGCATTACTCAACGCCACAGCATTACTCAATGCCACAGCATTACTCAACGCCACAGCATCACTCAACGCCACAGCATCACTCAACGCCACAGCATCACTCAACGCCACAGCACCACTCAACGCCACAGCACCACTGAATGCCACAGTATCACTCAGCACCACTGAAGGCCACAGCATCACTCAGCATCACTGAAGGCCACAGCATTACTCAGCACCACTGAAGGTCACAGCATCACTCTGTGCAACCATTCAACAACAACTGGTTATAATATGTTCTCTCAATGTTTCAAGCTTTATTACAAATGTCACAAAAAGATGTTAATATTTCACTGCTGTTCTTGGATTTGCATCACAAGAAAATACAATGAACATAATCTTCCCAAAAGTTATTTACAAAAGTTTAAGCTATTGCCATTATAAATTACAATAACTTTTATTTAAGTATTTATTATTAAAAAAATAAAAGCCATTGTTATTTGTAATATTAATACATCTAAGTCATGTAAATTCAACACAGATTGCATCACAAATGCTATAGGTGTCACGTTTGCGAAAGTTAAAACTATTGGCATTGTAAATGACAAAGCTATTAATATCGCTATTTACAAAACCAACACACAAATAAAATATTTGTCATTTACAATAACAATTGCTCAAACGTTCCTAATGCGAGACCTATTGCATTGCAAACGCTTGTTAATTATTGTATGAAACCTTCGTTTTTTTAGTTTTTTTGTTGTTTTTGGAAACGTTTATTGAAATATGCAAAGCAGTACATGCGCAGGCCTACAACCACAGAGGCCGGCCGCAAACTCAGAAAATCGATTCAGGAGGTAAGCATACATATACGATCGAGCAATAGCAACGAGACAGGCACGGCATGTGATCGTATGGGCCACGTAGCAAGGATATCCCGGGTTTCATTTTATAGTTATAAAAGGCAGTAGGGGCTGCGCTATCAATGGCGGCACACCACATAGATTTAAAAATTAGATGGGGGGGACGTACCCCGCAGCACAATCAGGACCAGGTAATGAGCAATATAGCCAGGGACCCACTACGCCCGCCGAGGTAGACAAGGAGCGAAAGTCAATTTGATAGCAACCAGTATGTGCTCTACATCTCATCTATCACCCACCTGGGGATAACCTCATCTTCACCCAACAACTCATGGACACGATCTCATCCAACAAAGGTCGGCAGATCACACAAATCTACCTGGGTGACTTCAATCTCCACTGGAACGATCAGAAAGACGCAGTGGTGAATAGTCTCAAAACTTTCCTTAGCGCGCTTGATCTCACCCAAATATGCAACAGCCCTACACATGACAAAGGCTCCATACTTGATCTCATCATCGCCAACGAAGACTCTACCCAACTAGAGGCAATCCAACCTTGTGATTGGTCAGACCACCACATTATCACCTTCTTCATTAAGGAAAAAATCAAACCTATCACGGCTCAACCCACCAAATCCAAGATCTGGAAAAGGGACATGAAGAATCTTAACGCCAACTCCCTGCCTCCCCACCTCTCCAATCGCCTCCTTCCCCCTCCTGACGCCTCTGATGTTCAATCACTGACTGACCACTACCTCGACGCTATGAACTCAATAATTAATGAAGCCGCCCCACTGCAACTAAAGAGAGTCTCCACTAAGATCTCGAACCCTTGGTATGACGGCAGACTCAATGAAGACAGGCGTGCTATGCGAATGGCAGAGCGCACATGGAGATCTGACCCCTCATCACGGCATCGCAAAACGCTTAAGAACAAGAGAAATGCCTACTTTAGGAAAATCAAGCGTGCAAAAGCTGACTTCTTCAGCCTTCAGTTGGACCAAGCAAAAAACAGACCAAGAAAACTGTTCGAACTAGTCAAAACTCAAACGAAGACGCAACCCTTACTATCAAACGACACAACAAACTACATCCCACACTGTGAAGACTTTTCTGCTTTCTTTAAGCTAAAGACAGACAACATAAGGTGTGACCTCCTTAATGATGCAAGTCGATACCCGAGCCACATCAAAAGACCCGACACCCAACCTAAAAATAACGCATCCTGGTCGTCATTCGACACCTACTCTGAAGAAGCAATACACAAGCTGCTCGGCACCTTGAAACCCTCTAATCACCTCACAGACCCCCTACCTGCTAATGCTGTAAGAGACTTCACCCCCGTACTCCTCCCACTCTGGACTAAAATCATTAACAGCTCCCTTCAGCAAGGTCTCATCCCAGACTCCCTCAAGGTGGGGCAAGTCACGCCCATACTCAAGAAACCTACAGCAGACCCGGCTGACTTAAACAATTACCGCCCTATCACCAATATCCCCACTCTGGCCAAACTACTGGAAAAATGTGTGCAACTCCAACTAACAAAACACATTGACCGATTCGAACTCCTCGACCCTCATCAATCAGGCTTCCGAGCGAAACACAGCACGGAAACGGCCATGACACACATAATTGATGAAGCCCTCCAAATCCTTGATCGCAACGACTCCTGTCTCCTCATCCTCCTGGACCTCTCCTCAGCATTTGACACGGTCAAACATGAGAACCTATTGGAGCTCCTAAATACCAGAATGGGCTTATCAGGGACTGTGCTCAAATGGTTCACTTCCTTACTACACAACCGGTCTCAGAAGTTCAAGATCAACAATGTGCTGTCCTCACCTGTGCCAGTAGATTTAGGCGTCCCACAAGGATCTTCCCTCTCACCCACGCTGTTCAACCTCATCATGGAACCACTTGCTTCCTTGCTCCAAGCATCCAATGTACACTTCCATATGTATGCCGATGACACTCAACTTTACTTAAAGGTACAATCCCCTGAAGATATCAAACTTCTGAACTACACACTCAGAAACACCCAATCGTGGTTGGCCGACAATCACCTCAAACTAAATGCGCTGAAAACTGAGTTCCTACTGATATCACCCCCTGCGAAAACTACCACCACCCAAATCTGGCTCAATCACCTAACAGCATTCAATGCCCAACCCACCATCGTGGACGCTGCGAAATCCTTAGGCATCACACTTGACGCAAAGCTCAATATGCAACAGCACATTAGCAAAGCAACGAAAGGAGCTAACTTTCAAATCAACACTTTGAGGAAACTCAAACCCTTCCTCCCAGCCAAGGACTTCCAAACTGCTGTACAAGCCCTAGTCATCCCCCGCATAGACTACGGAATTGTGGCCCTCAGCGGACTCCCTCTAACAACAACCGCACCCCTAAGAGCCTCCTTGAATGCTGCCGCGAGACTCATTACTGGCTCAAGGAAACACTCTCATATAACTCCTGACTTGAAATCCCTGAAATGGCTTCCCTTTGAAGTCAGAATGCAGCTGAAAATTGCCGTTATGACACACGCGGCCATACACCTCAAGGCACCCAACTACCTCACTCAAAAGTTGTCTATATCAGGAGGCTCGAGATCCAATAGAAGTGCAAAAAGTCTGCTCCTGAAACCTCGCAGATGCCGTAAGGAAAAAACTTACAAAAGCTCCGTCTCAGTGATGGCACCCAGGATCTGGAATGCACTCCCTCCGGAAACGAGGCTTATCTCTTCCACTGCACTCTTCAAGAAAGAAGTGAAAGCCATCCTTATGGCCAAGTTCACCGGAACCTTATTGTTGTAGTTCAGAGACTTTGCATCGATTTTGTAACATTGATTATTTGATGGTCCAATAACTTTATACTCATGCATGACTGTGATCCTATTATGCTACTCACCTACTACCCATTACTATACGGTGCACATCAGTTTGCTGAATCTCCCCCTGATGCCCCTACCCCTTGTTCTCTGGATCTCTAAGTAAGTGATATAGATATCCTTTTAGCCTGAGCCCTCCTGATTCCTTCTGCAGCTGGATCAAAGACTCTGCACCATTTTATATTATTGTCTATTTTAAGTGTTTATTGGTACCTGCTGATCTACATTGTAGCTGGATCAAAGACTCTGCACCGCCTTATATTGTTATATATTTATAACAGCACATGACTGCTATTCTAGCATGCTCGCGTTTACTATACTGTACCCAATTATTATGTTTATTCACCCTCCTGTTGCCCACTCCTGTTGCCCCCTGTGAAGCGCTCTGATATCTGTAAAGATCTTGTTCGCGCTATATAAAACTTTGAATAAATAAATAAATAAATAAATAAGCGATTTAGCTAGAGCACCATCCCGAGAACCCACCCTCCAGAAACAGGAAGGTATAGGCAAGTGTAGACGCCAGATAGTGGAGGAAATAAGATAGAGAAAGACAACCGACCCTACTGAAGAAAGGAAAAGACCCCCCCCCCCGAAGGGGAAGAAGAAAGGAAAAGGACAAGGACCATAGAACAAAACAAACTAAAATAACAAACCCCTCCCAACACCCGCCACCCTACACCACTGTAATGGCTACGGCCTCCCCCACTAACAGCGTGCCTGTCGCCCAGAAACTACCCCAAGGAATGGGAGAAAAGAAAAGCGGAGGAGGAGAGCAATAAACACACTCCCGGACCCCTTTACCCCCCGCCAGCAGCAACCCCCCAAAGTACAATGTCAACTATAAAAGGCAAGAACTGAACACGCACATGGGGAGGACTCCAACAGAAAAACCACCCGACTTCCTATAATATACACGGTACATATCTGGCAGCAATCACGTAAGACAGGCAACCCCTAAAGTCAAAGTCAACCCTGACCAGTCCAATCCTGCACGAAGGCCCATATTGCCCAAGTCACAGCAATCACGAAGAAAGCGAAGCATCGAAGACAGGTCAAAACAATGGCGACGGATCGAGAAGAGGAGACAAGATGGCGGCATCCGAAAAGTCGACAATGGAGGATGAAGAAGGAAGGCGAACCTCTTCCACAGTCACTGAGGAGCTGTCTTTGGCGGTAAAAACCTTGAGCAACGATAATACGTCGAACAGGAATGGAGCCGGGGCAGCCAACGACGAACACAGGTGCACCATCTACGGGGCCAGAGTCATCAAAAGCCGCTAAATCAGGCCTCCGCCCAGGGACCTCCAAATGGCATAGAGAACAATCCACGGGGACCAAGGAGTGCTGAGAACACAACGGAACATCCTCATCCGGTCTCAAGTGTACATTGTCCAGCGTTACAGACATCCGATGGCACAGGACAGCGAAGTGAGAGCGGAGCGCCCCTATGGCGGCCATTACAGACCTCAGCGATGGCGTGCCGTCCGTCCCCCCCATCCCCTCCGGAAATAGACGAGCCAGGATTCGGGCCCCTGTAACGCCGTCCAGGAACCAGGCACACACAGAGCCGAAGCCAGCAGCTGGCGCTCACACAACAGGTAGAGACAGTGTTTCGCCACTCGCGGGGGCCAGCCCGTCAACCCCGGCCCACCAGTAGGGTCTCCGGGTATAGGACCCCCGACGGTGGTCACCGATATCAAGAGCGTCACTGCGCCATGTCCTCGGATGAAGCCGATCACTCGGTTGCCAACTGGAACGAAAGGGAGCGCACCAAGATCGGAAGACCGGACGGAACCCTGATCCCACAGCCGATGTTGTTTACTTCCAGCCCGGATGGGCCAGAAATCGAGGTCCCGGCGGAAGCCCTGGAACAGGCCGAAAAGTAAATTCGACGCAACTTCTTCACCCGGTAAGTTGGAGGGACCGGGTTTGCACCGCTGGGGTTAGGAGCACTTCATACGTGCGGGAGTCCGGCATACACGAAGGATAAAAGACAGGATATACTAGCTGTCGGCGGAGCCGGGAGCTTATGCAGCCATCTTGGATCGTAGCGTAGCTCCTCCTCTAACCTTCGTTTTTTTAAATTCCGCTCTAGAACTCACTTCTTGACATTTCTTTCTTATAGGACTGTATTCTGAAATGCTGTTTTGTATCTTGACTCAGACACATTACTGGGTGTGCTTTTGAGTTTTAAGACTTTAGGGGTACAGCGTTCCCAAAGTAGCAATGGGACAGGTGTAAAAACTATAAAATAGACAGTGCATTTCAGTATTGTAACTGACGCCTCCAATATCAGATTGGAAGCTATATTTTTGCAAGAACTAGATGGAAGGTTTGAGATGATGGCTTATGCTTCAATGCCATTAAGGTCTGAAAATATTCCACAATTATGGAACATTTTTGTTTGTGTGTGGGATGCAGAATTGTGTATGGACCATCACCCATTAGTTGATTTGTTCTCTATTAAGGGAGGTGTTGTGTATAAGTATCTGAGAATAAAAAAAGATTAGAAAAGGGATTGCAGACAGTCATTCCCAGATGCGATTGTGGATTACCAAGAAAAGTACAAAGAAAAATAGTCACTGACAATGTTGTGCAATTGGTAAAGAATGAAATGAAAGAGGTTTTACATTATCATGGTTTGTAGATGATAGCACCTCACTGTATTTTCTAAAAAGCAATGGCATAGCATAGAAAAGGAACAAAATGTTCAAGGAGGGTTAAAAGAGGGTGTGTCGTTTTCCGTAAGTGAGGGTGGTGACTGGAAGACGGCATATCCAAGTTCATGTGGATGCATCTATTGCCTAATCAAGAAGAGCGAGAGAGAGGATAGAACAGAGGGGCTCATTCGTCTCCCCTAGGACTGAGTCAACAAACAATGAGAACAAAGCTCAAAATGTAGCTTTGATAGACTAGAGAGTCAAGGTCATCAAAAAAAGTCCCCCTTGCAGGGATCACCCACTGGGCCGAGTTCCTCCTAGGTGTGCTTAGACACCTGATTAAAGTGGAGATGGTTTTTGTTTTGGAGTGGGGAAGTCAATACTGTGAAAGTGAGAATTTTAAAACTAACTCCAGGTTACCAAAATCTTTATTGTGAGGTCCTTGGGGTAGGGTTAAAAGAGAATCGCTGGACGTGAGTGAGAAAATATGATCTCACATGTCTCAAAAAATCGTGAAAATGGTCAAAGTGATGTGGTCTACATGTTTCAGCCAATATGCTCCCAATTGATTGGCTTTCTTCAGGACCAGTGGTTCAGGGTAAAATTGCCCTGAGTTTGCTCAAACTATGCACACAAGCTAAGGTGCGCATAGGTGAATTATGTGCATAACTTACGAAGTTCCCCATCAGTAATAAACAAATTCTGCAAGATAAAAAGGGGAGACATGAGATGATCAACAGTATCAAAAGGCCCAAGGTGATGGAGACAAGTCTTCAAAGCATGCGCCCCCAGGGCAGTGTTAATCATCTACAAACTAATGTGTGTCTATCGCACCATACTTAACAGTCAGGCTGATAAGACTCCTTTTTAAAAATGAGGGTAAGAAAACCTTGTACTCAGCTGAAACAGCCAAAGGTGATGGATAAAAAGGAAAGTGGTAGAGAAATCTCAAATTGCCTTATGTATGTGACTAATGGTAGAATCAAAGTTGAAAACTTGGCGGGAGACAAATTAGCCAAACTAGTAAAGAAAGCTTTATTCAAATGTTCTGAACCTTTGGTGGTTAAGAAGAAGAGAGCTCATGTTGGAAGTGAGCAATGGGAACGTTTGGAAGAGCAGGATTGTGGTGGAGCAGAAGTGTGCCTATGAGTAGCTTGACGAAAGGAGGGAATCTTACTGGGATGGTGCAGATTGATATCGCTTTGAATGATATTGTGGAAAGTCATCCGAAGGAGTGACAATATGTGGTTCAGGAAACCTCCTGCATGGATGCAAGATTATTATGTGCAAGCTTAAACATAGCGTGGCTTTTTAGGAATATTTTTCATTCTAGAGGTAAAGATGAGTTGTATCTACGAATTCAGAACTAACAATGTTCCTATGTCAGACTTGCAGGTTTGTATTTACTGGAGGATGCTACCTCTGACAGTTCTTTCATGTAGGATTATATTTCATATTAAATCTCAACCTTACCTTATGACCCTAAAATATGCTGTTCTGTTCGCCATGACATTGATCTCTCATTTGTCCAGGAGAAGTAGTTGTCAGGGGAGTCGACACAACACCACTTTAGATCAAACACACACTTACAGTGAAAGTGCTAATATTCCCTTTGTTTGGGTCAAAAGATCAGACATTCTCGTGCAGCACCTGGTGCAGTAGAACTGTTGGCCTGACTGTTCCTTGCCCCTGAACAGGCATCAATTCGCACAAGCACTCTCTTTTTGCATTCGGTCTCATAGTGAGATACCTGCTAGTCTGTAATGTCCCCTAAATCACAGCAGAGGTTTCTCTGCCATTTTTCTTTTTTTTTGTTCTGCACATGTACAACGTACCGTAGCATGCACAGGTGTGGAGGTTTTACACCTGCAGCGTCTTCACATGCATTGCAGCACAGTATGCAGTGCTGATGAGGTTTGCTCATCATAAGAAATTCAGATAGATTAATAATGCCGGCAGAGTAGCTGATTAACAGTAGTGGCTCCTGTATCTAAAAGAGATTTCGGTGAATGAAGGCTGAACGAGGAGGAGTTTCCAAACATTGCTGTGTAGGAGGGTATGTGTCTAATGGATCCATTTGTCTCCAGACTGAATACTCAGCTTCAAATATTTTAAAGCTGAAGGTCCCAATCAGGAGGTGGTGAGAAAGGGTTGTGGGAGGATTTTGGCTAAACTGACAATGTTGTTGTGCTTGATTTCTTGCAAGTGAGTACTGGACATCAGAGCGCTGAAATCTGTCTGGTAGAATGTGTACACCCTGGATTGGGTCACATTTTACTCAGGCAGTCATACTCACGTTTTCCACCCTACATTGTGCTTTCTATGCTCTCCTAGGGCTAATGAGGGTTTGAAAATAGCACATAGACTAAGAGGTATACATAATTTGTTGATTTCCATCAGGAAACAAGGTTTGCTTGTTTCATCTCCCACTTTGGCATGCTCGGAACTTTGGGTGAGGAGCCACCATAGATATTCTGATAGAACAGTATGGTTTCAAATGCATGGGCTGTACACTGGAGGATCTCTTGATGGCAGTGTATTGGTCTTTGAAGTCCATGTTTAAAAAATTTATGTTAAGACAAATATGGCAGCATTGGTAATTAGTATAATTTGATGAAGCTTAACTATTGCCTTTAATACAGACACCCTAGCTCTTGTGAGGAAAATTAGTTACATTATAGATCTAAATCGTGATATCCCACCTAATGTTGAGGGGATGTGATATTTGTAGGTAGGTAAGTACAATCTATTTACGATAGCAGGATGATGTTAGCCTTCTGCTGTATAATGTTTTCATGAGAAATGGTAGTGACAATAGGATGCTGAGGGTGAATTTTTCTTGCTAAATTTAGTCAGAGCAGAAGCAAGAATCATGTTGGAAAGGATATCATGAAAAATACAAGGAATAGTGAAGTACCACAAAGAAACACTATTTGAAGAAGGCACCATGCTTTCAGATGTGTTCAACCTTTCTGCCTGCAGCAAAGTGTAGTTTGTGGCTGTTTACTGAAGCTTTAGGTTGCTTTCAAGTTGGAAGAAAACATAAATAAACTACTAATGTGACCTTGTGTCCTTAACAAAAGTTATACTTTCCTATATTAAAGATAGGAAGTATTTTATATACTAGAATGACTAATACAAGGGGTGTTGTTTTAAATTTTTATTCAAGTGTCAAAACTGCCAAACCACTGCGGATAGTAAGTTCCAATGCTTCGCCTAAGACAGGGTCCTGGACTCCAACAAAATGAGAACGTTGAAGCAGAGAAAATTCTGGTCCATCTAAAAAGAGGAGGAGGAGAAAAGCCAGATGAAGACAAGAACATCATGATCAAACAATAGGGGATGATAACATGCCCAATACAAGGTGGTAGTAGAAGCAGCACAGCAGCAGTGATGTATGCAAAAGAGACTTTTGTAGCCTCAACTACCCCATCTCTTATATTTAAGGGTATAATTGAAGTCCAGCACATAGGCAAAAAAGGATACATTGGTACAAGCAAATACTCAGGGCATAACCCTTACTTCACGGAATGTCCCAGGGAGTGAAAATAACCCTATGTAATTAAACATTCCATATCTGACCTTGGAAGCAAGGGTCTCCATAAATAATGAATGGTGATATTGGGATAACAGACTGTTGTGTTCTTATGCTTTAAATCTGTTTATTGAAGTAAATGCCAAGCAAAGCATATGAGCAGATAAGCAGTGCAACCAAGTGGGCCACGCAGGGCTCCAGTGTAGGCGGATAACATGACATTACAAGATAGAACACTACAGAGAAATAAGATTAAAAAAATACAAACCCCCACCCTAACCCAGAAGTAGAAAGAAACGAAAAGGAAGCGAATAGGATAGCGCACTCCCCACCTCCCACCGCCCCCCCCCCCTTAGTCCATCCCATCCATGGGTATGTAGCAAACCAGCCTATGTTGCTAATCCGTGGGAGTGTATGACTGTGCTAATCACTGTTGTGTTCTTATACAAAGTTTTAAAACCACTGAGAGTTCGAATGGTTTCTAGACCATTTGAAAGGGAGAAAGGAGATACACTAAATAATGTAGATCTACATGGCAGTAGCAAAAATGCGGAATTTCTTTCAAACACATGTTGAATGTTCAGTTCAGCCTTTTCTTCTAATGGGACAGGTATGAATGAGATTAACCAACAGAATGAAACGGAGAATACGAGAAAAAAGATGCAAAGAAAACAGACGGAGAAGAAAAAGCTAGTGTCACGGGGCAAGAAAGGCTTTCTTTTCTAAATTGATTTTTTTTAATTTGCAACTTAATGCGGTGGTGTCTCTGCGGGTTTCTTCCGAATGAAATGCTTGAGAAAGATTCTACCAGACTTCCCTAAGGGACTGAGGGAACCAGTAGTTGGTGCAGCTATTCTTTCTAGGCTGGACTATTTCAATTCTTGTTATCTAGGGATTCCCGCTAAAATGCTTGCTAGACTACAACTTGTCCAAAAGATGTCAGTGGGTTTCTGGAATACGCAAGTCTGATCATGTGAAAAAGGGTCTCCGTAAACTACTTTGACCGCCAGTTTATTTCAAATTGTCTTGGAAATGGAATGATGACTGTGGAGGAAATCCTGTTTCAATAACATGATTTCTCTTCTGTCCGACCCGAGCACTGCGCTCCTCAAACGCCAACCTATTGATCGTCCCAGGGTTTAAACTTAGATCTCGTGGGGGCAAATCTTTGGCGGTACTAGGCGCAAAAGCCTGGAACGCCCTTCCCCCACATCTCAGAGCACTGGCCAAGGAATCAGAATTCCGTAAACAACTAAAAACCTGGATTTACAACCTCCCAGACATAGCTGCCAGAGCACTAGTGTGAGTCCGGCCCCGATCAATTCAAGCAGTAATGGCAACTTTAACATCAGGTTGACCTCTCATTGGCGCCGAGATGCTCCCTGGAGCGATTGTTGCGCGGTATAAATGGGCTATCATATCATATCAAAACACTGTACAGAGAATTGCTAGCCCCGAAATAAGACCTCTTGAGAAGTCACATAGTTTATTTTCACCAAATTACTTTGTGTATGTTTAAATATGGGCTGAGGGAATGTAATAAGAGGAGTCCACCTGTTCCTCAGGTAAAACAACATTCAGAGGGAGAATTTACTCATCCCACGGAGTCTGAGATAGGTAAGAAATCCACTCTTTATTTTACTACCCTAGGCAAAATGCACTGACATTCTTTGACCCCCTCTTCCACCTGTTATGAAATTGAATGTCTGTACCGAACTGGAAATATCTCCTCTTTAAAAATGTAATCTTTTAATACCTAATGCAAATTAAAAAATCAAGCCTGGGAGAACACCATTTAACAGCTGACCTTGTCACACAGAATGAATACAGGGCATTCTGTGGTACTTAATAAACGTCTAACACACTTTTTCTCCTAGCCCTGAAATTCATATTCTTGCAAATATTTGATGTGCTCATTCATTACAGATCTATTGTCACCCCTGGGACTAGGAAGACGGCTCTCACAAGAGTCAATCCACAATATAGATTATTGGATGCAGTGGCTGGCCAGTAAAAATGAAAAGCCCTAGACCTTGAAAGAGTTCCCCTTGTCGTTTTTTAAGACCATTAGAGACGTGTGGGTGCCATGTACACTGCAGTTAGGTAGCACAGTGGCACATCATGGCTGTCCCACTTCCTCTTACCATTTGTGATAGATTCCGCCTAGACTAGCAAATGTATGCAAAGATTGTGCTGGAATGGGAAGGCATGTTGATCATGACATTTCTCACATGCAAGTAGGGCTTCATAAAGGCCAAAATACCTGTACTCCTTTAATGTAAATCTGTACCTTACGATAGGAGGACATTCATGTAGCCTTAGTAGATCTACAATGCATCTTCAACAGAGCACTGACAGCGAAATTGCTACCTAGGTTTGCTGGCATGTGTGTCCCATGCATGGCAATAGATGTCATGCTTTCACCTTACCCTAATGCTAAATAGGAATAAAATGAGGTCCAGACATAAAATTAATGAACAAACTCATGATGGATGGTTAGGAACTTCAGCTTGAAAGAATTGTGGTCTGACCCCCACAATCTTTTTGTATGTTAGCTATCTATTTAAATATTTGGCTTGGCCGATCGCTGATATACGGTCTCTAGGAGGCTCGCTACTGACTACACTCCTTTTTTCCTAATGATACAGTCTTGCTCTTCAAGACTCAGTGGGGAATGAATAAACTTTTGAAGCCACTTATGCTGGTTTGCAAAAAGGTCTGGGATTTACAGAACAAGGATAATACAAAACAAATAATCATCAAACGGTCATAAAATCGTCTGAATCCAAAATTGTGCTGAAGGCATCTTTTTTGGAGGGTTTTTTAGAGTTTGATTACTTGGGGCTCTGTTTAAGGGATGATCTGAAGGGAGACAAACAGAACATTGAAGCTGGCTTATGATCTTAAATCTGAAGATGCAAAATGAATTTTATTTCTAAATCAAATTAATTTAATATGTTTGAGTCTCCTTCCCCCATTCCCCAGTGTATTTCGGCCCCGATTTGTCTTTTTCCAGGGGGTTTCCTGCGATTCAAAAGAAAGCACTATCTCTATTCAAACATCATTGTTCACCTCATACTCAGAGAATACAGAAATTGCCTTGTTCATATTTATGCATACTCTATGATCTCGTAATTTCGTCGAAAACATAATAGCTAACAGCACTAAGAAACTCACAACTTCAGTAACAAAATTCAAACCCAAAAGTTTATTTATGGCTCCAATCAGTCACAAACCTTTGGAAACATGTGAATTAGTGGTAGGTGAACACATTAAGAAAACAATCATCCCTGCTAAATGTTGTCATTGAAACATAATCAACAGAAAACTAGGAATAATCAGAGAACTTAAGAGATCCAATAAACATCTAAATGAAATACATTATGCATTCAACAAGTTGTGAATGAAGAGGATAATTTGGAAAATCATTAGATTTTTAATCTCTAGAATAATACTGATTAAACAGGACACTGAATCGGGTACCACATGTGTAGTGCGTGAAGGGAGACAGTCCTATCTCATATGTGCATGAACTTATTTGATTTGCACCCAAGATCAGAAGGTGACACCCGGAGAGCACACAAAATAGTGAAATATTTAAGAACATACAGAAGAAACAAGAGTGCATGGATTTTCCAAATAAACTGCAGATGCTTCAATATTTGAGGCAGAGCCATGGAGATGTGCGCTCCTCTAGGAGTTCTACTACTAAGAACTTTTTATATTGATTGTCGAAGCTGATGAGCAGTATCCCAGGCAAGTGGCTTTGAATTTAGCCATAATAAAATCTTTTTTTTTACAAAAAAAATCAAAAGACTCATATGATTGTGTTCTGGATTCAGTCAGTCATTCCCTGACCTTGCACAAATTAGAACAAAACTTTCGAATACTTTTGCAGACAAGAAATATGGGTGTTTATAGTGATTTAACTATATTCTCAATCATAATTTTGTCCTAGGCCTTGAAGTATTTGGACCAAATCAGCAAGCATTTACTAAGTATACATTACCCAACTGAAACACGTCTAACATTGCAGTCGGAGAAATAATCTGTTAAAGAAAAATTAGAACAATCCTTTAACTATTAATTTTATACTATTGTTGGATGGTGTTATGTTGGGCTCCTAAACCTACTTGGGATTTAACATAAACTTTGAGTACTAATCTTCTATCCAATACAATTAGCTTTGGTATTCTCCCTCTTGCTAATTTTATCAAAGGATAGGGAGGAACCTAGACAGTGGTACTTATACAGATTACCTAACAAATCTAAAATTGAGAGGCAGTTATGGTTAATGAATATGTTCATAGTGGCATCTCCCCCGCCCAAAAAAACACTATAAAGTCAGGAGTTACTGTGTTGCAGTCACCTAGTGTCCTTACTCCACTGTAATGCAACCTTAAATCCTACCTCTGGGTAGGTTGACATAAGATGTGTTTCAGAGAATCATTGATGTTTCTAAGTTCATAGAAAGATGAATGATGGTGTGATTAAGATGTTGGAGTAACACTGTACTGCGTTGTTAACTGGTGGCTACATGGGTCTATGAAAGTCAGTGTGTTGGGAAATAATGGTTGGTGTGTGGGTGCATAGTTGTGAATATCTCTCTTAGATGTTTGGAACTATGATGGTTGGTGTAATAGTTTGTTATGGTCACTGTGTGGTTCTGTGATGGTGGCTTTGTGGCCATTTCATTGTGGATATTTAGTCATGTGTTAGGGTATGTTTGTGTGTACAAACATGGCTGTGCACACCGAGATTAACGCCCTACTCAAAAAACCTAAGGCAGACCCAAGAGACCTCAAGAACTTCCAGCCCATCTCTCTGCTCCCCTTCCCGGCCAAGGTCATTGTGAAAACCGTCAACAGACAGCTAAGCCGATACCTCGAAGAAAACAGAATCCTGGACCCTTCCCAGTCAGGGTTCCGCAGCAACCACAGCACCGAGACTGCCCTCAACGCCGCCACCGATGACATCAGGACCCTGCTGGACAACGGCGAGACCGCAGCGCTCATCCTCCTAGACCTCTCTGCCGGGACAAGGCTCTGGATTGGACCACCTCCTTCCTCTCCGGCACAACACAGAGCGTCCGCCTCCCCCCCATTCCGTTTCAAAGCCTCCAAGATCACCTGCGGCGTACCCCAGGGACCCTCCCTCAGTCCGACACTGTTCAACATTTACATGGCCCCGCTCGCACACGTAGTCCGACAGCACGACCTCAACATAATCTCCTATGCCAGCGACACTCAGCTGATCCTCTCCCTCACCAAGGAGCCCATCACTGCCAAAGCCAACATCCACGAAGGAATGAAGTCCGTCGCAGACTGGATGAAGACCAGCCGTGTGAAGCTGAACTCAGACAAGACGGAGGTCCTCATCCTCTGCTCCAACCCTTCAGCCTGGAACGACTCCTGGTGGCCCACGGGACTGGGGGCAGCCCCGACACCCACCGACCATGCACGCAACCTGGGAATCATCCTCGACTCAACGCTCTCAATGACCAAGCAAGTCAATGTCGTCACCTCTTCCTGCTTCACCACCCTCCGCATGCTCCGCAAGACCTACAGATGGATCCCGACAGATACAAGAAAGACAGTTACCCAGGCCCTCGTCAGCAGCAGACTCGACTACGGAAATGCCCTCCACGCGGGAGCCCCGACCAAGCTTATCAAATTACTACAACGCATCCAAAACACCTCTGCATAACTGATCCTCGACGTACCACGCCACGGCCACATCACCCCCACCTGAGAAACCTGCACTGGCTCCCCGTCAAGAGGATATCCTTCAAGCTCCTCACCCACGCACACAAGGCACTCCACAAGACCGGCCCGGCCTACCTCAACAGACGGCTCTCCTTCTACATCCCCAACCGCCAGCTACGCTCCGCCGACCTCTCACTCGCCACCGTCCCGCGCATCCGAAGAACTACCACCGGTGGGAGATCCTTCTCCCACCTCGCCGCTAAGACATGGATCACCCTCCCACTGAGCCTCGGACAGACCCAAGACCTGCTGACCTTCAGGAGGATACTAAAGACCTGGCTGTACGATCAGCATCGCTCCCCCCCCCCCAGCGCCTTGAGACCCTCGCAGGTCCCCCCGCAGGTCCCCCCGCGGTCCGGCTTTCATCTCCTCTAAAGTACGGCGCTATGTTCCGTCCCGTGACTTACGGTCAGCAAATATGAACCTGCGGACTCCTTGTCCATACAAACACAAAAAACAAGGAGGTTTAAGATTTTCATTTCTGGCTCCACAATTTTGGAATTCTCCTTCTCCTGAAATGCGACTGTCTACTTCTTACACCCAGTTTAGAAAGTCTCTTAAAACTTGGTTATTTGTCCAGGCCTATATTTGAAACATTTATGTATTGTCACGGTCCCTGATTGACTCTGCTTAGCGCCAAGAAACTGCTGATGAACTTGCGCTTTATAAATTACTTTAACATAACATAACATGTAGTGCGCTTTACAAAAGATTGATTGATTGATTGCAGCAGTCTGATGGGAGTGTGTGGGAGTATAACTGTGGCTGTGTAGACATAATGGTGGGTGTGCAGTCATAAAATGTTGGGTGAGTGGCCATATGATAGTGGGTTTGTAGCCTTATAATGGGTGGATGCATGGGTGAAGGTGGGTAAGTTGGCATAATATGGTTAGTTGATTAATGTATGAGGTCGGTTTTGGGAATGTATATATGATGCTGTAGTGTTAGCATCGGATGCAGTGTCTTTTTGTTTCAAAGGGTTTGAGTCAATGCAAACATTTTGTTGGCAGTGGGAGATGAGGCTTATTTAGGATAGTACTCACTGAGGATTCCTGTGTGGTAGGAACATCTATTTCTGTGCAGATTATTACTATATTCATGGAAAGCTTTCTTGTTGTTCGGTATTGTTTGGGAAGTGATGATAACTTTTATAGACAATGTACAACTTGCCCACTGGGGTGAAATGCCACTACTAAGATGCGGGAAATTTTGTTTAGATGATTGACAACTAATGTGAGGATTTTGGTTAGCCTCTATTGAATATTAGACAGAACCATTATAGCCTTACAGCCCGCCGTAGTGGGATATACCGGCTATTAAAGGCCCGCTTTAGAGTTAAAGGCCAGAGCCGAAGGTGAGGGACTTTAACAAGGCAGCGGGACTTTAATAGCCGGTATAGCCGTGCTACGAAGGGCTGTAAGGCTATAAGAACATGCTGCCACTAGAGGGCAGAATGTTCTAACAAATAAAACAAAGCCTTCCGGGAGCGCTAGGGGATTGAAATCCCCTCATGGTCCATGAAGCCTTTGTTCACAGCCAGAGCTGTGAACTAAGAAACGTTGGAATGTTGGAGCTCCGGGCTTATACCAGCCACTATAAGCCCGGAGCACTTCATTGTTTTCAATGGAGCTACCAACATTCCAATGTTCTAATATAGACTTATAGCCCGCCGTAGCGGGCTATATCGGCTTTTAAGGCCCGCTGCAGCGTTAAAGGCCCGAGCATAAGGTGAGTGACTTTAATAAGGCAGAGGGACTTTAATCGCCAGTATAGCCCAGCTACAAAGGGCTATAAGGCTATTAGAACATTCTGCCACTAGAGGGCAGAATGTTCTAATAAATTAAACAAAGGCTTTAGGGAGCGCGAGGGGATTGAAATCCGTTGTTTTCAATGGAGCTTCCAACATTCCAATGTTCTAATGTTCATTATACTATTCCAAGCCCCGGTTCTGAGGATACAAGGTTACCCCGTGGTTCATTACGAATATTATTACTGAGCAACTGGCACTACAGGAGAGGCTACATTTTACTAAAACTACTGTAGGGTAGTGGAGGAGAGGCTATGGGGTTACACTGGAACTTGTTTTCAGAGCATATTACAAGCCTTGAAGTAGGACTTTTACATAGAGACATATAAAGAAACCTTGGATCTCCAGTTTTACAGGCGATATATACAAACAGAAATGGATAATAGTTGCGGAGCAGAACTGGGAATGTGTTGTTTAAAGCACATCCATAAATTATAGAACTCCATTAAGAAGAGGTGACCCAAATGCAGGCCATTTCAAACAAGACCACCAAATATTCTGTAGAATCTGTCACACAGCAACCCACCAGCACCACACTATTGTGAACAACAAAATGAAAAATTACCCAAAATCAGTCAACATAAATTTTACTGCGTGTAATACAGCAAACTAGCATTCTACAATGACCTCAACCTTGTAGAATCTTTGTTTGCAGATCGATCCACAAACCAATACAAAATGCCCACTAAATACAGACTACTACTAAAATGATATTGACCAGCACAAATAAAATCAGAAACAGAGGTATACAAACAGATTATTAAACACAACTGATACGCATACAGATACAGAAATATTCAGGTCACTTATCTCCCTCGATTTATGAGAAAAAGAAGAGGGGAAAATGATGTTTCATTCTTGTGAAGTTACAAAAAACATTGAGATTGCAAAGTACATTTCTGGGCCTACACTCACTAAAAAATCTTTCACAAGAACTAGACCGCAAAGGGAATTTACAAATCATACGTATATGTGTCATTTCTTTTTGCCAGTGTACTTTGGTAACACTTAATGATCTATATTTATAAGGAATTGTTTTCAAATGTGATATGGCTCTAAATTGGACTGTTAATTAGAGGCCCTCTTTTATGGATGGCTGTAGACACAGAGCGCTTATTGTATAAAATCCTGGTAGAAAACTATTAAGTGTTGAGATTGTGGTCAGGTAAAATGAGTTTAAGCAGTCAGTTGTGACCTAATGAAGAGTCTTACCAAGATGAAAATACAGGGAAATCATACCATTTCTAAAACAATAAAACTAAATACATAATTATGTAAAAGTGTCTTCAGAAGCTCAGCATGGGACCCATTTCTTCATACAATTAGTATTGGAGCTTAGTATGGCACTGGAATATGAGCTTCCAAATGTAAATTGGGAGCACATGGCTGCAGCGTCATGGGAAATGCACAGCTTTAATAACTTGTTTTTTTTATATGGCGATAGGTAGACTTTGCTTTAGTTCTGGACTCATACTGCTAAAGTTCTTTTCCAAAAAAAGTGGAAATTACCTGGCCTCCAATTCACAATACTGCTTTTTCCGTCAGCATGTTTTAGATACAACACATTCAGTTATTGTACCTTACTATATAATTGTAATTTGTTTAAATCACCTTCAAACAACATCATTTTTCTTTGATGCATTCAAAAGATACACGCTCCATTTTTCAGAAAATAATTCATCAACAACATGAAACAAATTTGTGCTCAATATAACAAAACATTAAAAACTGTCAATACAACACAACTCGTGTACAGTGAGTGATTTATTTTTCAGACTCTTTGGTGTTGTTGAGCAACATACTAAATAAAATGTAGTTTGTTTGTGCCACATAATGCTCCATTTTGTGACACCATACGCACCTGGCAGAAACATTTTTTCCATTGTTTGTGGCAAGCACACCAGTAAACCCACTCTTTCACAAATTGCATCTAAAAAGGCTAATAATTTCCACTGAACTTAAGCAACTTGTAACATAATGTATTTTTTATGGCTTGGTAGAATTGAAGCCGCTGTATGCAAGATCAAATGCCCCCAATAATTATTCCGCTTGAAGCTCGCCATTAAGCACAGTCAACAAATGTACATATTTTATGATATTTAAGAAAGGCTGTTTTAGACACAATGGTGTAGTCCGCTTCCGAATTACCCTAAGTACCAGGAGGTGCACAATTTTCATGTTATTTAATGCAGCCATATTGGATGAGAACCCATTTCACAGCTTAGTATTGGCAGTCATGGACACTATTAAATTCTATTTCATTCAAATTATGTTTTTAAATACACTAAGAGGTTCAAAGAATAAAGTTGCAATTAACTTTTTAAGTGAAATGAAGGGTTTAGCAGCAAAACTGTGCTGTCATAAACATAGTTCCAATTGATTATTATAGCTGTCTCCTATTAGGCTTTCTAATTTTCTGAATTGGCTTAAGTCTCCTCACTGGATCAAGTTTAGATTGGTGATTATTCAACAGCACAATCAGCCTTTGAACAAAAGTTGTAATATGTCCAGTAACATGACGACCCAAGCCTATCCATTACATTTGAGAAGTCGAGTTCCCATCCTCCTCAGTTACACTACATTCTCTACTCCACACATCAGGGATTTATTGGCCATTCTACAAAAAACAGACTCAGAAAACTATGTAGCCATATACCTGGATATCCCCATTTCAAAGAATGGCAAACAACAGTTCTAATATACAGTGAAGAAAATATTATGAGAAACCTACGTTGCAGACAAATAGATAAGTTGGAAACTGATGTTACCATCTCAGATTTTTATTTTTTTATCCATAAAAACGAAATCTCTAAAGAGGTATATAGGAAATAAAAGGGACTGTTACTATCACAAAGTATCTAGGAATTTAAAGCGAACATGAACTTAACATTTCAGGAATCTCTCCTTTTAGTAAGAAGCAATCAGAAGATTGACAATATCACACAAATTCCCTCTTGCCACACTTGACCATCCAAACCAAACATCAACACTTCCAAACTATCAAATATCATACGACGCAACAATAACCATAATTACACAATGGCTGGCGTCAAAACTACATATTAAATTGTTTCTAGACAGGGGGTCAAATGCACATCATATACAAACTCCAACTGATTACCAGTGCAGTAATTCTGGTAGTAGTCCATATACCGGCCAGTCAAGTCACTGAAGTATCAATGACTAATCTTTATCATCTTTCAAAGACAAGCAAATCTAATACCAACCCACATTGAAAAACAAATAGGCCTTACCAGTGCAGAATCTGCGAAAAAACATACATTGGATAGTTAAAGCCATTAAACAAAACAAAATGCAATATTCTTTACACCTAATGGCACGTAGTTCAGGTACCAAAAGTACACCATTATGATGAGCTGATAGCACCAGGATAGAGTTTTACCCACATGAAAGGAGAATCAAAGACAGGTAGAGGGGGGTGATACCGAAACATAGAACATCAATGTCCCACTCAGAAATACAAGATAAGCACTTTTCCTTTGAGTGAATGGTCACACAGCAATTTATTAACTTGAATACTCTCTCTAACACAACATTTGTCTATCTACCTTTTTTTTAATGAGTTTTATATAGCGCAAACTTGACCCGAAGGTATCGGGTATCAGAGCGCTTTACATAGCACCAGTTGCGTTACATGAGGACACATTCATTTTTTAGGCACGGGGAGATTACGTGATTTGCCCAGAATCACAGGATGTTCAGCGTCATTGCCGAGACTCGAACCCAGTTCCCCAGATTCGAAGTTGACCGCCCTAACCCCTAGCCGTAAGGCTAACTCCTCTCCTCTCCCCAAGCACTTCAAATAGAAGTTGGAAATCTATTTCATAGTTTTCCTCATATGACTGGAGGATATTTACAATTTGTATACATTCACAGACACTCCTGGAAAACTGCAACAGACGTAAATCTCCAGGATTGCTCCATTTCCCAAATGTACTTCTACAGATTGCACTTTGATATATCAGGCATAGTTGTGCTTATGTACAATTAACTTTTTTTCCTCAACAAAAAACAATTTTCTAGAGAGGCCTCTTTTCTTTAAGCCCCATTTTCACAATGATTTTTTTTCCTCCATAAGGAGCAATTTGCACGCAGAAAAGACCCTACGGGCTACTAGCCTGGAAATTACGTATTGTATTTTGCAGGAATACCGTTTCCAGCATTTTGCAGAAATATATTATCAAGAATGCTCAAGGTATGCAACTGCTTACAAGAGGTCTGGGGTTAATCAAATACCTATCGGTGTGCAGGTGTTTTCTTTCTTTTACCAAGTGATGCACTTTGAAACGACCCTTCTTATCGTAAAAATCCACAAATTATGATTCTCTGTTTCAAGATGTGAAATGTACAATCACAAGTTGATTTTCTTGTGCAGCCGACAACTACTTAGGTACACAAACATATGTGAAATTTACAAAGCAGAAAGAAGTGTAACACGTGTCTGCATGTACTACAAAAACATACATGCATTTATTATGCAATATTCTAATAGAATGTGTTTTGCGGTTTTTAATGTTAAACACGTACAATGTAGCATAATGCGATTACTAAATACTTAACTCTGGTGTCTTTTCCTAAGCAACCTCTGCAAACAGACTCCTTTAACACTTCGACTTGCCTCGGTTGACATCATTACACTTAAATATTTTAAGCGACTGCAGCAGCTTTTAGTGGGTTGAGTCAATAAGTGATTCCTGCTAGTAATGCTTTTAGCATCTCACTACCGGTAATCCTATTACAAATTATACTTCTAAATTTTGCACACTAATTAATTGTTGAGAATTAATTTGGAATGCTTGCACGTATTTGATAAACGAGTGCAATTAAAAATACTGGTTTTATTGTATATGAGTATCAGTATGAAAAGACCATCATAAATTAACTTTCTTCCTTAAAATAGGGATATGTAAATGTACGTAATGTTCAAGCTGTTCATCCAATAAATCTCTTCCAACACCATAACTATAAAACAAGAAAAAATAACATTTCTTACAAGACTCACTTTAAAGATTTCATAAATGTTCATAAAAAAATATGTTGTGGAGTTCATTAAATGTCCATCTAGCCTAGTCCACTATATGCAATAGCAAAGTAATGGCAACCAGGGTTTTGACCAATCGCTCATCTTTATTTAGGACTGCCTAGATTTCTAGATGCAACAGCTAATCAGTATCTTGTGAAAACGATTAAAGATGAGCTGAGACCAAAAAGGAGCATTTAGACTTAGTAAATGCATTAAGAATTTGCCCACTTTCATCACCACAGTCCCAAACGGCTTATTCACTTATTTATTTATCAATATAGGAATCGATAAGTAAAGGATATATACCATAACTTCACTTGTGGATTAAATGAAACACTCATGAATTCCCCCTTAATGAACCAGATGCACTTACAAATGTTAGAAATCAGGTTTCAGATGAGATAATATATCACTTTACGCCTACCACTTTGACAGAAGTGACTATGAATGTAGTATCACAATTAAGTTTGAATATGTGTTGCTATTTAGTAACATTTCACTTTTTGTTTTTGTTATTTATTGGTATAAGACTGTAAGACCATAGGCATTTCATTTGGTTTTTCGAGTTATGGATTCTGATCCAAACCATTACTTGGAAATTTCACATTTTTTCCAGTTTTAATTTCTAGCCATAATTCCAATTTAACGTTTGGTTAGTTTTAGTGAATTTGTGGGATTCTTGAGCATATTCCATATCCCAGAGTTCAATGCACCCATCCGCCCCATAGACAGCCACCCTTTGCTGTTCAAGGCCTTCCTTCGACTGTGCGCAGCTAGCGGGGATTGCCGCATGGCCTGACTTTGCGTCCGCACACTCAGGTTTGACTGCAGGGCTGTGGCAGTCGCCACTGCGTAGTTTTAATCTAACTCATCCTTTCCATTGGAAAGACTATTTGATTTTCTAATAACTTCTTTTAGGACTTAAATGTTTAACATGTTTAACCCAGTCAATCACATTTTGATTTTTGTTACACAATGTGACTGGCTGTAAAAATTCAGGGCCACGATCAGAAAAAGAGTGCTGCAATGGAAGCAACAGTACAGGGAGGCGGAGGGTGTTCAACACAGATCATGGTTTAAACACACCTCACTCAGGGCCATAACCATAGTTATGAGGGAGCGATCCAATGGCAGCAAGTACAGTGGGGTTGAGGGTGTCCAACACAGATCCAGATTTATGCATTCATCCAACTCACCCATATCAGCACTCAGCTCAGGGCCACATTCAGCTTTGAGGGACCATTCTAATGACAGAAAATCTACGGTGAGACAGAGGGTGTCCTACGCAGGTCTAGGCATACATGCATATACCACTGACCTATATAAGCACTCAGGACCACTAGAACTGATTTGAGAAAGTGCTCCAAAGTAGCAAATGTATAGTGAGGATGCGGGTGTCCAATGAAGGTCCAGGTTTATACACACCCGCGAATGCATGCACAAGCATGCATGCACGCACACCAGCACTCATTAGATTAATGAATAGTTCACTTGTTATAACAAACTAAGCAAGGCCTTTTAGACTCAACATGCCTTATTGTGTTACTTGCCACTTGCTCATAAATATGGCACAAAATATAGGCACAGTTGGTTGATTAATCAAAGAATCACAATGTTGTCAAGTGGAGAAGGACAGACTGAGTGGTTTCACTGATCCTCAGTCAGCAATGTAGACACTCCACCACAATATAACAAATGCAATCTGGATTTAGAGTAACAGTTTGCAAAATCAATTGAATGCTTAAAAGTAATTTTTACAAATTAAATCAGAAGATGCTTCAATAATAACGGAAGTAAGAAAGAAAGCAATAGTCCTGAGCCCTATTAGGCTCAGATCTAAATGGATTGGGAGGTGGATGCAAGGTTTAATGTTAAAGAAGGTGAAGTGATGCCACAGAAATAGAGTTTGGGAAAATGAAATTGAATATGGATAGATTAAAAGTGGTTAATTTTTTCACATGGAATGTAAACGGGTTGAGAACTAGGAAGAAAGTATTACGGGTTAGGGAATTAAAAATAAACAGTAAGGCGCAAATTAATCTGTTGCAGAGACCCCTTTGGAAAGAAGTGAGTGTTAACAATGTATTAGTAAGTTACGATGGGTTCAAGAGGTAGTGTGTTCAGACCAGAGAGGGAGTACTAGAGGAATGGCCATTGTTATTAGAAGTAACTCGGAATAAGATTAGTTAAATATGAATCAGACCTTTCGGGTAGATGGCTAGTGGCAACCCTATTAATCCCAGGTAAGACATTGGTGTGTGCAGTATATTATGGGCCAAATAACGATAAACTGAAGGGTAGTGAGATCAGTGGATCACTGATCCCATCCTGTGGCGCACACGCGCGTTCCTCTCGTAAGAAAGAGGTTCCAAAAACAGTTTCTTAACGTTCAAGTATGCTTTTATTCAGCAGTCTTGTTCTTGATTAATTATTCATTTCTTTCGTAGATTACATATGTTCATTCCATATTTAAAATTTTGGCACTGTCCTTTGTAAACATCCAATGCATTTCGAGGCATGTCCGCCCCTTCATCAGGGAAAGGATACTAAAATAAAGTAAAATGGGTTGTTGTAAGTGGAGGTGTAAACGGGTGGGGTCTTCGTGCTGTGGAAACTAGGCGTGGTAGGGGGGAAGGTGGTGGGAACATATGATGTTATGGGTTCACCTTAGAAAATCCCCAACCTGTGAGAAGGGTGGGGAAGTGTATGAAATAATGCTTACGAGCGCCGGATTTCTAACGCTTCGTGAAATCTGCAAGCAAGATGTACGTGAGTCAGAAAATTACACAAAGCCCTAGGTGGTTTCAATCAATAGACCTATCGTGCAGTGTGGCTGCCGATGTGTCGAAAAACTAACCTGGTCACAAGTGGTCGTGAGTCGTAAGGGTTCCGTACTTCATCGCCGGTCAGAACGGGGACGTCTACTGCCATGCTTGATCATTAGGTCATGTGAGGTTATGACAGTCACGTGATCATTGAAAGTGACGAAAGCCTAAGTGGAGTAGTGTTAGGTGGTCTGTTAGTTGGGAAATAGTGCAACAGGGGTAAAAATACGACGCGGTGTTTAGGTCGGAGTACATGAGCTTGTAAAGAATATTTTTGAACATTACATAATGCATAAACAGTGAAAATTAAAAATGGGAATTAAAAAAATGAAAACATAAACAAATATAAATTAACTGTGTGAGGTGGATACACACAGGTATCACTATGTTGCTCCAGTTATAGCATTAATAACATTAGTCATATTTATAGGTAGCAAGAGAGTTCAATTCTGTCGTTCAGCCCAAATGGCTTCTGGGTAGATAGTCTCTGGATCCAGGTGTTTTCACGTTGAAGGAGATATTTGGTATTGTCTCTACCTTCCATTTTCGTGATCGTTTCAAGTATAATGAATTTCAGTTGGGAAATGTTGTGTTTTTGTTCTTGAAAATGAGTGGCTACGGACGATTTACTATTTTTTAGTCGGATGTTCGACTTATGTTCTGTCAGCCTAGTTTTCATTTTTCGTTCCGTTTTGCCAACGTAGAGTTTTCCACACGGACACTTCAGGGCATAGATGAGATTACTTGAATCGCATGTAGCATTAACTTGTAGTTTTATTGGGTTACCTCTCCTTGGGTGGTTGATTACATTTCCTTTTATAATGCTATTGCAATTCCCGCAATTTAAGCATGGTTTAGTGCCAGTGTAATTTGTCGTTGGAGTGTGTTTGTACTGAACGAGTTCACCTATATTGCGCGCTCTGGTAAATGCGAATAGAGGAGGTTCCTTGAATATTTGGTTGAAATCAGGTTCCAGATTTAACAATGGCCAATGTTGGTATATTATTCTTTTGAATTTAGAACTCGCTGTTGAATATTTTGAAACTGCCACTATACGGGTTTGTTGTTTTTTGATTCTCGGTTACAGAAGTTTTAATCTGTCTGTCTTAAGGATTTTACTTGTGGACTCCTTAATGATTTCCAATGGGTATCCTCTTTGATGGAATTTGTGACCAACTTGTGTTATTCTTTGTATAGATTTGTTAGGGTCGGATGTAATTCTTTTGGCTCGTGCCATTTGAGAAAATGGAAGATGTTTTTTCAGGTTGGGTTCATGAAAGCTTGTGAAATGAAGCATATTGTTCCTGTCTGTAGGTTTAGTAAACAAGTCTGTTTCAAATCCTTGTTGGTTGACAGAAACTTTAACATCCAAAAAGTTGACACTTGTATCAGATATTTCCCAGGTAAGTTGGATCCTTTCGTCGATTGAGTTGAATTCAGTTAACAAGTTTAGAAGTTTTTCTTTGGTGTTTTTCCAGACGATAAAAATATCGTCAATGTATCTGGTAAATAATACTAGATTGTCCGTCCATTCGGATTTGGAGAAAATGTGGGTCTCTTCAAATTGTTGCATAAAAATGTTGGCATATACAGGTGCCGCCGAATTGCCCATTGCCATGCCAGCCAATTGTAGATACCAGGTATCTTGGTATTTGAAATAGCTTTGATAGAGGGTGAATAGCATAAGTTCCATCAGGAATGTTTGGAATTGAGTTTCTATGGTGGAATCTAGCAGGGTTTTTTCAATTGCTTCTATGCCCAAGGAGTGTGGTATGGACGTATATAGTGAGCGTACATCAGCTGTACATAGGATCAGTTTGTCCTCCAGATTAATGTCAAGGTTGTTCAATTTTGAAATGAAGTCAGTTGTGTCTTTCGTATATGTCCAACTGGTTCGTGGATGCTTCCACATGTGGAAACTATTGGTCTCATGGGAGGGTCCATTAGGTTTTTATGAATTTTCGGCGCCATTCTAAGGGTGGGGCTCTTCGGATTCAATTTGGTTAGGAAGTTCTTGGTTCTTTCGTTGATGGTACCCTGTTCATGTGCCTTCTCTAGAATGGATATCAACGTTTTCATAAATTCCGCGGTGGGGTTGTTGTCCAGTTTCATATATATGTTGGTATCTGTAATATGTTCCATGACTTTTGAATCATACATACTTTGGTCCATAATAACTAGTGCTCCCCCCTTGTCGGCTTTCATACATTTGATCTGATCGTTTGATGATATCCTTTTCAAAGTATCTCCATCTTTTTGCGTGATGTTTTTATTGTGTTTCTTGCCGTGCTTGATGTTGAGTAGGTCTTGTTTAACTCTGTTTTCGAATAGGTCTAGTGTTTTGTGGCTTACGGGTGGTTGGAATGTGTTCTGTGGTCGTAATCCTAGTAATTGATCAGGTTCCTCTTTGGATTGTTTGGGTATGACGTTATCAAAAAAGTGGCGTAGCCGCAGTTTACGCATGAGTTTCAAGAAACTTACTTCCAGTTCCAAGTTATCTGTGTGGGTAGTAGGTACAAATGATGTGCCTTTTTGTAAAAGTCTTTCTTCGTGTTCAGTGAGTTTGTACTTGCTGATGTTGATGACCAGTTGGTCTATGTTTGTGTCTTCTTGGGTTTCTTGTCCTTGGTGGTTCCCGTTGTACTCCTCGTGATCGGTGGTTCTTTCTCCCTCTCTTTTTCTTTTTCTTTTATTCTGTCCTCTCCGGGGTCGCCTCTTTGTGCCTGGCCCTGTTCTAAAAAAGGATTTGGTTCTGTGACTTGACTGGTGGTTGGTTGCTGTGCTTGATCTGTATCTGTGTTAATTTTTGTGGGTTGGGCTCTTCTTGATCTTTGGGAATTGTCACTGTCTGATGACGATGTTTCTGTCTGTGAGTTATATGGTTTGTTCCTTCTTTTCTGGGCGTATATTTCCGCCCAAGTATATACTTCTCCGAGTCTGTAGTCGAGGGTATCCCTCTTATATTTACGAATTTTACGTTCGTTTATGTCATTGGTGTGTTTCTCCATTTGTGCTTTTATATCCTCTAGGATGGTGTTCAAATCTTCCTCGGAGAGCATTTTTGATAGTTCTGTAGTTGTTTCTTTGATTTCGATAGACAGTTCCTCCAATATTCCAGATAGTTCCTCGATAATTAAAAGGATAAGATCCAAGGAGCATTTATTCAAAATTTCATACCACTTCTCCTGAAATTTCTTCGAGTTTTTACACAGCGATGGTTTGAGGGCGATCCTTAGGCCCCTAGGTATACGTTGGTTACGGTGGTATTTAACCAGGGTGCTAGCGCGTAGCTGTTGGTTGATGCGTCTCTTGCTTAAGTATATTAATTGTCTAATATGTTGTTCTTTGGAGCGGGTGGTGGTTTCCTGTGCGTTTTCTTCCCTGATTAGTGCATAGATCCGATAAACCAGAGGCACTTATAAAGCTGGAATCTTGCTTATTAGAAACTACGGCACCAATTGTATTTGGAGGGGACTTTAATTTAGTCATGAATACAGAATTAGACCGTACATGAAAAGTTAAATTTATTAGCCCTCAAAAAACATTTTCCAGACTGAGGAGTATGATAAGGGAATTTAATCTGATGGATATTTGGCATAGTAAGATGGGGGAAGTTAGAGAGTTCACCTTTTACAGTAAAAAGAAATAGGCATCACTCTCGTATCGATTATTTTCTGTTGGGTCAAGAGCTTAATGGAGATGTGGAAGAGGTAATCCATATTCCAGCAATTTTGTTGTCAGATCACTCTGCAGTAGTTATGTCACTGGGGGTGCATCCAAGAGAGGGGCCGAAACGGTGGACGCTGGACAGGACTATATTGTTGGATGAGGATGTGGTTCGTGATTTGGGGGGAAAATCTGATGATTATTTTCAAGCCAATATGGGATCGGCAAATAGACAAACAGTCTGGGATGCTTTTAAAGTATACCTAAGGGGGATTTGAAGATCTATAATGGCGGGAAAGAGGCAAGTAGCGACGCAGGAAGAGGAGAACAGAATCAGAGTGATCAAGGTACAAGAAGGAGATTTACAGAGGCTTCAATGGATGGCTTGGATAGTGTGCAGACATTTAGTAAAGATCTGGAGAGGTTGCAGGCAGAATTTCAGGCACAGTTAGCTAAGAGGCTACTCGATGGATGAAAAGTGAGTAAGCTTCAACATTTTGCTTACGGAGAGAAATGTAGTTCGCGGTTAGCCTGGAAGGTTAAAGCAGATAGGGCGAGAAACACAGTACAGGACTTAATAAGTAGGAAGTCAGGAGAAGTACTATATGCTAATGTAGATTTATGTGGAGAAGATCAAAGTTTTATGAATAATCTATATTGTGAAGACATACAACTTGATCGAGAAAGTATAAAGGACTGGTTAAGAATGGCAACACTCCCTCAATTTCCTGATGAACAGAGGAGAGTCTTAGAGGGAGAGATAACTGATGAAGAGATTAGGGCGCAAGTTAGAAAAATGGCAAGGGGAAAGGCAGCCGGACCAGATGGTCTTCTAATTGAGGTTTTTTTATGCATTATGGATATAGTAGTTCCAGTTCTAAAAGCCTTATTCAATGAGATATATATTGATGGGGAAATGGTCCCTAGTTCCTGGTTAGAGACTACGGTCAAATTAATCTTAAAACCGAATAAGGACCCTCAGAAAGTGGAATCTTATAGACCAATATCCCTTCTAAACACGGACTATAAGATTTTCTCTGGGATTATAGCTTCACGTGTAGCTAAGGTTATAAAAGGGGTGAAACATCCCGATCAAAGAGGCTTCATACCAGGGAGGCAGCTAAATGAGCTAACTTTTCAGTTGACAAGGGTTGTGGATATGTCAGAGGCACGGAACGTACCTTTAACTATAGTAGCAGTAGATGCAGACACGGCTTTCGACCAGGTGCACTGGGTGTATCTGTAGGATACATTACGTAGTTTTGGGTTTCTGCAAAATATAGTGAGGGAGGTGCAAAATCTTCACTATTGCCCTAATGTGAAGGTATTGGTAAACGGAGAATTGCCAAATTGCTTCAGCAACTCAAGAGGAACAAGACAGGGCTATCCCCGCTTCTTTTTCATTTGTATATTTACCTTTAGCTAATGTGATAAGGGCAGACTAAACCATACTCTCTTTCAAATCTTCTGGGTTTGAAGTTAAATTGGCTCCATATGCAGATGTCTTGATTCTTTTTACAAGATGCAATTCCCAATCTGATGAGGAAGGGGGACAATTTTGGCGTAATCTCGGGGTATAAAGTGAACACAGGGAAAACCGAGATAATGGAATGGAACCAGAGTTTGAAGAGTCAAGGGGCTAAAACACAAATGCAATATCTCAGGGGACTGATTCCTCAGAAACTGGAGGATATTACTAAAATAAACTGGAAGAAAGTTAGTCAGGAGTTAGCGAGTATGCTGCTGAAATGGGCGAACCTACCCTTAAATATCTATGGTCGGGTAAACCTCATAAAAATTATTATCCTTCCGAAAATTACTTTTCTTTTTAACTCTATTAATTTAACTTTCCAGAAGGATGGCACAGCTAAACTTCAAGGGAAAATAGGAAGCTTTATTTGGGCATCCAAGGGTCCTATGATAGCCTGGAAAAAATTAAGAAGGAGGCTAGAGGTAGGAGGGTTGGCTTTACCAGACCTGCTTGCTTATTGTTATGCTTTTCACTTTAAGACTGTTCGTATGTTGGCAAATAAGACAGATAAGACTTTTTGAGGCAATGTTAGCGGATGTCTCACAAGGCCAGCATCACTTTCTTTTTAAATATGGGGACCCACAAGTTTTAGGTCTCGCTGAGCCATTGTGTTAGCAATGCTTGCGAGATATAAAGTAAGGGCTTTGAAAAGTGCTCCTAAAATGCGGATTGGGTACAGTGCATGTGAGCACAACCACGTGCATTGTGCACAGCTTTCATTTGCCACCAGACACATTGTGAGCGCGCTCCGCCTCTGCTGCCACACGCATTCAGCTCACCAGGCTGCACACCCCCTCACTCATCCAAATGCTCACTCGCCAATGTCCCTCCCACCCTTCCTTTGATCTCCGCTTTTCTTTGAACTTTCAGCGCGAGTTCTCATAGGCTCTTCGCCCCTTCCTGTAATGTCCCTGCCCCACCCCAGCACAGAGCACACATCGCTTGTTGTTTTATCCCTGCCTGCTTCTACACAGACCCTGTTATTGCCTTTCGTTCGCTCAGGTGGTCACCCCTCACCGCTTTTCTCTAATACATGTTCTTTTCGGTGAGTGTCCAACGCTCAGATTCTATAATACTCTGCTTGAACCCGGACCCCTGCTCAGTCCACGTGCTTAAATGCTTGAAGTTTTCCCCGGTTTCTAAATTTCTGTGCTGCTACTTATATCAAAAATTTTCCTGTGCTGGACTTCACTAATTGCTTGTTTTTTTTTTTGCACGTTATTTAAGCCACTCCCTTTATTACATTACCCACGCTGCTGGCGTTATTCTTTCAATCCTATTTTTTCTGCTGTACTGTCCCTCACATTTGAGCAAATTAAGGCGTTATGTGGGGCTGTTAGGGCAGGACGATGGTAGGTGGTATTGCAAGTTATTTCACCCTTCACCCCCTCTCAACCCATAGTAACCTCCTTCAGCGCTGTGCACCCCTTCACACACACGCACATAGCTGACCATCGCTGCGTGCTCTCTTCAGAGAGGCCAGGTATTGGATGGGCGAACATCAGCCGTGTGATGAGACTACAGGCCAGGTAATGTCCCCCAAATGACTTGTGTTCCCACTATCTTTCCGCAGCTTGCGCCTGTTTAGTCCCACCATGCACCCAAATGTACTGCATTACACCGCATAATTTGGCGTCTTTTTTTTTTACTTTATTTTTTTATACCCAACCCTGCCGCATACTATAGCCCAATCCATCGTTGGTGCTTATTTATCTTATGCCACTAACAACCATTGACAAAGCCAATAGGCTCGACTTATTTTAAATTGCCAGTATGCTGCTACTCGTTGTATCATATATCTGGATGTAATGACAGAAACAGCCGAAATACAAGTGGGGCAGCACACTAAGCTAAGCACAATTTATTTTTTTTGCACGATATTTAAGCCACTCCCTTTATTACATTACCCACGCTGCTGGCATTATCCTTTCAATCAACTTTTTGCTGCTGTACTGTCCCTCACATTTTAGCAAATTAAGGCGTTTGTGGGGTTGTTAGGGCAGGACGATGGTAGGTGGTATTGCAAGTTATTTCACCCTTCACTCCCTCTCAACTCATTGTAACCTCCTTCAGCGCTGTGCACCCCTTCAAACACTCGCACATAGCAGACCATCGCTGATGGCTCTCTTCAGAGAGGGCAGGTATTGGATGGGTGTGTCTCCTGTTAAGGGGCGTTATTCATTCCAGTTACCTTACACAAGGTCACATTAATTTTCATTGTCCCGGGAATATTAGCTTATTCTTCCAGAACTATAGGATGTCGAACGACAGTCTGGCCATTACACCGCATCCTGGGGTAAGGGTAGAGGGGCAGGCAATTCCATATGGAGGCTCAGCTCGTCATGGGCTCGAGGTGCCAACAGGACCTCAGTCTGAGCCAGAACCAGGCATCTTCCCCCCCCCCCACCTCTTTACAGGCCTCTGCTCTGCTGATGTGGACGGCATTAAACAACAAGTGTACTGTAAGGTGATGCCACAAGTCCTCGCTTCCTTCATGATGGCTCTGCGCACAAGGCGTCTCTTCTCCTTCTCCTTCTCTGTAATCTATCTCCCGTAGCGCCTCGCTCTGCACACAGCTGCTTTCTCCAAGCGCTGCATGCTTCTAGCTCACTAAAGCTTGACGATGAGTTCAAGCGCAGTGGAAGACCTTTTACAATAGTTGACTAGTTATCTTTCATTTGTTTATTTGTGCATTTGGATGTTAAATAAGAACCGCTAATAAGGTGAAATCTTTGCCCAGATGGTGTTACTGTGAGTAAAAAAGACAAAATAGTTAAGTAATATAACAAAATGTGTTGCATTATGCCGCATAATTTGCCTTTTCTTGCCATATAATTTAGCGGCATACTTTGGTCCATCACTGCCACATAATCCCAGTGGTCCTAGATATAATGTTCTAGTTAGACCACTATTTCTATGTCAGGAGAGTTTAAAAGCTCAGAAATAGACATGTGCATACTTTTGTAGTCGTCTAGCATAGGGGCGGCATGTCGGGGTCTTGCACGTGACCTATTTTGAATCTATTTTCTAACATTTCGGTAGTTTTTAGGTCTCGTAGCGTTACAGCGCGTAAGCGCTGTCTCGCCGAGACTCTATTGTCACTGGGTCTGCTTCCCAGGAGACAGCACCTGGCCGCGCGCATTTTCTCTCCGAGGAGGCGATTTGAGCGGGCCACACGCACGCGAACGCGCGCGCGCTGTGGCCAGCTGCTGTCTCCTGGGAAGCTCCCACACAACACACGCATGCGCATTTACAGACACACACACACACACACACACGAGCGCCCATGCACGCACGCACATACATACAGAGACACACCCCCCCAAGCATTAACACACACGCGCGCACACACCCACACACACACACACGAGTGCACCGCCCCCCCCGCCGTCGCACACATACATACACACACGAGCACACACACAAGTCCACCGAGACCCCCCACAGCCCTTTTCAACTTACCAGGCCAATCTCGGGGGACTCCGCACGCGGCAGGCACCGGGCATGTGCAACACTTGCGCAACCTCCTTCTGGCGGCCACGGGGCTCTCCACGGCTCACAGGAGCCCCTGGCCGCGAGACGCTTTCACTCCGCCTGCCTCCTCTTCTGGTCCGGACGCGGCCCCGCCCGCCTGACTTCCGGTGAGGCTGCGCATCGTTCACGGCGCTTCAACGCTCCTCCCCCCCCACCCCCACCACAGAGCGTGTCTCGTTATCGTCGCTTTAGCGGACGCGCAGCCAATGCTTGTTTCCATTTTTTATCATGTAAGGGTCATCTACTATTGTTGAGCAACGTGCCTGGTATTGTCATCCTGCCTCGCAAGGGTAGAACTACAGAGGCTTTCACCTTCTCCTGATAGGACTCTTGTCCCAAAGGCGAATTGAGTGACTGCAATGACGACTTCTTCCCTCCTCGGGTCTTGCATTTTGGAGGTATTCATTCTTTCCCGTTTTTGCTTGAAGGTTGAGGCGCTGCGGCAGATTTTGGTGAACCGATACCATGCGAACATCAGACCGCCAAGACGGAGAGAGAGCCTGACGAGCTTCAGCAATGGCCCTCTGTCTCCTGGAGGACCCCACAAGGCAGGCCCTGGAGGTAGGCACCCTGGGAGCTGGTACGCAAAACTGACCGATTGCTTATAGTAGTAGTTCATCTGATGCTACCATGTTGAGCTTCTATTTTAGAATGTCCTGCTTTGTGAAAATAACAAACGCTTATTAAATACGTAGGGTGAGGTGCACCGGAAGCGGTTGATGTCACAGGCCATGTGCGCTGCTGGTCGCGAGTTGATCGATTTGTTTGTAACTTGTTTAACACTCAATAGTTATTTGCAGACACCAGGAATGGCTCTGCCAATTTACTTACTCCGGAGCGGTTAGCCGTTCGCTGCTCCCATCTAGCTCTGGCAGACCACCACAGCTCACAGCTCACAGCTCACAGCTCACACGGGTGTGCCAAAGTTCACTTACCCAGCTGCAGCGCCAGCAGGCTTATGCGGCCTGGGCAACCCTAGCCATCAACCTGCTCTTGCTGTGCTGCACCCCCTACTGTTTAACTGCAGAAACGTTGCTAGTCAATACCTGGCCTGCCAAACACCTCGCATGAATTGGCCAATGCCCTTCAAGCTTGAGTCTTAAACCTTGAGCCTGCTTCAGTCTCAAAGGAGAGTTTGAACCAACTATAGCACGTTCACCACACCGCACTGTCACATTGTGTACTTCGGGCCCCATTATATACAGTGCATGTCACCTCAGACACTCTTACTTATGGTAAGGGACTTGCAGCAGGCTGCATCTTTACTTTGCTTACACGCACAGTAGTCTGCAAGCTGCTTCTTCTGAGCTGCTGCATTGTCTGTGTGTGCAATACTGGAACCAGCACAGCTTTATTTGCACCTCCACTCTTTGCCGCATCTTTTGGGGTTAAATGTCATGGGACCAGATCTAAATCGTGCATGCGCTTTCGCCGTTGGCAATTGTGTTTATGGTTAATGTATTTCTCAAGCAGGTGAAAACAAGTGCACACCTAGCTTGGTCTCATCTGCTGTGCAGAAAAGGTCAAGCCCTCTGGCTCATTCCATACACATCTGCACCCTTCCCATTCAGCGCCCTGCATGCTCCTTTCTGAGGACAGTTTGGTTGGGAACTTCTGGGGACATGACTATTGTTTCAATACTCAAGGACTCCATGAACTTCCATAACCCATGATGCCTAGTACTGTTAGTGTCCTCACAGTCGGTTCTTTTTAGGTCTCGCCTAGCGACGCTTCTCGCTAGCGAGATCTATTGTCGCCGACTTGCTTTACGACGCGGGACAAGAAAGGTGCACGCGCTCCAAAGACATCAGCTATGAACGCGTACGACAACGTTAATGTGTGAATAATAACAGCTGTGAGCCCGTGCCTGAGGTGCATCATCAGAGCTGTGTAAATAATAACAGCTGTAAGGCCATGCCTGAGGTGCATCATCAGAGCTGTGTGTATAATAACTGCGTCAGCCCCGTGCGTGAAGTGCATCATCCACATTGCTCAGGTCATCCAAATTCCTGCACTCTCTACCACACTGCTTTCAAGAACAGCATACTCTTGCACACACTCTCACTGCTCACCAATTCAAAGTTTGCTAAAATATTTATGCAACGCATTGTCATAGACAATGCCAATTACTCAAACTTTAATGCTGCGAGACCTATTGCATTGTAAATGCTTGTTGTAAATACAGTTGGGTAATTTAGGTGGCTCCTGGACATGTCACAGCAGCTTCTTTTGTGGTCTCAGGTATAATCACCCTTGGATCTCAAGAGGCAAACTCTCGGGTCTCACCGGAGGGTCACTTTATTATCTCTCGTGAAGGTTATTTGAGGATATATTATGAGGGTCACTTTAAGAGCTAACATGGGGGTTACTTTATTAAATGCTTTAGATTTCACAGGAGGGTCTCCATCAGCCGGCCAATTAATCAATGTACTGGTACACTGCTTTTTCCCAGTGGTGATAGATGCAAAGCGCAAGTGTGCCTGGGATTTATTGAGGCTTAACAGCAGTGCAAGGTATAACTCGGACCGACCGTCAAGGGGGAGCAGGGAGTGTGGAAGCACATGCTTCAGAATATGTGCATAAACTGTGTGCTCCTCAGAGCTGACAACATTACACTTATCTGCCCCATCACACGCCTCAGCCACCCCACACACACACAGCCACACACAGAACCAACCGTTAGTGCACACTTTTACCAAGCATAGACACCATCAGTCATCAGTGCACGCTTTCACGGGCACAAACACCACCAGCCGTCAGTGCACGCTTTCACCAGACACAAACATCACCATCTGTTAGTGCACGCTCCCACCAGACGTCAGTGCATGTTTTCACCAGGCACACACACCATCAGCCGTCAGTGCACGCTTTCACCAGGCACACACACACACCACCATCCGTCAGTGAACGCTTTCACCAGGCACACACACACCACCAGCCATCAGTGCACGCTTTCACCAAGCACACACACACCACCAGCCGTCAGTGCACGCATTCATCAGACACACCACCAGCAGTCAGTGCACGCTTTTACCAGGCACACACACCATCAGTGCACGCTTTCATCAGGCACACACACCATCAGCCATCAGGGCACGCTTCCACCAGGCACACACACCACCAGCCGGCAGTGCAAGCTTCCACCACACACACCACCAGCCGGCAGTGCACACTTCCACCAGGCACACACACTACCAGCCATCAGTGCACAATTTTTACAGACACACACCACCAGCCATCAGTGCACACATCAATTGTTAACGCATCCACAATTAACTATAGTAACAATAGCAGTATGGCGCACTTTACTTTTAAACATATTAATTTAAAGCGCAGCATGCCACCATTTCTACAAAAATAAATAAATAAATTTTGGCCTACAATTTATAGACTTTTGTTGCAATTGGTGTTGCAATATTTAGCAATGCCAATAGCTAAAAATTAATTAATGCGAGACCTATTGCATTGTAAATGCTTGTTTTCAAAGGTGATGCTGAAGATTCTGAGGTCTGCTTTAAGAACTTGGATGTATGTGAGGAAAATCCTGGGAGTACCATCTTTTTCATCATTAGCTCCGATTTGGGATTCCCTGGGTACCCCAGAATGGCTGAGGGATCAACTTAGTCAGCCTCTAAAATCAGAGGGCATATGTTATTGGGCAGATCTTAAAATGGGCTCCAATCTAGTGAGCTGAGAAGCGTTAAGCAATTGTACTACGGGACAATTAACGAGGTTTAAGTACTATCAATTATGTCCTGGTGAGCAACACAAGAATGGGCACAAGAGGAGGAGGAATCGAAATTTGATCAGGTGATGAGAATTGATCAGTGGAAAAAGGAAATCTCCTCCTGGTATTGGGCCTTTCTCGAGACAGACGAGAAGTTCGAAACTGAAATTCCTAACATATGGGGTAAAGAGTTTGGTGATGAAGATTTGAAGCAAATATGGTATGATTCATATGGTATCTTACAAACTGTGGTAAAGCTTGAATCACTTAAACACAATCATTTGTTCACCACCTATAGAGTCTATTGGTCTCCAGCGAAGTTGTCCAAGGTTACGGGCAATATTTACAACTGCCCAAGATGTATGCACGTAGCAGCAGATGACTTACACTTGTTTATGCAATACCCCAAAATTGCATCTTATTGGACCTCGCTGTGTGATTTCATTCGAGAAATACTTGGGAAACCGATTAAGGTATGCCCTGCTTAATATTTTTCGGATTAAATCTAGAGGAAGAAGCACGGATTAACACGATTAGTTCCAAGTTTTTGTTCTATGCAATCTTGCTGGCAAGGCGGGAAATCTGTAGGTTATGGAAATCTGAAAGCCCCCCATCCTTTGCTGAGTGTCTTAAGAGTATTATATATACAAGTGAGTCGGATATGGCCTGTGATCCAAGAAGTAAAGATAAGATTTGGGTTCCATTGGTAGAGTGGAGAGAGAGAAGGCAAGTGGGTACAATGATTCAGCCGAACATGCTGTCGGCCATGGTGTCTCCTACTCCTTTGTGGTCCTAGTATGCGAAGGAGATGGAAGTGGAAACAGCAGTATTCTTGTGGGATACAATTCTTCCTCCCTCTTTCCGTTTTTTCTCCCAGATGGTTTCCATAGGGCTAAGAGTTAAATCTAGCAAGAATTGGCAGTATGAGGACCAAAAAAAAAAAAAAAAAAAAAGAGTGGTCACTCAAGGGTTTCTTCTAGAATCGATATGTTATGAAAAGAATCATAAATGTTTTTCCAAACAAATGCGATCATGCACAGCAGGCTGTAGGCCAAGGATGAAAAAAGTGGTGACCGTTATAATGAATAATTATGCAGTGCCTGAGGACATGTTTATGTACGTCAGGTACAGGGATTATGATACACTACTAAGAGCCTGATGTTGAAGAGAGAGGAGCAAGCTACTAGGTAAAAGGTCACCCGTTTGGAACCATTATTGTCATGTGGTTGGGACAATGTATGTAAAAATGTGGCATACATGACAGGACTATCCTAAGGTACATGACATCATGACCCTCTTGGTCACTGGCTACCTTGCATGCTGGAGCAACTAATAGTGCTAATGGGCACCATGCAAAACACAATGTGAAAACTTCTCAGTGTAAGAAGTTGAGTGTAGCTTTGCATGGACCATATATATATATATATATATATATATATATATAATTCACTAACACTCACAGCCCTGGATATTTATACTAAGCCTCTAAAGTCCTGTACCAAATATAAATGTATGCACTGATAAAAACAGAGAATAAGGAAATGTAATGTTACTTGCTCAGGCATGCAACACTCATTGGACTATAAGTGTTTCAGCCCTCCCATCATGTCTCTTAGCCTGGGTTGTTGCAGCTTCCAGGGTACACATAATTCTTTGCTGATGTGTGTTGGACTGTGCTGGATATTAGGCCCCAGTGACAGCTCTTACAAAGTATTTTGCAGTCTGGAAGAAAATGGGGTAGCTAGTAGAGGGGGGTGAAACCATACTCAAGCAGGAACCACTATCCTTGTTAGGGTGACGACACAAGCAAACCCTAAATGAACCTGTGCTCAACTCTCTGGTAGCTTGCACGGCGCAGTCAGATTTAACTTAAAAGCAATGAGCAAAGTATTTTTGCAACACTTCAAACAGTAACAGAGTCAAACAACACAAAAAGCGTCCAACGCAAGATTAGAAAAACAGAGTCAATTTTAATAAACACAACAATACCAAAAAGGCAAAAATCCTATTGGTAGAACCGGAGAGACATAATTTAAAAGATTTAACAGAAAATAGTGCCAAAAAGCACAAAGTGCCAACTGTGGATATCTGGTCGCGACAGCCCGGCACACAGTCACAAGTTCCGACTACAGGGATACAATTAGGCCCGCTGAACAAGAGTACCTTAAATCCTGGTTGCGGAGTGTTGCCAGGTCCTGTGTCAAGTATGAATGGCGCAGCTAAGGCGATGTGAGGTCGAAATCGGCGATGCGGCACACAGCGTTGGTTCAGGGGAGCTGCTAGGTTGCAATGAGAGGTCCTGCATCATCTTCGAGGAGGCCATTGACGAGGGAAGCTTCTGATGCAAGAGTCCATGACTGGGGTGGCACCCCTCTGCAGAACTCACAGTTGCAAGTTGCAGAGTCCAGGTGCTGGTAACAATAGACTAGCCCTTGGAGTCACTCTGGCGGTCCTGGGTACAGGTTGCAGGCTCAGCCCTTCTCACCCAGGCAAGAGGGAAGCAGTTCAACACAGCAGCCAGTAGTCCTAGGGACAGCAGTCCAGCAGTGTTAACCCTGTCACCAGGACAGCAGTCTTTCTTCCTGACAGAGTCTTCAACAGGTCCAGAAGTGTTCTGAAGAGTTAGTGTCTAACGTCCTATATTTATACCCAGTGTCTTCTTTGAAAAGGGAGAAACTTTTAGATGTTTCCCTTAGAAGTGCCCAGGTTCCTGCCTCTCCTGTCCTGGCTACAGAGTAACTACAGGGGGTATGCAATCTTTTGTGTGAAGGCAGGACATAGCCTGTTCAGGTGTAAGTGGGGCTGTACCTAGCTCCCACCTCCCGTCCAGCCAGTTATGGCCCATCCAGGCACACCTCTCTATTGTATGTTGCTTTCTAGTGGGAATACATAAAGGTCAACTACCAACTACACCTAGTCATGTGACACAGAGACAGACTGCAAGTACTAAATGGCTAAGGCAAGAAAATGGCAACTTTCTAAAGTGGCATTTTCAAAATTGTAATTTAAAATCCAACTTGACCATAATAGAGAACTTTTCATTACAATTCAAAAGACACAAAACATGAAGTGGTCTATTCCCATTTAGAAGTTATCCCAATTAAACGCAATAAGGTAACTCCAATGTTATTTTAAGGGAGATGCAGGCCCTGAAGTAGAGAAAACAAACTTAAGAGTTATTCCACTACCAGGACATGCAGAATTTAAAATTGCATATCCTACATTTTAAATACATTGCACCCTGCCCTGTGACCTGTTAAAGGCCTACCCTAGGGCCAACTTATAGGTATTCAAAAGGTAGGTTTGAGCCTGTCAAAAAGTTCATTTTGCCAGGTCAAAATGGCAGTTTAACACTGCACACACAGGCTGCAATGGCAGGCCTGAGACATGTTTGCAAGAGAACTTACGTGGGTGGCACAACAAGTGCTGCAAGCCCACTAGTAAGATTTAAGTTACAGGCCCTGGATACAGGTAGTACCGTTTTACTATGGACTTAAAAGTAAATTAATGATAGTCCCTTTTCAGTACAAAACCTATGCTAGTCATCACAACTACACCTTTGCACTATGGTGCAAGGATTTACACTTCACACAAGGCAGCCTTAAGGGCGTCAAAACAGGGAGAGAGGGAAACAGAGCCATATCTCAAAAGATATGCCAGTGTTCTGCTCTCTCTTTCACGCCACACAACAGAGCAACTTTGGCTGCTGAGCTGCACTCTGAAAAATGAGTAAATCTGTTGTTTAGAGCAGCGGTTCCAAACTGTGGTCCGGGGACCCCTTGGCGTCCGTGAAGCCTCTTCAGGGGGTCCGCGACTACTTTGAAAATGAAATATTGTTAACAGATTAATAACATGTATATAAATAAAGAAGCTAAATGTACAATTGAAAATTTTAAAACGCACTGTGAATGTGAAGGAATTTTAAACTGGAGGCTAATTAATTAAATTAGTATCGCAGATTGATTTGTAGGCACAGTGCAGGTACATCAAACAGAATATTGTATGGACGATGCGTGGCCTTAACTGAATGTAAAAGAGCTCCAACCTTTCTATTAAAATGACATTTTTTAATTTTTATATATATGTTTGAAATAAATAAAATGTAACATAATTTGTGTATTTGTTTGATGAATGCTTTTTTCTGTATTTTTTGAAATTCAAATCATCAACAATGCTTAGGCTGGGGTCAACGGCTTCCAGTAATTATTCGTGCGAGGTCCCCGGATTTCAATAAGGATTCAGTCAGAGTCCCTGGGTTCCGGTATTGATTAAGTGGGGGTCCCCAAAAGTCAAAAGTTTGGGAACCACTGCTTTAGAGTTTAACATAAAACGAGTGAGTTAAAAACATATATTGTTAGTAATATGCAAACAGACTCCACCTAGTGCAATGTTTTTGTTTTAATAAGTTTCTATCAGAAGGGAAGGATGCACTCCAGAACTCTATGTAGCCTCAAATGACGATCTATAAAAAGTTTTTTACTGGCTCTCAAGTAGTCTTTAGATTTGTAGTTTAACCAATTGCACACATTTACATTTCTTTCAGGTAGCAGGGGAGAAGACTGTTTTCTTTCTCCACTTGTTTCTCCCCTGTTTTCACAGAAAAGGGGAACCCTTCCCCTTCAGAGAGATGCACCTGAAAGTTGGCATTATATGTTCTGGAACACTTATGTTTTAATTTGTTGTTGTTTTTTAATCAACTGGTAGAGGAACTGGTATTGTTAAATTAAAAAGGACTGCGAACCCTTCAACCAAAGTTGGTGTGCCAAACAGGGAGATTACTTCCACTGTGTGGAGGCCTTTCTAAATTTTACCTGCCTGTATCCACCATGCCTCCGGCAGGGAAAATGAAGATGGTACCCCCACCAGGTCAAAGTTTACACCAGGAAAGCCAGCAGAGGCACCACCAGTGTAAACATCGACAATAAGTCAATCCTAAATAGAGCAGATGAACAGAGAGATTTCTGGGACTGAAGCACTGCAGTTATGGTTGTGCTCACACCCGCCTAACACAACTTGAAGCCCTTAGTTTCATCTCTGTCTTTATTACTGGGGCCTTGAACCTAACCACATGAAGTATATAGTGCTAAAGAAAATGCCAAAAATGGTCTGATAAACAGAAAAGCATTGTCCTTTAGAGAGTTGGACAGGATGGAGTTAGTTTAGGAATGTTCGGCTGCAAACCCTTTCAGTTTGTTTTTAAAATATCTAAACGATTAATTTAGCAAAATGCAAACTTGTAAGAATACACACTCATATCATACATTATACTTTGAAGGCACTGCATAAGTTTAAACAACTTGGGTGTTACAAATTGTCTCTTAATGCAATCAAGACCTCTCCTTTCAAATTGTATTTCTTAGGCCTTCAACTCTTTAACAGCTCCCAATGCAATCTGTCCAGTGTCAAAGTAACTATTTCTCTTCTAAAGTTGTTTATGACAATTTGGCCTTCTTTTTTCTACGACAAGATCAAGATATATTGCACGGTTTATGGTTTCATTTAGTTTCATGCAGCATAATTAGAAGCTTTTGCCCTTTTTGTCACTCTAGTACGTGCTCATCCCAATGGGTAAGAAAAAGGACAAGGTTTAATCTTTGTTTAGTCCCTAAAGTCAGGCTCCCCAGATGACACATGTCCAGTCAGGACACTAAATATATTACAACTGCTTTTACCTTTATCCTCAACACAAGTTTTCATCTGTCATTGTCTCTTGTGGATGGGAGAAGGGGGTCGTTAAAACCCTTATAAAGAAGTCAAACTTATGCCCCAGAGCAAAAGCTAACTATAGGCTAACTTTCTTTTGCCAGCAGCAACAAATATTGGTGATAAGTTTTTGCTCTCTATTCCATCGCGCGGAAGTCGATCGAACAGAGGGGTAATCTATTCTGCTGTTTCGTGGAGTTCCGCGCGGCATTCGATCTTGTGGGCAGAGAGCAGCTGTGGTCAACCCTGGTGGGGTATAAAATACATGGCGATTTATTGGCCTTGATCCAAGCCCTACATACTGAAAACTGTGCCCAGATAATCTTAGATGAGGAGGGAGGATTGTCTAGGAGGATCCAGATTGGTAATGGCCTGAGGCAGGGGTGCTTACTTGCCCCCTTGCTCTTTTCCCTGTTCTTAGCCAACTTGCCCTTAAAATTAAGAGAGGTTAGAGGGGCTAGCCCGAAACTAGGAGGTAATCATATCTCCTGCTTATTATACGCAGATGATCTGGTAATTATGGACCAGACGGAGATAGGTCTTCAACGAAAAGTAAACATGTTTAAAGAATACTGTCTAAATAAAAAACTAGCTGTCAACATGGAGAAGACCAAAATCCTATGTTTCGGTAGGAGCAAAATAAAGTTCTCCTGGTATCTTGGCTCAGAACTGCTTGAGAAGGTAACAGAATATAGATACCTGGGGATGTGGTTTGCGAGTAACCTGAAATGGTATACCCACCTGGTAGCTTTAAAAATGAGTGCTTCTGTGAAGGGTTTAAAAAGATTTAACAGTGTATATGGAGAAATGTCTGATAGGCCGGTTATAAAAGCCTACCTAGCAATGGTCCCTCCATAATTCCTGTATGGGGCAGAGGTACTTTACTTAAGTGGCAAAAATTGTTGGGATAAAGAGAAGGGAAATATCCTGAAAAGTCTGTTCTCGTTGCCAAGGTCATCTATGGTACAAGCAGACTAGAGTTGGGAATCACCTCCTGGGCTATAACAGCCTGCATGGCCCTAATAGGTTTTTGGCAGGGTCTAGGGTCAGGTGAGGTCCAAAAAATCTCTCAGTGGTGTAAAGGTGAAATTGACACCAGTGAGCTGAATTGGGCAAAAGAGACATGAGCCTCAATAAGCATAGCGCATAGAGTGCTAAAATTAAGGATATGCCCTCAGTCGCTCCATTTAACAATAGATAAGAAAGAACTTAGGTCACTGGGATTTGAATTGTCTCGGATTCATGACCGGAGTACCTCTCGCGAAAAACCTCAGTGTCCCACATGACCTTGGCTTGGAAAAATGATCTACATTATCCTAATGTAGACAGATTACCTAGCTATTGTTTAAGGCGTGAAGTGTTAAGAGTACGAATTGAGATAAACCCCTGCTATGCAAATAAAGGGGTTAAAAATGTAATGTTAGGTAGTAATGGTAAATGCACTTGCACTTTAGGTACCACCAGTGATATTTTACATATTTTATTGGATTGTATGAAGATTTTAGATATACGTAGGGAGTTTTTAGGCACGATTTTTAAAAAATACGGGATCAAGAATAGGATGCAAGCGGTTAACCGCTTAGTGGGAATGACGAATTTAGATATAGTGTGTGCCGTGGGGAAATTTATGAATAAAGTTAAAGTGTTCCTCAAATGTGCAGAGTAAATATTGTAAGCTGATCCCTTAGGATAATACGAGATTGAGCAATTATAGGATAATGGTACTGTAGGTGATATACAATAATGCACAATAATGAATTATTTGATTTTAACAATTTTAAGATGATATTTGCCTTTTAACTTAAAGGAACTGTGTTATTTAGGCATGAAGAAGATGTGCTACACTTTTTATGATGCTGACTTGTCTATGCTTTTTAATCGAATGAAATGCTCCTAATTGTATACCTTTATGGTCATAAAACAACAAATAAAGTTTTAATGACTGACTGTCTGACATTGTCACTGCAAAAGCATTATGCACTGAAAACACTACCGTGCACTACTTCTTCCAGTTTTAAAATGACAAACTGGTAACCATATTGTCTGCCTGGTGCATCTCTTGTGCCCCATTCAAGGGTGTCCCTTTTGCTACCTAGGCCAAGCTAAACGCTATAATCAATATAGACAGTGAGGAACAACTATTATAGAGAACAGTCATAGTCCTTCTCAAAGGAATTTTGGAGAAATTTGTGCCAAATGTTGCGTATTATATAGAACATTGTCCCTTGAGGATTTAATAGCAATGTTTATATTTTAGTGGATTGGACACTTAATGTGCTGTGTTCTCAGAGCAGAACTGAAAGCATGGTTTGTATTATAACATACATTATTAAGAGGTATGGATTGTATTTCTGTTGGAGTTACCTATTTGCAAGACATTGCTACCCATTCTATGTCTACTGGCGTATGAAGGGATACTTGTATTAAATGCATGCTAGAACACTACTGGTTGCAAAGTTATTTCGAGCAACTACCTTTTTGCCAGTTTTTTTATGAATGGTAGCTTCCTGTGTGGATGTAGCTCAGTCATCTCATAAGAGAATTGCTCAACGTGGGATGTTATTTTATTTTGATTTAGGATAGCGCAGATTCCTGGCATAGAAATTAACAGGTGGTAATATTCCCAACAGAGGAGCACTCACTTATTCAATTGCAGAAGGAATGGAAGATCACTAGCAATCAAACCTGTGACGTGCCAGTCACATCCCGAAATCAAGTACACTTACCCACTACTAAGCTCACTTTTCAGTGACATATACATATGTGACCTTAAACAAGCATATGTTTCAACGTTCCGATGAGCAGAATTAAATTGTACCTTTGGTCAACAGTCAGGCAGCAGCTTCTTTCTGAAGACATAAAAATATTTAATGTGCTCATTGTCATTTCACAGAAGGAATTTTTGGAGCATTGGCAAAAAGGGTAAATGTCTTCAAACAGCTTTGCGAAAACTGGTTATAAAGTGCTTCGTACTGAAATCTGTAGAAGCTGTTTTTCAGTTGTCAAATCACTCCTTCGCTTTTTAAAGATCGTTATCTGTATCCTATTAAGCATTGTAAAATCCACGAAAACATGTTTGTTGTATTTGTATCAGGTTTGACCAATATGTTTAAAATCACAATTTATTGCTGGTTTTTATTGGCTATAAGCATAGCTCCGCCCCATTGTTTAAAGTGTTAGCTTTGTCTCCATTAGTTGACCCGTTAGCTCCACTCCTTGAAATTTGCATCTAGTTGAGCCTCTGCGCCTGTTTGTGTAATATCGCCTTGGTCCTGATGAATATTGCTGAGAGTGCAGCATTACCATGAATAACATCATAAACTGATTGTAGTCATGCATGTAATGTTATATTAACTCAGCGTAATGGATACATAATTACCAGACGTGGGCCATATAAACCTCTCAATAACAGACTAAACGGGAAATGAATAACTGACCATTCTCTGCGGTCCGCCAGAGACTAGAAATTTTGGAGCAATTATCGACTGTAATCCAGAGCACCATGTACCCATATATTTTCTGAGGGGCACAGCTTACTATAAGTCCGTGTATGCTGGTGCTTAGTAATAGCACTTATTTCTGGGACCAGGACACTTGGCATTGTTATGTTAAAAATATTTCTTAAGCGCGCTTACACCAGGCGGTTTCATGGCGCTGAGAGAAGAGGAGCTGAGACGTAGAGTACTTATTGGTATGCTTGAGAGAATAAGAGAGTTTTCAGGAGAGTTCTGAATTTAGTGTAACATGTGGCAAGTCTTAGCTCGTTAGGGAGGGAGTTCCAGAAACGGGGGGCTAAAGAGGAAAATCTCAGACCTCCGTGCTTTTTCCGTCTGAAGGTGGGAATGGTGAGCAAATGCAGATGGGAGGAACAGAGCTCGCGTGACGGGGTGTAGCGTTGGATCCGGCAAGAGATGAATGCAGGGGATTGGTCGGCGAGAGCTTTAAAGATGGTGCAGCCAAGTTTGAAGAGGCAGCGTTTGGCTACATGTAGCCAATGCAAGCTCTTCATAAGGAGACTGACGTGTTGGTGTCTGGGTTGGTGAAAGATGAGCCTAGCTGCCTGATTTTGTACGAGTTGCAGGCAATGAAGTTGGTAAGCGGGAATGCCGACATACAGGGCGTTCGAGTAGTCGATGCGGAAAGTGACAAGAGCCATGATGACAAGGATGAGAGCTTCCTTAGTAAAGAATCTGCAGATTTTGAGAATTCTGCGGAGGTGGAAAAAGCAGGAGGAAACTACTGCATCAATTTGGGGCTTAAGCGATAGGTCGCTGCAGATGATTACTCCGAGGCTCTTTAAAGAGTTAACTGGGTTGGGAGCGGAGCCTAAAGAAGACGGCCAGAAGCTGGGATTCAAGGGGTTGGCGGAACCTCCGACTAAAACCAGCTCGGTTTTGTCGGAGTTGAGTTTGAGTTGACTTTGGTACATCCATTCACTGATAAAGGTCATGGTGGTTTGAAAGTCAGTGATGGAAGTGTCAGAGGAGTCAATGTTAAAGACCAGCTGGAGGTCGTCAGCATAATTGAAGATAGTGACAGGATAGTTTCGTGATCAGGGGTTGCATATATAAATTAAAAAGAAGGGGTGAGAGGGCTGAGCCCTGGGGAACCCCACAGGTTAGGCTGGTTTCTTTTGCCGAGAAATTATTTAGGCGCACTGCCTGGGAGCGCCCGTCAAGAAAGGAGATGATCCATTTTAGGGCCATGCCCTGAATGCCGGCGTAGCCGACACGGACGATCAGGAGTTCATGATCGACCGTGTCAAATGCCGCCGAGAGATCCAGGAGCACCAGGACCTGAGAGATATTATTGTCAGCTCCATTCCTAAGTTCGTCCACCTCTGCCAAAATGACGGATTCTGTGGAGTGGGAAAGCCTAAAGCCCGCTTGCCGGGGATCAAGGAATTGAGTATGCTCAATGAATGAACTGAGGCAGTTCGTGACATGAGCCTCCAGAACTTTACTGAGGTAGGGGAGCAAAGAAAGGGGACGAAAATTGCTTAGCACAGCGGGATCTGCATTGGGCTTTTTTTAGTATGGGGACGACTGTAGAGCATTTAAAGATGTCTGGAACAACACCTGTTTTAAGCGAGGTATTGATGAGCGACAGCGGCGGGTCCGGGCAGGTGGTAAAGGCCTCTTTCAGGATATGAGGGGGGCAACGGTCATTGGGGGAGCCAGATTCCACTCTATTTAGGAGTGTCAGAAATTCTTCTCTGGAGATCAGAGGAATGCGGTCGAGCGTGGAAGGGCTTTTACAAGTAGCAGGAAGGGTAGAGGGGGAAGTGGGGGTAGGGGCATTCATCCCACCGGCCGCTGTCCTAATTATGAAGTGCACCAATACATTAGAAAGGGTTATCTGTACGTCCACATCTGCCCAAACATGATCCTTCCTGCCATGCCAATGCCTGCACAACACAGACATGAAATCTGATCATGAAAACTAAAAACTATAGTCCTGTGATTCTGCTGAAAACATGGGGCACAGGAAAGGCAGGTATGCTGTACAAATGCACGACCGGTGTCAGACTGCCTCTCTGCCAGCTGCACACACCTTGGACCAGAGGCGCTTCTCTACCCATGCACCACCCTGCTCTTGAGCAATGATCTTGGATTCGGACTGCTGCCCTACCACTCATCAGGCGTTAGACTAACGCATTTCAGTGTGGTGGGCCACATCACCCCAGTGAAATACCTTGTCAGGCATTCTAGCGCCTCCACATCAAGCCGGAGCTCTGCTAAATGCACATTATAACTTAAGCTGGAGAAACGGTCCAGCAGGCTTGGCGGCTGGCTCAGGCTGCTCGTAGGCAGTCCTAGCTGCTCTGGTAACATTATAACAACATATGATAAGAGGATTCTTCACCCAAGACACACGATGACTGACGTCAGAAGTCAGTATGTCCAACGGCTAGTACTGACACAGTCAGTTAGGGTGAGCTTGTTAATAGGCGCACAGGGGGACTTCCTGCGCGCGAGGGCGTGAGTCGAACGAACAGCAATTAATGTTTGTTGGCTTCTGGCAATGCAGTGCAGCGGCAAGCAGCTCACCGCTGCACTGTAAATCAAATGAAGAATTCCAGACACAACCCAACTCACCCACCTTCGGCCACCAGCTATGGGGCAGCTGATCAGAGTGCTTCCAGTTTCAATCGCCCACCAGAGAAGCACACCACAGTCCAGGCTGTGCAGCTGAGCTGACCTGAATGCCTGGCGTTAGACTGCTGTGACCTGCAGGAGAATCTGAGTGGTACTGATTGCCGCCAGTTTACTGAATTGCTGTGCTTGCCTGCCACCAGCCGCGGTGCGTCTATTGGGGCGTAGGGGCGTAGCCCCACAAGCCCCGTGGACGCGCTGTTGCAATAAAACAAACTGGTGAGGTGACTGTTAAAAAGTTCGAGCGAGCGCCGCCGGGAATCCGGGAAGCACCCGAGTTATCCAGGAGTGGGGAGTGCAGGGGGGCTGGTCTGGTCTGCTGCGCAGCTTGAGTGACAGTCCACGACCACGTGACGCACTCAGCTGCAGCAGCAGACAGCCAGCCAAGGTATCTAGAGACTAGTAGCGCGCAAGTGATGCTTGGGGCAGAAACTTGCCCACGCATGCGCATCAGTGTTCCCCCATAGGGGGGTGCTTGTTTAAGCTGGCCGCAGCCCCCGGCTTTACAAAGGCGACACCGGGCGAGCATTCATGAGCCCCCATAGCCAATCCTAGCGCTGCTTGCAGCGCCAGGATTGGCCGGTCACCGCAGGGCAATCCATTATTGGATACCGCGCTCGTGGGTGGTGCACACACACTGCATAATGGCCAATCACTGTAGTCATGCAGTGATTGGCCATTTTGCGGTGCGCGGGGTCGTGAAATACAACAGAGCGATTTTTTTTTAAATCACTTTTAACAGCTTTTAACACACTGATGAAGGCGCACCGCATCCATTTCCAAGAGAACTGGTCAGCAAACGTAACTATTGTGAGTGACAGGCCTGCAATGAAAATCGTTTTCTTTTTAATGTCAGGTAAGAGCTCAACACTTTGCAATGATGAGAGAGGGCCGACCTTTCGTTAGTCCTTTGACGAATATGTTATTGCCGTGTTTAGAGGGGTCCAGACCAGCAATGTAACCCCCGATTTCAAAGGGTTGTTAAGCTGAGTTCTGTGTCTTGGAGGGTACACAAAGTTTGCCTTCATTGCAAGTATAGGAATACTTTCCATGTCTGGGCAGTAAAGCAAAGTGGTGGTGGCAACATACCACGTTTTTGTAAATTATTAGTGTGACCAAATATTTTACTAAACCTTCTCACGTAAAGTTCTGCTGTCAGTGCACCCTTTCACCAACCACACGCATTACCATCCAGCTCTGTACGCTTGACAGCCACACTCAGTAACAGCTCTTACTGCACCTCAAGCCACCACTACACGCTTCCACCAAACACACACACCAACAGCCATCACTGCACAATTCCTACAGGCACACAAATCCACCACCCATCAATGCACACACCAATTAATATTGTACCTATCGCACTATGCTGCACTTTACCTTTTAAAGATAATGCGTTAAAGTGCAGCATGCCACCATTGATAACATTCCAATCCAACACACATATCTCCAACACACACCACATGCTTCCACTCCAAAACACATGCCTAAAACACATTGCCATTTACATTGCCATTATCTCTAACTCAAACAAACCCGAGCCCTAATGCATTCCTAATGCTTGTTTACCCTTGGTACAGCATAGCAAGGTGTGTGAAGGAGTTAAATACTCTGAGTGGGGATGTAGTACTTTTTACAACCCTCCTGATTTGCTGCACAGAGGCCCCTGTCCCATCCTGACCCCTTTGTAATTGTGACCTTAAAAGCTTTGCCGTTCAAGCTTTTTTAGTATAACCGAGTAAGTGGCATGACATTTGGGAAGGTGATTTATCACAAGAGCTTCTTGTGTTGCACTGCTGCAATATATATGCGGAATGACACCCCGTCTGGTGCTGGCACGTGGCGGCTGGAGGGCCACACTACACCCCGACTGCTACTGTCACATGTACTGCAGCGGCTGAAGGGCCACACTACACCCTGACACCCCCTCAGATGCTGGCACGTGTACTGCAGCGGCTGACGGGCCACACTACACTTCGTCAGCCCTTTAATGCAGCAAGTTGCAAAGGTCATCCCACTATCCATGGCGGCCTCCTGCAGAAATGGCACGTGTACTGACACCTGCATTAACATGGCTGCAATGACCAGACCCTTCTCCCCCCCCCCCTTGTCGGGGCAGCACTTGCCCTGCAGTAGCTGCACCACACTCCAGTGAACACATTGCTGCAGCGGCTGCACAGGTCACAGCATTCTCCCTCCGCCCTCCATCGCGGGCATCTCTAATGCTGCAGCTGCTAAGGCCAGACTGCCCATGCCACCCACTTCAGGGCTGACACATGCACTGCAGTGCCGTCAGGAATCGGCCACCTGCCCTGGCTCCTGTACTGCAGAGGCACCATATCCTACAAAGAGCACGCTTCAGTTTGTCGCCCTCTGTGTGGCACTGATGCTGCCAGACGCTGCTTCGACCAGTCACACCTGCGTTGCCATGCACCATCATCTGCTCTAAAAACAACGTAAAAGGAAGCTTCACTGTGTGCTCCTCGACACCCGGGGCTGGCGGGTGTCGCAGCGGCGGCTGCTGACAGCTTGAATTTACATTGTCAAGTCCTCCTATGCCAGGCAATGCCTCCTAAGCATCCACACCTTCCAGTGCTCCGAGCTGGCATCGCTCCACCCTTTCTACCCTTTCACTTCTTCTGGGAGCCAACCCTGCTGAGACCCTCGAAATCAAAACCTGAAACTGTGGGAATTTCTTTAGCGCCAGTAACCCACCACCTTCAATGACCTGACCTGACCTTCTTTCTAAAAACAGCTTCACATTGCCCCTCACTCCAATGCCAGTGCTTCGCCAGAGAGTGCCACTATAGTCCACACGTAGAGGAGAAAACTTTCCCCTCAATTCGGCCTATTAATTTCTCTCACTTTCTCTGACAAAGATCTCACAAGCAGTAAATGAAAATTTAACAGTCACATTAGAAAACATATAAGAAAACCTTGCTCCGTTTTCTATCGCTTTTATATATCTAACAAAAAAGCTCAACTATTTATAACTACCATAATCTTCTACACCCCATTGCTATATCGAAAAAGGTTACATAGTAAAACAGCAGGGTTGTAAATAAGTGTTATGTTATCAGCATTAGAATTGGCCATTTCTGCCTCACAGATGTTTAAGTAGTACATGCTTGGCTTTCTTCACAGTTTGGGCTTTCCACAGACAAAAGCCACAGTAGTCAATTGTTTTTTGATGGGTCTATGGACCTATAGATTTGTTCTGTGTTGTCCTTAGTGACTGTACCTGTTGGATTAAAGGACCATTACAGTATTGCAGTTGAGTTTCCACCGACTCTTTGCAGTTTATATTTTGGGTGGTTGAGGGTGTGAGTGAGCTATAGAACTTTTACATTTATGTCATTCACTGAGGTTGAGCAATTGTCTACTGTTCAGTCAGTTGTGTGTGGGATGCTGAATTCAGCACCAGAGCATAATAGGGCGGAATGTATGAAGCTCTGTGGTTATACTGAATAAGCAGCTACCTATGTTATGCCATCTATTAATGTAATAACTGCACTTTCACAATTGCTTTATTAACCTTCCTGCTTTCTCAAATTTGCTTGAAAATGCACCATTTTTCTTCTTTTTTTTCAAAATTTTCTTGAGGGGGGGTAACCCCCCAAACCCATCTTTTGGGGTGCGGGCTCGCTGGCTGCGCTCGGTCGCTACGGTGCTGTATGCTAATCACTTTGCGGCCCACCACTTTCAAATGTCACCCACCGCCCCTGCCTGCCACCCTTGCAGCAAAGAGTAAGTGGAATGCAGTATCTCTGCTTTAGTTTTAAATTCAAATACAATTTTCTTTATAATAAATAGCGCACCACAGGCTGATTAGCATAATTTTCCCTGATACCATTCGTCAGACAGTTACACATTCACAACAATAATTTAAGATGGATGATGGAAAAAAGGCATGGTCACCGAACGGGGTCTGAAATCAATTTCACTGTATATGCGGCCTGTAACTGTAGCATATCGTTTATTGGGGGGGCAGGCTCCTTTTAATGCACTCATGCCTCAACAACCTTGCTGGCTCTGTCACCAGCCATGAGTCAGTCAGGCCGACTACTCAGAGACTCTCGTGTGAGGCTTGCTCAAATCTGGTCAGTGCTGAATGCCGCGGAACTCAAGTCCTCGGGTCAGCTGACCTGTCGACTCTAAAGAACACCTGCCAAATGTCATACAAATGATTTAAAGTTCACTCATTCAGGTTATCATGCATTTGATTCTAGATTGTGACTTCAGTGATTGCAAATGGATGTTAAAGTTATTAATTTCCAGTAGGGATCACAATCTCTTGTGTTAAGCTGAATGGTTGTTCCAAAGTGCACTAAATTACCTAAGGTGTCTGAAAGTGCCACGTAGAAAGCAGTCAGAGAACAGAATTCTCAGAATAACCCGTAAAAATTAATTTACCATTATATATGGAAAACGATGCACTCAAGTTGCTCTCCTTTCCTTTCACCACTGCCACTCCTCATCTTGCTTGCCGACCTGTGGCACAGGGAGACAGCTCAACTAGCTTCTCCCCGCCACACCACAGGGCAGGCTTGATTATACCCAATATGACTCTGCTGTATTTTTATGGTTTAAATCTTTTTATTGAACAATGCAGGAAACAATTGTGCAATAAACGGGAAACTCAAAGCCCATCGCAGCTACTAATAGGTGCATTAATATTACAAGAAGCAACAAATAATAGATACATTGCCGCTCACCACCCGAAGAGAAAGAAGAAGAGGAAGCAAGCACAAGGAGAACCACCCCCCTCCCCGGTCCATTACTTCTATACAGTGCAGTGTGTCATATATTAAACTAGATCAGTCTATGTGGAGGAGTCCGGTGTGGTGAGGCACAGAAGATGTAAATATCTAGGGCAAAACAGCTCCCGGAAATCTTGAGCTAGCAAAGCGAGGAATGGCCGCCAGAGGTCACGGGAGTAAGAGCCTTTCCTGGCCAGGGTAAGATATCTTTTCCATGCCCAGCAGGTGCCACAACCGCTGGTACCACCCTGCGTATGTAGGAATTAGGGGGGTTCTCCAATGTATTTATATGTTCTGAATGGATCTGCCTAGTGCTATGGCTATCTGCTTCCCTCGCCTAGACTTCAAAGGGTAAGTGAGCGGATTTGGTACCCCCAGTAGGAAGTTCTGTGTCGATATCGTAAAGTATTTGCGTCCAGTAAGTCCAGAGGTGTTTGCATGCCCACAAAAGGTGAACCAGTGTGCCCCTCATCATACAGTCAGGGCACTGTGTAGCGTTAGCTTGGTTGAGTCGCTCTGGGGTGTAATACCAGTAGTAGACCAGCTTTGTGAATGTTTTGTTCGGCCGTCATGTGTTGCTGTGTGGCGCCCCTTGTAGCACGCACCCTCCCACTCCTTGGAACTAAGACTCCGCCCAAGGTCTCTCTCCCAGCGCGTGCACCCCATGTGTTAAGTGTGGGTACATCGGGACAAGAGCATTTTATACAAATCCGAAATCAACTTCTAGTCTGAAGACTGTGTGATGAGCCAACGCTCATAAGGGGTGAGAAGCCTAGTAGCCTGCGTTCGCTTACCAGGGTGCATGGCCCAGTTTCACACCTGTAGGTAGTGCAACCGTTCGGATTCGGGAATGCCGTAATCGACTCTGGTTGTGAGAAGGGGATAATACAACCCTTATCCAATAAGAGGCCTAAGGCTCGGCAGCCAGCCTCTCTCCACAACGGAAAGGACTGCGAACCCATCCCGGGGCTAAAGTCCGGAATATCAAAGAGTGATGTGAGTGGGGAAGGGAAGGTCGTTAGGTCATGACGCAAATTGGTCCGGTCCCAAACGTTAAGGGTGGTACGTGTCACCTGCAAGGGGTATAAGTTGGGCGGGCATTGGGATTTCAGGAGAAAGGGAATTTTCATGAGAGACGTGCCAGCGACTGCACGATCTTGAAACAGCCAATGTCTCGGATTCAGCTAGGCTCCATTCGACCAAGTGTCGAAGCTGTACAGCATTATAGTAGAGCATGAGATCTGGTATTCCAAGATTCCCTTTGTGAGGTGGGAGAAAGCTGACTAACCATTTAATTATCGGCTTGTGCCCCAGCCAAATAAAAAGAGAGAGTTCCGACTGCACCCTGTGTAGCCAGTCTGTAGGGGGCGGCAAGGGGAGAGTCTGAAAAGGGTACAAAATTTGGGGGAGGATCGTCATTTTAGTGCCCACGATGCACCCCAACCACGAAATCTGATAGTGTTTCTATCTCGGCAGTGCAGTGCAAATGCGTGTGTGGAGTAGGGAATAGTTGGCCTTCGCATGGTCTGCAAGATCCGCACGTGCTTGAGGTGACAAGGACAGATTCAGCGCCGTCGATTTCGTCAGGTTAACCTTAAATCCGTCGGCACTCGCAAAGGAGTCCAATTCCTCCAGAAAGGCCCCCATAGCAGTCGCAGGGTTCGTTGGGGTGACCAAAACGTCATCCCCGTATAGACTTATAGCATGCATATGCCCTCTGAAGTGGATGCCCGTGATCTGAGGGTTGTCCCTGACCCTCTGCGCCTTGGTTCCATATAGAGGGCAAACAGCAGGGGTGACAAGGGGCACTCCTGTCTCGTACCACTACTAAAAGGAAATGGGGTGGACGTGTGACCGTTAATTCGTACTGTAGCTGTGGGGGAGCGTTAGCAGTTAAAAATGTGTGTCTGCATCTTGTCTCCCATGCCGATGCGGATCAGTGCCTGCTCGAGATAGGGCAGTGGACCCGATAGAAGGCCTTCTCCACATCAATGGTAAGGAGCATACAATCTCCAGGAATGCGGGAGGCCTTTTCAATGAGCTGTGTGACCCGTTTGGTGTCACTCGTTTGCCTCTGCGGAATGAATCCAGCCTGATCAGGGTCTACAAGCCCTGGCATATAGGGGGCAAGCCATGTGGCTAAAATTCCAGTATACAGCTTCAGATCAATGTTCAAGAGCGAAATAAGTCGATATTACCCAAAAGTCGTCTTGTCATTCCCTGGCTTAGGGATAAAGGCGATCGCTGCCTCCAGCATGGAGGAGGGGATCGCTCCGGGTGTCGCAAAGGACTTAAACAGCCGGGTAAGCAGGGAAGTAAGGGTTAAGCAGAACTGCTTATAAAAAGCTGCGGTGTAACCATCGGGGCCCGTCGACTTACCCAGCTTCAAACGAGCAATAGCTGCTATGACTTCCTCTGGTCTGATCTCCCTCTCTATATTAGCCGCCTGTTCCGGTGCTAAAGCAGGCAGACAGGCCAGGGCTAGAAAAGCATCAATGTCCGCCCTTTCTAAAGGCTATTCGTCGTAAAGTTGGGCATAAAAATCTCGGAATATCTATGCAATAGCTGCATCGTCCGAACAAAGTGCTCCAGTGTGGTCTTTAATCTCCTGGACTCCCTCGCGTTGCTGAACCTCTCGAAGCTTGTATGCGAGCAGTCGCCGACACCTATCACCAACAACATAGAAGCAATGTCGCAGGCACATTGCGGCGCATTCCGCCTTATCGCAGTCAATGGCAGCCAAAGATCGCCAAATGTGTGGGGCCCCGGTGCGTTGGTGCATTTGCTCTAACTCTCGTATCTGTTGTGTCAGTTCCTACCTTTTCTTTTTACGCTCCGCATTTTCTGTGGGAGAGATGGCGATAATTTCTCCCCTAATCACTGCCTTAAGGGTCTCCCACCGGGTAGAAAGAGTTGTGTCAGGGATGTCATTATGTAATAGATAGTCATCGAATGGGCGCTGTATCTGGGCAACCGTGTCCGGCCGATGCAATAGAGTGTCCCGGAAATACCAATGTCTGGTGGGTCGACGGATCTGTGGAAGGGCTAGGGTAACCACCACCGGGGCGTGATCGGACTGGGCCGCCACCAATATGTCAGCTGAGAGCGTGGCCTCAGGGAGAGCCTTCGAGCCCAAAAAATAGTCTAGTCTGGCATATGTTTTGTGTGCTTTAGAGAAAATGAGAATTCTCGTGACAAAGGGTGCTGCTGTCTCCTCAGGTCTGTAAGACCTAGATCTTGTAGTCTGCCAAGCCCTGCATGCGAGAGGGTGCCAGCCTGGCTTGTGCGCTGTGCTCATCTGTCTAAATCATTGTCGAACACCAAATTGAGACCTCCCCCTATCAGTATGTGGCGCTCCTGGGGTGCCGTCGCTTCAGTGAGCGCCTCGTGTAGGAATCATTCCTGACCCTCATTAGGTACATAGATAGACCCCACAATCAGAGTGTGTCCCTCTATGGTGGAGTGGTACGTGAGAAGCCTGCCCCTTATCTCAACCCCTTTCTGCACCACCTCCCTTGAAAAGCCCTTGAGACCAAAATAGCTAACCCTGCGGTCTTAGAGGGTTTGGAGGAAAAGAATTGTGTGGGAAGGTACGGGACCGGAACCTGTGGCCTTTGAGACCAAGTTCATCTCTTGAAGGAGCCATATATCTTCTCCTGTGCTCTCCAGGTAGGAAAGAAGTGCCCTGCGTTTAATTAAGTTATTTAGCCTCTCACATTAAGAGTGAGAATCTTAACTGTAGATGGTGGCATCTAGATCCTAGAGGATGGAGTAACGCCTATCATGAGCACCTGAGGAGTAAAGACCCAGGCAGGGTCTACAAGGGACAACTCTGCACGCCAGCGCGAGAGCGAAGAAGCAGTGACACCCCATGGACCGGGTACTCCCCTGAGAAAAGAGAGAAGAAAAGAGAGTAAGTAAGGAGAAGAATGAAGCAAAGACCCCCAGAACGTAAAACAGAGAGAGCAGGGCGCAATAAGCGCAATAAAGAGTCTGAGATTCGACCATTAGTGCGTCATACAAGGATGAGCAGACAAAAAGTCAGTTGGGTTGTCATGTGGCAAATGATATCACGACCCCCTCTCCCCCAGCCCCCCCAAGGATCAAAGGAAGGATACACCATGATAAACAGGCTCAGTCGTGTGATTGCCGTCTTGGCCAGTGCTTCTGGCAGGGCCTCAAGGGCGGCCTGTTGCTCCTTGTTGACCACCAATGAATCTGGGCGATTGATGCGTCGTCGCTGCTGTCTCCATTTTGGTCGACCATCGCTGGACCCTTGATCTGAGCGCTCTGGGATGGTGATCCCCAACAATTTGCTGGCTTCGGACAGGGAGCGGAGTTGGTACAACTTGCCATCGTGCCGGAACACGAGGTAGAACGGGTGCCCCCAAGAGTAGGGGATATTGCGTTGGCGCAGGACCTCTGTGATGGGCCGGAAGGTCTTGCGTTTCTGGAGTGCGATAGCAGCAAGATCTTGGTAGAGGATGGGCTCTGGTTGCGGAAGGTGATCGATGGAAGCGATCGGGCTTTGCACAGAATTCTTTCCTTGGTGTGGAAGTCCTGGACACAGACCAAGATGTCCGCCAGAGGCGCCGTTGCCGTCCTGGGTGGGCCCTCTCTGTGCGCTCAGTCCAATTTAAGATCAGTGTCCAGTGGGTTGTCCAGGATATGGTTGAAAAGCTCTTGCACATATTTAAAGATATCCCGGCTTCTACATTGGTGCCCACCCCTCAGATTCTAATGTTATGGGAGCGGTTCTCAAGGTCCTCCAAGTGAGATTGAACGTCCACCTGTTGCTCGTGTATTCGGATTACATCCTTCTGCATGGCCGCCAGTTTGGTGTCCCGGCCATCGCTCTTGTCCTCCAAGGATGCCACCCTCTCCCTCACCCTCTTCCCTATGTTGTCCACGTCTTTGCGGATGTCCTTGATCTCCGCTGTGAGATCATGCTTCACAGTCTGGAGGTCATCCCGCAAGGCAGCGAACAGGGACTCCAAAAAGGCCTGGGTCACAGGTGCATCTGCCGAGGCCGCCATCTGCGCTGACGCGCCGGCCGCTCGGAGGCCACCGACCCTCCACCCTGCGCCTTGCCAAACAGGTCCTTAAGTGATTTTTCTCTCGTAGCTGATTTGTCCTTTCTGCCCAGGGTGGATGTCATGCTCAGCTCCACCCCACTCCACCTGCGCTGACAGACACGGATTGGGCTATGTGAAAAGTCACTGCGGCACGGCATTAGCCGGTTCGACGGTCCCCCATCTCTTCCCAGGGATTGACTGTCCTGTTTATTTTTTGTGGTCACGCCTCAGCTAGGATAGCCTTTTTTCCACGAAACAAAATACTGGCCAGTTGCTGTTGTTTAAAGAGACTGACAGCCCGGGTATGACACTAAATAGGATTTTAAACAAAATCATATATATTTATTTGGAACATCGCTTTTTTGCCTTAGTTTCCTTTAATTATTAACTACAAATTGTTAACGTAGCTTAGAACACATTAAAAACTGCTTTATATTTATATTTGCAGTTTGAAGTATGCAAGGATAATGGATAAAAAATACTGTATTTCAGTGATTTTGCTTGTATTTGTACTAACAGAGACATCAAAATACTGTTGATGCTGGAAGAAAACTGGACAGGTGGCAACCCTAGCCTAAGCAGTCTCTCCCCTCCCAGAGCATTTCACCACCACCCAGCATGGGGGCTGCAAGCACTGAACCCTTCTCTTACCCTCCAAGTGTGTTGTGAGAGCAGGTGCTGGGCTGCAGTGCCTGGTGTCCATCCCAGGTGAGTGGAGAAGCCTTTGAAGGACATTGACATGATCCAACCTGCTGTGAGACTGAGTGACGGTATAACCTCCTAGTTGCTCTTACTATGCTATGCTATAAAACTTGCTGTTTAGGCTAGCACACAGCCATGAATGATCAGAACAATGAGATCCTCTTCTTAACAGCTGCAGTTCCTGCCTGCTCTCTGTTACTGAGAACTGCAGTCATGCAGTCTGTCTCTGGTTAGTGCTCTTCCATTTATGGTACTCAGGAGCAGTTTTAAGATCTTATTAGAGTTTCTCAAATTAGTGTGATGTCTGATATTTAAATGTTTCCCTCGTCTTCATTACTTGATTTTGCTTGCGAGAAAGTGTCACTCATAGTCATTGAACTGCCCCTCACAATTACACTGAAATTATGAAAACGTCACACACAGCAATCTGAAACCTTGGCAGCTATGGGACTGCCTTTGTAGCAGACTTCACTCAGCGGAGTAGGAGTTGGGAAAAGGCAGACACCAGTCAGCTCTTCTGCCCTTCCTCGAAAATTGCCAAGTGGAGCGAGCACTGTGCTTGGCATAACGGCACCTGGATGCACGGCGAAACAGCACATGGTGGAACGGTGCATAGCTGCCAAGGTTTCAAATCGCTGTGTGTGACATTTTCAAAATTTCAGTGTCATTATGAGTGACATTTCAACTACTATGAGTGACACTTTGTCACAAGCAAAATTAAGCAACGAAGACCAAGGAAACACATAACTATTAAACATTACACCCATTTGAGCAACCACGAACACTAAGAAGATCTTAGAACCACAGCAAAGCACCAGAAATGGAAGGGCACGAGAGGCTTACTCGCAGCCTAGGGGTCACAGCCCAGCCGCTGGCTGTTCTTTTAAAAAAAGACACACACTGACTCCCTGGCACCGTGCAAATGTTAAATGAGAAGGGCTTCACAGCCCGCCAATTAACGATTATTGTTATAAAAGGCTCTATTGTCGGCCCATGGTGCGCCTATTTCTGTAAGTCTAAGAAACGCTTGTTACACTCCCTTTCGTTTCTCCACTCCCACTCGCTCGCCCTTTGTTAGCACTAATCGTTTTCTAATTAAAAGTGTGCTTTAATTGCCCTCGGCCCCGGCCTGCACAGGCTCAGGCTGGTGCGTACCTTGGGCCCTTCCGCAGATGATTCGAGTGAGTGTGCCTGCCCTGGAGGAATAGGACTGTGGTGTTGCAGGCGGGTGGTGCCCCTAGGCACCGCGGGGACTCTCTCTGGCCTGCAAGGGCTGGCTGTGCCACTGCAGACCGGCTGGGTCTAGGCGAGGCGGCCGCTATTTAGAACGTTTTCTGCCCTGCCTGCGGCCTCCTCACAGTGATCGGGCTGCGGCTCTCCTGACTCCTCGTGAGTTAAACGGGGGTCGGGCGGCTAGTAATATTGTCCTGGCGGCCGCTCAGCGCTGCAATCCCGCCGGATCTGGGTCACCTGTTTTTAAAGTCAAAGTGAACAAGCTGTGAGCTGGTATGGCGGGGACGGACCCGGTCCGGTGCAAAGTGCCTGCAGAGGGGAGCTGCGGATGGCAGCGCCATCATTGAAATTGCCGCGCTGCAAAAAAAACTATCCAGCCCGCCCCCCTGCTGTGTCATGAGCCGCGCTGGCGCCGCAGCAGCACCATAATTTGCCGCATTCTGTTTCCAGGGCAACAGGCAGCTCCTGGCAGAGTGCAGTCGATACTTTTGTAGCGCTCTCAGCGCTGAGAGCTGGGCAAGTCTGCCTCTGGTTAACTGTTTAGGAACACGACGGAAGCAGGCGCACCTCTCTTGGAGCAGAGGAGAGAGCCCGGGCACAGTGACAGGCGCCGCTGGTGGCTCGCCTGGCAGCAGGTGGCAAAATGCGTGACAATGCATTTCAGTGCGGTGATGCGGATCACCGCACTGAAATGCGTGAGCGTCACACCTGTTGCGGGACGCTTGGCAGGCCTAACGGTGCGCAGATGCACGGTAGAACGGTGCCAAGCTGCACAGCGGAACGGCGCAAAGATGCACGGCGGAATGGCGCGTGGCTGCACGGCGGAAAGGATTGTGGCTGCAAGGCGGAATGGTTTGTGGCTGCACAGAGGAATGGCACGTGGCTGCATAGCGGAGCGGTGCGTGGCTGCATGGCAGAACGGCGTGTGGCTCCACGGCGACAGAGAGAAACACTAGTTGGACTGGAAGGGCTGGGTCCCCACTGCCAGGTTCACCTTGGGCCGTCAAAGTACAACCAAAGACGCCAGCAAGAGGGGAGAGCAACGACCGGCTTTCCCGTGACCACACAGTCTGAAAAGAGGTAGCAATGGATCCAGTAAGAGGGCCGAATGATGATGGTGCAACAGGCTGCTCAACATATTGATCCATCCCTCGATTGATCTTTAGCAGCAATAGACCTGAAGAGGAAAAGACGGTTTCATAGACAGAGATCGGTGACACTGTTGCTTATTTTAAAGGACTTAAATTGCTGTCAAGTAAAATAGGCTTTCCCTTCGTGAACAAGTTAATACAAAGAATGGTAATACTCGGGAATTAACAAAACAGAGTAAAAACATTTCAGCACAGTGCATGCTTTAGAATACGCCCGATGACAATGCAGCACAAAGGGCATTCACTTTAAACAATAATTAAAATGAATCATTACAAGGCTTCACTCCACTCCCCATTAAAACTCGCCATGACAGCCGTTGAAGATGGCAATCGCCTCTTTAGAAAGATTACGGCCACAAGCATTTTGTTTTCTTTTAACAACTTAATTACTGCCGAGGGAAAGTTCTTCAAGCTCTGAGCTAAGTTTTAAATAGTTAGCTTCTGTCAGCATCTGCGTACCTTGAATACTTTATTCACAATGACATCCTAATGTTGGGGACCAAAAACCAAACGGTGTTCAATATCGTGGCACAAATACAGACTGACGCTGTCTTACGGAGAAGTAAATGAGTGAAAACATCTCAAGAGTAAACAGCAGCAGAAAATAGGGTAGATATCAGCCAGTCTAAAGTGTTGATCCTGCTGGATTTCTAGACCGCCTTCGATATGGTCAACCATCGCATTCTGCTAGAAAGACTAGTGGCTTTGGATGTTTGTGGTACCATTCTGGAGTGAATAGAATCCTATCTTCAAGATCGCTGCCAGGCCATGGCTTTACACCCCAACTGCTCGGACTTCAGATGGATCCAACACAGTGTCACAAGGTTCAGCACTTAGCCCAGTATTGTTTAATATTGATATGAAGCCACTAATCTCTTTAATAAAAATGCGAATGACACATAGTTGATCTTGTCACTTAAAAATAGACCGATGACAAAGGGGATGATGGACGGAGCATTTGAGCAAATCAAACACTCACCCCCAATCAAATAATCTGGGTTTAATCCATCATCATTCTTTTGCTCACTCCACCACCCCAGTGCAGACATGGCCATATGCAAATCAGTCTGACCCTGTACCTCATGGGAACAGTTCAGCCCGAACTGTCAAGTCATGTCTTCCCTGGACAGGAAACCAGCACCCTGGGACCGGTTTCGGGTTCATAACCCTCATCAGCCAGGCTATCTTGAATCCAGTGGCAGAGTGAGCAAGGGACCCATGTCTGGGCATACACTGCTAACTTACGGCGAACAAAGCAATACCAAAGGGGATGATGGACGGATATGCTCAGACGTGAGCCCCGTGCTCTCCACGCCATTGGAGTCAAGCTATCCTGGCTGATGATGGCTGATAGCCAGAAACCGGTCCTAGGATGCTTGATTCCGGTCCAAGGAAGACATGGCTTGGCAGTTCGGGCTGGACTGTTCCCATGAGGCACAGGGTCACGGCTGATTTGCATATGGCCATGTCTGAACTGGGGTGGTGTGGTGAGCAAAAAAATTATGGATTTAGGCCCAGATCTCTGTACTGGAGGGAATGTATGACATTGTTCTGCACACTGTCCATCAACTGTTGTTTTTGCATTTGTCACCCCGAGTGGGACGGGTATGCTCAGACATGAGTCCCGTGCTCTCCACGATACTGGAGTCAAGCTATCCTGGCTGATGACGGCTGATAGCCAGAAACCGGTCCTAGGATGCTTGATTCCGGTCCAGGGAAGACATGGCTTGGCAGTTCGGGCTGGACTGTTCCCATGAGGCACAGGGTCAAGGCTGATTTGCATATGGCCATGTCTGAACTGGGGTGGTGTGGTGAGCAAAAAAATGATGGATTTAGGCCCAGATCTCTGTACTGGGGTGAATGTATGACATTGTTCTGCATTCTGTCCATCAACTGTTGTTTTTGCACTTAAAAATAGATAGCACAATGCTGTAGAAAATTTTCAGATGTGTATAGTAGATATTGTATTAAAAGATTAATGTAAATTCTCTCAAACTAAATGAGGACAAAACAGAATTTCTTTGCTGCTTAGTAAGTAAAATGTGCATGTCACTACCCTAAAAGTTCTGTCCTCAACCTACAGAGACTGAGCTCTGCCTTTCTGATGCAGTATGTAATCTTGGAGTTACTTTTGATGACCAACATCTATGCTAATAAAGTGGCCGGTGTATGTGTTGCACTGCTTAGCGGCCTCAGAAAGCGGTTTCCTGTACTACCTGCACATGCTAAGTCCTTAATTGTGCGTGGTATTATACCTAGGAGACTAGATTACTGTAATGCCCTCCCCATTGGAGCCCCTGACTACCTGATAAGAGACTGCAAAGAGTCCAGGTAGCTGCTGCTACCAAATTGATACTAAATAGATCCTGAAGATCCTCTGCATCCAATGTTGCTACCAAATTGATACTAAATAGATCCTGAAGATCCTCTGCATCCAATGTCCTCAGGGAACTCCATTGGCTCCCCGTGGAGCAGAGGATCCATTTCAAGTCTATGTGTATTGAGTTCAAAGCCCTCCACAATAAGGGCCCTGTACTGTTGCAACGCAGGCTGAAAAGATATGGGAGTCTTTCACGTTCAGCAACTACCAATCTCATTCAGGCAAATAGGTTCTGCAAGGTTCGACACAGTGGGCCAACCTCTTCAGTTAAGGCTGTTCAGTGGTGGAATAGGTTGCCGCCTACTCTGAGAACGTTTACGGACATGATGAAATTTAGAAAAACCTTGAGGACCTGGTTGTTCCAAAAGTAAAAATGCTTGTACCAGTGCACCATTCTCTGTCCCTATCTTCCTTCCAGACAATTAAAGCTCTCAGCTAATAAAATAGAATGATTGTGTAATGTTAGCAGCTTTAGATGTTTTGAAAATCTTTTGCCAAAAACAATCCCATTGATGAATAGACATTGATTGAGATAGGTCTAGTTCCCAGGACAATTCAATATGGGATTTGCTACGGGTAGTAGTGTGTGAGGATAGGGTTTTATATATGAAGGAAGCACTGGGAATTTAATCATGAGGTACATGGAATAACGGTGTAATAGGGGTAAACGAAATATGAATAGTTGCAGAGTTAAATCCTTGTAAACAGGTTTGAATAATAGGAGATAATTTATTGTATTGTTGAATACAAGAGTCTCTCTCAAATAACTTTATTTCGATTCCACAACGGAGTCATAAAAGTATACACCAATATAAAATACATAAACTGTCATAAAAAATCCACGATACATATTTACATATTTAGGATTTACAATACATTAAAATTAACCTTGATCATGGACATGACATAAAGTGCGAAGTTAGTTTCATCAACAGGCGAAAAATTTTATAGAAATTTTTCACCCACAGCTTATTTCAATATCGATTTCTAATAGCAAAGGCTGATCTAATAAAACTAAGTACAGCATTACAAATGTTTGGGGTTGACAAGGACAATAAATATTCATATCCCTCTTTGTAATATTTGTAATAGCATGACCCAAAGGATAGTAAAACTGGTCTAATAAAAGTATTTCTTGGGACCTTATACAAAGCAAAGAAAAAGATGAGGTGCAAAGTACTTTGCGAGACCCTATCATTACAGGGGCAAGGAGGTAGTCTCTCACACCACCCCCCTTGCGTTGGATAGGCAAAAAGAAAGTGTAGAGTACTGAGGCGAAACCTTGTCAAATAAAAATGCCATTGCGTATTGATGATATACGATAGATAAAAAGGCCGCAACAATTTGCCCCTAACATACAGTGCATGCTCACTATTCCTTAAGGTACCCAAATTAGAACCATAGGCATTTTTGATAATTAACTTTGAATCCTTGCTAATCATATCCGGGTTTTCAAACATATTACCTAACCCAATCTTGTAAAAGGTATCCCTAACATATAGGAGCCATGGAATCTCCCTATAGTGGTCAAGTTTAAGGCAATCTTGTAAAATATCCTTTGTCAATTTCAATTCTTCAGATTGCCAAACTTTAGACCATAGTAGTAGTAGAGCTACATGTATAATGTCACTTACAAACTCCATACCCACCTCCCCATGACAAAAACTGTTCGACGTACCCGATGGGACAGATAAAAGTCGTTTTATGAATTTATTCTCCATAATCTGCAACTTTTCACAGTTTTGTGACCCCCAGACTCCTGCACCGAAAGTTACAGCGGAGACACACTTGGCTTTATGCAAGGATATTATTTCTGCTATTCGCCGTTGACCTAATTTACTGGCAAAACGAAAAAGGGCTTCAGTTAATTGTGTAACCTTTTGGACCCGAGCTGATATCAGAGGGTCCCAATTCAATTCTTGTTAAATAGGTTACCCAGATAATTAAAATTATCAACTTTCATTATAATTGAGTCCTTTACCATATACCTGCGGAGTTTTACACTTCTCGGGCCGCAAGTCATGGCAAAGGATTTAGTGAAGTTGACCCTAAGATCTAAACTTTCCATAAATGTATCAAAAGCATTCAGACAGATCTGCATGCTATTGGAAGTAAGGGTCATTAAAACAGTGTCGTCTGCGTATGACAACATTGGAATCCTTTTGCCATTAGCCTGTGGAAGGTCAGCGCCAGATTCTAACAGAAAACTTTCTAATCCATTGGTATAGACCAAAAATAAACAAGCATTAGAAATGCAATAGGTCTCGGATTTATTTGAGTTAGAGCTAATGGCATTGTAAATGGTAATGTCTTTTAGCCATGTGTTATGGAGTGTATGCAGCACTCACTCTGCAGCACTCACTCTGCTGCACTCACTCTGCTGCACTCACTCTGCTGCACTCACTCTGCTGCACTCACTCTGCTGCACTCACTCTGCAGCACTCACTCTGCAGCACTCACTCTGCAGCACTCACTCTGCAGCACTCACTCTGCAGCACTCACTCTGCAGCACTCACTCTGCAGCACTCACTCTGCTGCACTCACTCTGCTGCACTCACTCTGCTGCACTCACTCTGCTGCACTCACTCTGCTGCACTCTGCTGCACTCACTCTGCTGCACTCACTCTGCTGCACTCACTCACACTCTGCAGCACCAGAAGAGGCTTGGACGCGCTGACTGAAACCGCTCATTATCCTAAAAAATATTGAAGGCATTAGACGAAGAAAAATAGGCACATTCGCGAGTTCCTCTTAAAGATATTTTAATGTTTTGAATATTGACGAGCCTGGTGTGGTGTGCCGAAGTCTATTTTCGCAATGACATATTTAAACAGTAGAGGCGTGGTCGGCAGATTAAAGTTTCTATCAAACATTGAGCCAGCAAACAATTGTGCCTGTTCACGGAGCAAGGACCAGGTTTAACGCTGGAAGACCCGGACAGGATTGCAGGACTGGAGCGAGGTGTCCTATTGTTTATGTGGCTGTAATGTGGCAGCAGCCTGAGCGGGATGGGTCAGGTGTCTGTCTCTGCGCTTTCGTGTCAATGCACCGTAGTCTGTAGGAGTGATTCGTGATAGACACATTCTAGGAGTATATAACTATTTTTAACAGTACCGTTTGTGGTATATGTGTTTCTAATTTCTAGCCGTGGGCATTGATATGTGAATTTGCCGCATAAATCCAGTCTCCATTATTGCAAGGAAATGCACATTATATGGCATAAGGCGGCACATTGTGTCAATCTAATCTCGCTTTGTTGTCTTTGGAACAACGAGTAGTTTTGTCTGGGCATAAGTTTCAGCTCATTGCTATGCATTCGGCTCACAATTTTGCCAATCGGCTACTAAAAGGTGAACAGTTAACCTTTGAAGTGGCATCTCGAGTTTTAGTAACTGTTGAATCTATTGAGCTAGAAACTGTGTCTGTCAAATGAAAATTGTACAGCAGAATGTGGCAAAGCCATAATTATGCTGAAAACGCCGCATTAATATTACCGCATAATTACTACAACCCTGGTAATTGCTGCTGGTAGCAAATGGAGTCTGTTTCTCAAAGGTGTGCCTGTTTTCTTAAACGGCCAAATGCCCCCGGTCTCCTTTTAGTAAATGTGCAACTAATGTGTAGCGCCCAATGTCGGCCTTTTGCAGTATGTAAGCGCTAACAGCTTTGCCAGATAAAGGAACTAGGTGCAGAAAATAAAGAGATTTTGTCCAGGATCACATAACATATTCTGTGGGGGCGGTGCTCTTTTAGTCCTGTCTAATATGTTAATATTATTTGTAATAAAAAAAAAATGTTATGTGCGACTTTACCTGTCCGGGTTTCAAGATGTTGATTCTGTGTAGCGCTCAATTCCTACGCCGCTTCTAAGCACGGTGGTTAACGGGTGTTATTACTACCCAGTGTCTTAGTACTCAGTTTGTCGACCTTTGAAGGCTGAAAGGGTTAGTTGGCCCCTGCAGGGTTTGACCCCGTGCGCTGCAACACCAGCTGTCACCAGTGAACCCTTAAGGGGCGTTAACAGATGGGCAGATTCCCCACAAAGGGCATCTGCTTTTAAGTAATTTAGCCGTCAGATCACACGCCTGGGGAAGTAGCAGTCCTTTGGGGGGCGGCACTTGTACTTTCTGCTGGTCTCTTGGGGCGCTGCGCGTCAATCTAATGTGAACCCAAGACAGGCTGAAAAATACGATTTGAAACGGCGACGCACTGTATTTGAGCGCGCCTTTTTTTGCACTTCACAGCGTTGGGGCTAATGTGTTCACAGCCTGTGTTTTTTTCAAAGTTCGGTCTTGGCCTCAATTACGAAACCAAAAAAAAACAAATATAGCTTGGAGTTGCAGTTCGGTTTACCTTACCTGAACTTTGAAATAAGAGTTGCGTGTGGAAGCCCAGTCTAAACTGGAACAGTTTAGATCAGCAAGGGGTGTGTTCCATCATGGTGAGGATCCGAGTTTGTGATCCGGATGAGTGAGGCTGATGAAGCCCTTTCCCGGCCTGGCATGCAGCAGCTGCGCGCTGAGCGCTGCTGAATGGTGAACGCGCCCGGCCATCTGGATTCACTTACGGAGGCACCCTGACAGCTCCTAATTATAATTAATGTACTTCTTTGCGCGAGCACGAACGAAAAATGCCCAAGATGGCGGAACAAAACTACATTTACCCTATCACTTCAAGCCTATTAAAACGACAACACAACGAAGACGAATCACTGGCCAGATGACAGAACACGCTAAGGAATGTGTGGAATTTGTCTCGCCAAAGCCCTAGGAGATACTTGTTTTTTTTTTTTCACATTAGGATCTCGAAACTCCTCCCACTTTCAGTGGGAGGAGTCCGAGCCCTAAAAAGGAGCTAAAATACATCCCTGGCGGACACCTTCAGTGGATAATATGGGTCTAGTCTTCTCCCCACCAGGGCCATATCTAATTCTCACTGTTGTGGCGGCATGGAGCCTGCAAGAGTCAGGAAGATTGAATTTCTCTTGGAGTTGGAGGAAAGGCATGATCGAGTTATTAATTAGCAATTGATGTAGTGCCAATCAGTTTTCATTGCAGAAAAATCCATTCTCCACAAACTTAGACTAAACTCCTTTCTTGCAAGATTCTTTAAGATGTGCCAGACTCACTACATCTCTTTTAAGACAGAGTGCATTTACTACAAAAAGAAATAGGCATGAACAAACAAAATTATTAATAATTATTCAACATGGCATAATACTTAATTTAAATTCGGCATACATTTATTAATGACTTTATAAAACTATTACGTATAGCACACCTGTACAAAGAGAAAAGACCACTGCCATACACAGGACATGAGAGCAGCCTTTCAACCACTTACGGATTTATTGACAGCCCCTTGGCATTAACCACTTCAGTGATTTCACCGCCTATAAATATTAATGCCTTCATGCATCAAAAGTAATATCTAGCAATATCATAAGGATCATAAATGTCAAGTTTCTGACAGGCTGTTTCACTGTGAGAGTGGGTGATTTACATGCTGTAAGGTAATGCTTGATTCAATCATGAGTTGCTTTATTCGTGCACCTTGAAAGTATATGTACCACCTAAGAAAATGTATTTAATCTGCGAGCTCAGGAACAAACATAACTATTAATGGTAAACAGAAACACAAGGCTTCATCAAAGTCAATAATTTCATATACCCGACCACATCCTTAAGTGCCAATCGCAAGTGACTAAAATGAAAGAGTGAAACTCTCTCTCCCTCCCTCTCCCCCGCTCTCCCTCCCCCTCTCCCTTACCTCCTTCCCCCTCCTTCCCCTCTTTTTTTCCCCCCTCCCTCTCCCTCCCTCCAAATGAAAAAACAGCAAGGTTAAAGCTTAGTTATAGTTAGGTAAACGTTCTTTCCTCTATACAAATCAACTTTAAATATGCAAACTTGAAAAATTCTAAAGTTCTAGTTATAGCTTTCATTTACAATTTATCCACAACCTTCAAATTACTATAAGTAGCACACCTCATTATACTCTTTTCAGCTGGCTAGCCAGATAACACCAACTATAACTCACTACTCTACCATGTACTGTGTTGTGTTAAAATATGTCATTTAAGAAGTTGTAACTGTTGTTATGAATGCTATGATTTCACATGCTATAAGTGATGTAGTATGCAAGGGTATAACCAGTGCATGGAAAAGGCATGGGTTATAGTTATTGTAGTGTTGCAAGTGAAGTGACAAGACAGTGTTCGGAGCTGCGCTAATTATAATAATTTGGAGTGGCGCATAAATGATAATTTAGCAATTTTTATTGTTTGTGTATTTTACGTTGGGTTTGTAAAGAAAGAATCAATAAAGTATTTCTAACTATAAATTATTTTTCCATTGTATGTTAACGGTTTTTCTTTTTTAACCCCTTCAGTACAGAGGACGCCTTTAAACCGTCCTTTGCACCAGTCCTTGTGTGAGGAGGATTACTTCAGGCCGTCCTCGCACCGAGGCAGTAAATTGATTAGGTCCAAGCACCAGAGGTTTTCCTTTTACTAATGTCAGTCTTTGTTGCTGGGGAAGAGCTTTCCTAGCAGTCAAGTCTGTTTTTTCCCTTCCCTACAACGACGATCAGTGCCCAGTGCGCGCTGACGTCATTACATGGAAAGTCAAAGTAAAATGAGCTGATCAGCTAATTTACTTTCACTTCCATCAGTGCTTGGGGCATACCTTAGCTTCAGAGCACCAATTTAAATGGGAGTGGTGTTGCTGTAGAGGGGAGAATCTCCCCCTTCCAATGGTATCCCTCCCTAGTGGACCCCTCATTGGGGATCGCCGCAGACAATAGACATCTGGGATATCTTTAGAAGGGAAGAGCGGCCTCCATGGTAATGGGCATGTGCTTCCCCCCTTTCCCAGGCTCAACAGAATTTCTGCCACCCCAAGAGAGTAGAAAGGAGGTCTTGAACCCCAATCTGCCCCCAGGGATGTCAGACAGCTCACTAGACCCCCAGGAATGCCATTCATTGGCATATATTGAGGGGTGGGGTCGGCCCTCTTACACATCTGGCCAAGGCCTACCCCATAAAATGTCAAAATAATCTTTGCCTCCCTGGGGACAATTTTGGACAGTTTTGCAATCAAATCTGTGCTTAGGGTGGCAGAAACCACACTTGACCCCAGGGATTTCTATTGTGCTATATTGAGAGGTGGAGCTAGCTACACAAACATACCAGGCTGAGCCTCCACACTCCAAACATGGCACTACAGCCTTTCTGCACCCCTTGGGGCACATCTGGGGAATTGTACTCCTTAATCTGCCTCCAAGGGGGAGGGGGGGGACAGAAAGCCCACTAGACCCCAAGGATGGTATTATGTGGCAGAAAATGAAGGGTGGGGGTGGCCCGCTGACACATCTGGCTAAGCCCCCACCTCAAAAAATTCAACAACAGGCTTTCTTCCCCATGGGGCAAATGTGGACACTTTTATCACCCTCTCCCCCTCCCAAAATGGGAAAACAGTGTTTCTGCCCCGCTGGGGACAAAACTGGAGGATGTTACTCACTAACATGCCCCCAGGAGGGCAAAAAGTCCACTAAAACCTAAGGAATATTTCTTATGGCAAATATTGAGATGTCTAGTGCCCTTTCTGTTCCCCAGGCTGCAGATTTTTGGTGAACACCCTCAATCCACCTCAATTTACACCCAGGGGCAGAAAGACTGATGCTCCTGTTCATGGGTGGGAGGGCAGCACGAAGCCTAGGAGAGCCGCCCTCGGACACATTTTTTTAGACAATTTTTTCCTGGTGTCTGGTGGTCTTTCTGTCCCCCGGGAGCACATTTTGGGTAAACACCTTCAATCCATCACCAGATGGCAGATAGACTTGTGCACCTGTCTGGTGTGGGAGCGCTTTGTGAAAAATAGGCCCAAAAATGTTTTTAAAAGGTGATAGTAGCAGCCCTACTCCCATCCCTGAATAGGCGCATCAGTCTTTCTGCCCAGCCGATGGCGGATTGCGGGCATTTTACCCAAAATCTGTCCCAGCAATTTCAGCATGGCTCCAAAACAAACAAACCGGTTGGTAAGACCTACTTTGGCTTCGAGACGATATTGTTAATGCTAATGGTCATTTGTAAAGCGCACTTACACCGGGTGGCTTCATGGCGCCGACAGGCTTAATATGCTACCAGAATAAACTATTTGTACGCTTGCAGAAACAGCCAGGTCTTGAGGAGCTTTCTAAATTGCAGGATGTCAGTGCTGGCCCGGATTTCCAAGGGGAAGGAGTTACAGACTTTAGGAGCAAGGACCGCAAATCTGCAGCCACCTTGACGAACTCGCTTGAAGGTTGGAATAGTGAGCAATGAGAGATGGGCAGAACAGAGATTTTGTGTCGGAGTATGTCTGAGAATCTGGCTGTTAATAAATGCAGGGCTTTTGCCATGCAAGGCTTTGAATACATGGCAGCCTGTTTTAAAAGCACAGCGCTGAAAGATAGGAAGCCAATGTAGTTTCCTTAGCACAGGCGTGACTGGTTGCCATCTTGGCTGTCGAAAGACAAGCCGTGCTGCCTGATTTTGAACCAGCTGAAGTCGTTTAAACAGATAGAGTGGCATTCCCAGGTATACCAAATTAGCATAATCCAAATGTGAAAGAACGGTGGCAATTATAATCTGGATCAGAGCATCATGGGTAAAGAAGCGATGTACCTTCCTAATCTTACGCAGCTTAGAGTTCTTTGTTGAGAGAGACTCCCAGTGTTTTGGCTGAGATAGAAGGGGAAGGCGAATGACCCAGTTCTGGTGGCCAGTAGTGAGGGCCCCAGAACTTATGGCTATCCCCGGTCAGAACAAGCTCTGTCTTTCCCGGGTTTAATTTAAGATGATTATGGTTCATCCACTGTTGTATATATAACATTGTAGCCTGAAAACCCTCAACAGAGCTGTGAGAACCATCTATCTTAAAGACCAACTGTAGTTCGTCCGCATAATTGGAAACTGTCACCTTCCTTTCCTTTAGGGATTGAATTAAAAGGGAGATGTAGATATTAAATAAGTGAGGGGAAAGTGCAGAGCCCTGTGGAACTCCACATGTGGTTTTACGTGGGGCAGCCAAGAAAAACCCTTGGCGAACCGCCTGAGACCTATCATCCAGAAATGAGGTAAGCCAGCACGCAGCAGCGGCTTGAATGCCAGGAAGTTTGACACGGTCGACCAATATAGCATGGTCGACCGTGTCAAAGGCGGCAGATAGATCTAGTAGTACCAGTGCTTGAGGGAAACCATTATCAGCATGGTCCCGTAGAGTATCGAGGACTGCCAGTATGACCATTACGGTAGAATGGGCCGGCCGAAACCCTGCCTGGTGTGAATCAAGGTATTTAGATTACTCCAGAAAATTAGAGACTATTGGCACATGGGCCTCCAAAAGCTTTGCAAAAAACGGGAGCAGGGAAATCGGGCGGTAATTAGATAGGAGCGTGGGATCGGCTCCGTTTCTTTAGCAGAGGTACCACTATGGCTTTCTTAAAGGCCATGGGGACTTGGCCTGATGAAAGAGAATCATTCAATAGAGTGAGTATAGGGCCGGGGAGGGCTGTGAGACAGTATTTGAGTATGTAGGGCCGGCAACAGTCAGAGGGGGCACCTGATTTAACCTTCGCTAAAAGTTTTTGGAAGGTTTCAGTATTAATACTAGGAAAGTGACTTAACGTATTGTTATTTTTGACCAAAGCAGAGGGGCTAGGAGTGAGTGGATGTTTGGGAATGTTGGCCTTAATAGCAGAGATTTTATCGATGAAATAGTAATTGAGGGAGTTACACAGTGCCTGAGATGGTAGAGCCTTCAGTAGAATTCTCTCTGGATTAGAGAGTTCATTAACTATATTAAATATTTCTTTGGAGTTTTTATTAGAGTTAATAATGCGTATAGACAAATGGCTAGCCTTAGCTGTCAAAATGCATTTCTTATATTCTTTCCTAGCTGCAATATAAATGAGGTTTTTTCCAGGCAGTATTTTGATCGCCACTGTCTCTCCGATTGACGCAGCAACAATTTCTGGTTTTTAAGCTCAGCGGAGAACCATTTTGGTGCGTCGGTATGGCGGGCTGATTTTAGCCCATTAAGAGGAGCATGCTTATCGCTGGCATTCAATAGCCATTTGGAGAGGCTCGCTTCTGTAGCCTCAATGTCTGTCCCCCGGGACGGGGCAGTGTCAGATAGCGTACAGAGAAAATCATCTTTATTCGCAGTGTTCCATTTCCTAGCAAGGCCACCTTTGGTCGTGCTAGGTTTCTCAATGGGCGGAAATCTAAGTATAAATTTCAACAGATGATGATCAGACCACGTGCATGGTGTGATGATAGGAGTGGAAGTGGTCATGCCGTTAGTCCAGACTTGGTCCAAAATGTGCCCTTTCTGGTGGGTAGGGGACAAGAGTGAAGTTTAAATTCATGAGAAGGTCCGTAATTTCAGCCGAATGTGGTCCTTCATGGGGGTCTTTATACCAGTAATTGAAATCTCCCACAAGCAAGACCTTAGCGTGATCAGTTACAAGTTTAGCCATCTGATCGCTAAGTGTCAAAGGAAAAGAGAGCATCTTATTGGGAGGCCTATAGAGTAACACACAGACAAAGGAATCATGAAGAGATTCGGGCTTTAATACCATATTCTCAGTGTCTTTAAGAGAAAGGCTCGGCAGGGAGCAAAACCTATAGTCAGTGTGAATAATGGCTGCCACCCCTCCACCCCCTAGTTTGTCAGATGAGCGATTCACATGGATAATGTAATAATTGTTAGGAATGGCCACCAACATATCAGGGCCAGAGTCATCAGTGAGCCATGTCTCAGTCAACAGAAGGATGCTGGGTTTATCCGAGATCAACAGAGAGAGAATGTCCAGCTGAAGTTTAACAAGGGAGCGAGTGTTAAGATAATAGATCGTTAAGGGCATGGTTTCTGACTTAGCCTGATTCTGTGGGATACAACCATGGGCTGTGGAGGTCTGTATTTCAGGAAATGAAGTCCGTTTCGTGAGGATTTCATATTCGAGAAGGAGTGACAAGGAGTCATTAGTGGGATACAAATGAATAGAGTACATACATTTAAGCGTTTCCGAAGAATAAGTGGGGGAATGGGCAGTGTAAATGGCCCCTGGGCACGACCAGGCGCGGACGGGTGCAGACGGGCTTGCCTTTGGCGCGCCCGTCTGCGCCCGTCCACGGCGCTCCCGCGTGGCATGCTGCATTTAGGTCCGATTCCCCACCCTCAGCTCCGCCCTCACGCAGCGTGATTGGCTGCTACCGGGGGAGTCTCTAGGGGCAAGCGAGGGACCCGGAACAAGCGAAAAGATCGGTGAAAGTTATGGCAGTCAAGTGAGTGCGAGTTCAAATTTTATTAAAAACAGTAATTCCCAATAATTCCCACGTTAAAACGGATTTCTAGCAATGCTAAACAATGTGTTATGTTGTCTTGTAAAGCGCATGGCTACCCCAGCAATGGGGTGTCCCAGCGCTGTAGACCACTGGGGAACCCGTCCTGGCTTTCCCTGTGAGATGATCCCTGTATCCCAGTATCTCCAAGGTGAAACCAGGCATCCCCGGTGTATGTGGGGGGCCGTTGTGGAGATGAGGCAAGCTAATGCCCAGAGTTGCCGAGTGTGATCCCTGGTTAGAGTAGGCACCGAAGCGAGAATTATCGAGTCCGCTGACCCTGGTCCACGACCCTGCCGCGTTGGGAATTGAACCCTGGTCCCAGGCCGTCCTCTGCTTCCGGGTCTGCCGCCTCTAACCAGTGACCCACACCACTCCACTCTATGAAACTAGCATCAGCGTAGCCTGAGGTGAGATTCCCGCCGTTGATATTCCTACCCCAGAATGGGAAATAGAGCCTTTCTGCGCCCCTGGGACTCAAGCATTCCTACGGCAAGAAGGGATTTTTTTTACACATGCGGGTAGCAGAGTGTAGCAGAAGTGTAGCCAAGTCCCAATATCGTCCTATTTCTATTCTCAATGGCTGCATTTGTCCGTGCTCGAGTCAGCTGCCACCCAGGGACACATACCAAAGCGAGGCATTTTTGAAAACTACACACAAGGTGCAGTCCAAGATGGTGCACCTCGTGGTGGACCCCATGACATTTTGTTACCCACAATGCCCTGCAAATCTTAAACTTTGAATAAAATTGTGCATTTTCCTTCCATTTTTTGTGATATAGACTTTCGGAAACCACCTTGGCCCACAAAATTTTTACCACCCCACATAACCCAACTTGTGCTGATAAAAACGCTACCCCACTTGGGTGGCTTGGCCTGGTGCCCGTGATACCAAAGGCCCCACGACCCAGCATGGAGAAGTTGGCAATGTGGGTAGTTCCGGTACATGGGACCAGGCTGGGCAGCCACACAGGGAGACTCGCACATTTCTGAAACTAGACATCAGAGGAGTCCAGAGAGGCACACCTGGCGTGTGTCCTACAAAGTGTTCGCACCAACAATGCAGTGCAAATCTCAAATGTTGACTAAAATCACACATTTTCCTTGCATTTCTGAGATGTAACCTTCCATAAACCTTAGATCCACAAAATTCCTACCACCGAGTGTTACCCCACTTGTCCAGATATAAAAGCTTCCCCACCTGTGTGGCTGGGCCTACTGCCCTTGACAGGCACAAATCAAACCAGGGTCTGTGAGAGTTGCTCCGCGAGACTTCCATTGACCTTGGTTTGACACTTGCCTGTCACATTCACTAGGCCCAGCCACACAAGTCAGATAGCATTTGTATCAGGATAAGTGGGAGAATGCTGGGTGGTCCGGACATTTACGTTATATAAGTGCAAGGAAAATGTGCAGTTTTATGCAAAATTTGAGGTTTGCAGGGCATTGTGGTTAAGAAACCTTTGTGGGATTTATGTAAGGCATACCACCCTGGACTCCCCTACTTATCTAGTTTTCAGAAATGTCTGGGCTTAGTAGGTTTCCCTAGGTGGCCGTCTATCCCCGGCCAAAAAACACGCCACTACCGCCATTGCCAAATCAAATAATTTTGTAACAGGAAATGTTGGTGTATTCATATTGTATTTTGGAGCATTTCCTGTTGCAAGCACTAGGCCTACCCACACAAGTGACGTACCATTTTAATCAGAAGATTTAGGGGAATGCTGGGTGGGAGGAGGTTTGTGGCTTCCCGCAGATTTCACAACTTCTCAAAAGAGAAATGTGAGGAAAATTTGTTTTTTTAGTCACAGTTTGAGTTTGCAAGGTATTCTGGATAAAAGAACCTGGTGAAATCCACACAAGTCAACCCATCCCTAGGTGTCTAATTTTCTACAATCGACAGGATTGCTAGGTTTCCCAAGGTATAAGCTGAGTTAGGGCCCAAATATCACAGCTACCCACTTTGTAAAAACGGGTCAGTTTTGAGTGGAAAAGGGTCATGAATCCATGTTGATTTTTGGCTGTTTACTATCCCAGGCACTAGGCGTACCCACACATGTGAAGTACTATCTTTAATCAGAGTACATTAGGGAGCATAGAATAGTAGGATATTTATTATTGCCAATTACATTATACTGCATTTGTGCTTTCCAAATGTAAGCCAATCTGCAAAAAAGAAGGTATTTTGTAAATACCTTCCAAATCACATGCCTGTATGGGTACCCACAAATTTAGAGATGTGCAAAATAACCACTGCTCCTAAACTCCATATCTTGTGCCCATTTAAGAAATACATAGTTTCTTTCTTTATATACTTTATTTTGGCTATAAGCCATAAAAGCACATACAATAAAAATACATTAAAACAATATAAAAACTATTTGATTGTGCAAAATTGTGTGCAATAATATGGAGAATGTAACAACATATCACTCCCAGCTACTCTGCAGGCTCCTACAGTATTATAGTTTATGCAATGTATCTGGGAGTACCGGGTACCTCCCTGACTGGAATCATTCATTAGCATAATTGTATTTCCATCTACCCTAGAGCTAGGTATGCATAACTTTCTGCACAGTAGAATAGGTTGATCACCCACATAAAAGCTTAAAAAAATAAATATGAAACACTAAAAAGGTCTTCTGTTATTCTGTTATAAAATGAGTAATGGTCATCCTGTTCTTCAGTGATTGTGCCAATTGTTGAAATACTGTTCATCCCAGTAAAAGTTTACAAAAGAGGTGCTCAGCTTATACCTTATTCTCCACACACTCATCAGATAGCGAGAGAGACCAAAGACTGACATCATATATGTATCATATCTTAAAACCAGGAGTGCTTCCTTGTTTTCCCTAGTTTCCAAATTCCAACAAATCGGGATTATCCAACATTTCCTTTGGGACACATAGGTTGGGCGAAAGAAAATAATGTGCTCAATAGTTTCTTCATGTTCCCCACAGGGCAGGCACTGCAGCTCGTTAGTATGCGGTGTACGCTCCCACTTAGCAGTAGAAGCAGTAAAGGCCAAGAGAGGTAAGGTTTCATACCAGAACTGCAAGTAGAGACGCTTGGCTAGAGGGGATTCTATTTCGTTCAAGAAATCCTCTTACTTAAATGAGTCCTTGACCATGAGAAAAGCATTTCTTAGGGATCCTTGACTCGACTGGCTGTATATACGGTGATCTCTGTTGCCAGTGTTTTGGAAAAGGCCTCAGTCTGGAACAGGGCTTTCCACATGTGACCATGTCCAATGTCTGTGAGTATACCCTTTATATGCTTTAGCTTTTCTGCTGGAGCCTGCTTGGGACAGAATTTCCTCTAACCCCTGTCGATAATAAGATAGCTCCAGGGTGGACCAGTAAAGTACGGGGCGCAATGCCAATTCCTGAGGGGAACAAAGGAGTAGTGACCAGCTGTCACATAAAGGGATTTCCACCATTTCCAATGAGTTCGCTCCCAGATGCCCCCAAGCTCGGCACCATAGGCAGCTTTCCCCAAGGCTTTATGGTTGTAAATTTAGATTGCTGGTCGTACAGGGCGAAACCATGAATTGTGCAACATATTTAAGAAACCTCCCATTACTTGCTCGCTTTTTAATTCGCTGTGTAATGTGTGCTTGCCACCCGAGATGTTTGGTGAATGTGAGACCTAAATACACAAATGTGCGCATGCGTTCTAATGGGGCCCATGCTAAAGTAGAATGTGATTTGGTTGAGAACCCAGGATTCAGGACCATGAAGGCTGAAATCCAATACCTCAGCTTGCAAAAGCAATTAAACTGGGCCAGAACCTTCTCAAGTCCCATCAGGGTTTTGCAGATCAATAGGGTATCATCAGCAAACATGAGGTCAGGCACCCTTATGTTTGCTAATCTAGGCATGTTGTGTTCACACTGGTCCAGGAATTTAATAAGGCCGTTAATGTAAAGCTTAAAGAGAGTGGGTGCCAGCATGCACCCCTGCCTGCCTCTTCTAGTTACAGGCAGGGCTGGACTGGCCGTAGCAGGAACCGGGCGTCCTCCGGGTGGGGCGGTTTGGACCAGTGGGGTCCATTTTTGTTACTGGGGGCCGGTTCTGTGGCAGTGCAGCTATATCAGCCCACTGTAACAAAAGCAGCAGCTGGGTTTCCCACTAGCACCCTATACCCCCCTCCAGGGCCAGTTAGACTTAATTGTCAGGGCTGGTTTGCATTCTAAGTCTCTGCACAAAATTGTTGTAATGCAGCCTGACTATGGTGCTTAGCAAGTAACTTGGCACTCCCAGCTCAGAAAGGAGCAGCCAGAGCGTTGTTCTTGGTACCAGGTAAAAGGCAGAGTGCAGGCCTACAAACACGACATCAGGATGTCCCCCTTCCCAGGGTAGCTGTTTTCCAGTACAACATCTGTAGGCGGAACGTGTGATCAATTGTGCATGTGAACTCTCTAAAACCCGCCTGGAGAGGTGTAAAAATCTAATTGTCAGCTACCTAGTCCAGTAGTCTACCTAAGATCACTTTACTAAAAAAGCTTTTGTGTACTGTCTATCAGACTTATTGGACGATAATTCACCAGCAAGTCGCAGCAGCATTTTTTGAAAATGGGGATTATTTCAGCCCCTGCCCATGTGTGTACAGCACTGCAGAATAAGCACTCCAGTGTATTGTCTCACTCCGGAATAGATTGACTGAGATTTTGTCTCGCCCGGAGCTTTGTTTGAGGCTATTCCCCTAATTGCCACATGTATTTCCTCCACTGTAATGTCGGTGGGCTCCTTTTCTTGTGCAAAAATGATGGACTGTGGAGGGACAATCTTGAACCTCACCAAATCTTGAGCACTAAGTGGCTGCTAATTTCCTCATGTCTCAACTGACTCCCTGTGATATCTTGCTGGTCTCCCTTCTGCATGTCTAAGCTAACGAAGTGTGCCACTCAACATAGGTTACCTTGATAGCTATTTTTCGCTCTACATATTTCACCATATAAATTTGGCTATAGTCAGTACACAAAAAAACAAATTGTACGGTGAGATCAGTTGTTGACTCTGGGTTCCTCGGGTTCTTGGAGAAGCTACAAACCCTATATATGTCCACAGCGAAAAGGGTCTTGCGAATGCAATGGTATATTGCTTTTGTAAATCGGCGGTTGTGACAAAATGTTACAGATGAAAACATTGTCACAAATGTTTCCAACTCGTTGATTTATTTCAACTGTTAGTTTCTTTGGGAAAACCTAGACGGATGTACACATATAACCCTTTGCTGAATTTGGAATGTTGTCTACTATTCAGAAACATATATCTTTCCTGGATCATCCATAGGTTTCACACTGGGTTGAACCACTGGGTGAAATCACAAAAAATAGGTAGAGTGAGCTACCGCTTTGAAACATTTTAAAATAATAATAATAATAATAATAATAATAATAATAATAATAATAAATAATAATAATAAATAAAAACATTTGTTAAGCGCCTGAATACACTAGAACAGTGCGTCTCCACGCTAAGATACGGTCCAACACAGAAAACCAACAGCAGACCACGAGGAGGAGAGGGACTCAGAGAAGAATGAAACCCTACGTTAACTAATCTTCCGGAAATAAAGGAGTCTTCAGTTTCTGCCGGAACCTGGTTTCCGACGGCTCCATACGCAATTCAACAGGAAGGTCATTCCATAGTTTGCTGGCCAGGAATCTAAAAGATCGCCCTCCCATCCGTGCTTTATATATGCGAGGTATCGTGAACTGCATACTGCCCATGGATCTCAGGAGTCGCCTAGGGCGATGGATGGTTAACAGCTTGTGAAGATAGACCGGGCCCCTGCCATGTGCAATATGATGACCAAAGCACAAGGTCTTGAACCTGATGCGTTCCCTCAAAGGGAGCCAGTGCAAGCGCCGGAGCGCCCGTTTACCTGAAGACCTTCTCGGCAGCTTCAGCACAAGCCTGGCCGCAGCATTTTGAACGCATTGTAACTGGGTCAATCCCCTTTTACTGAGGCCACAGAGCAGGACGTTCCCATAGTCAAGATGGGACGTAACCAATGCGTGGACCAAAGTTTTCCTGTCTTTCATAGGTAAGAGATCCAGGATCTTCCGCAGGATCTTCAAGATGCCATAGCATCTCCCCGCTATCTTACCTATGTGTTGGGTATATGTAAGCTTGGAATCCAAGAGAACACCCAAGTTCTTCACGGTGTCAGAGGGGCTCGGTGTAGGACCCAGATCAGTAGGCCACCAAGCTGATGGCCAGATTGAAGGTGAGGGGCCGATCACAAGCAGTTCCGTCTTGTTGCCGTTAAGGCGCAGACAGTTATACTTCATCCATTTTGCCAATGCCGCAAGACACTCCGTAAACTTACCAGCCGTCTCAACTGGGTTGTGGGATAGAGTGACCACCAGTTGCGTATCATCCGCATATGATACGATATCCACCCCATACGATTCCACCAACCTGGCCAGGGGTTCCATGTAGAGATTAAACAATAAAGGACTTAAAATGGAACCCTGCGGGACCCCTTGATTGAGAAATCGGGGCGTGGATTTGAAGGGGGGGCAGTGTATTTGGAATTGTCGGTCCGCTAGGAAGGAAGCCATCCATTCAAGTGCCGGGCCGGCCACTCCAATTTCCCTCAGACGAGCTAGCAATCTCGGGTGCGACACGGTATCAAATGCCGCACTTAAGTCCAGCAATATCAAGGCGGCCGTCTGACCTTCATCCACTTTCTGACGAAGCAGTTCTGTGGAGAAAAGGAGGGCAGTTTCCGTCGAATACCTAGCCCTAAAGCCAGACTGAGAAGGGTGAAGAAGCTGGTTATCTTCCACATATTTAACTAACTGATTGGTCACCAGCTTTTCCACCACTTTGGCACAGAAAGGCAGAAGAGAAATGGGCCTAAGATTTCCCAAATTAGAAATGCTCAAAGTGGCCTTCTTTTTAATTGGAACAACCTGAGCAAGTTTCCATTCCGCTGGCACTAGACTTTCTTGGAAGGAAAGAAAAGCCAGATTGCCTATATAACTTGATAGGAGATGTACATGATTCTTAAGGATCCTAGGTGGTGCCACATCCAGAGGGGAACCTGACTGAATGGTCATGATTAGCTTAGTCAGTTCCTCCTGCGGGGGGACCATAAACTCGCTAAGACATGTGTTAGTATACGGTCCAATGGCAATATCCCTAGCCGATGTTTTATCAGGTGTTCCCTGCAAAAAAGACTCATAAATCCTCTCCACCTTGTGTACAAAATGATCAGCGATGGATTCGCATATTTCAGTGGAGATATGGTCTTTGGTCTCCGTCCTAGTAAGAGCCGTAAGCTCCTTATAGATAGAGAAAAGCTCCTTTGGATTTCCCTGCATGTTGGGGGGAAAAAGCATATTTGGCATGGATAGTTTATATATACCAAATGTTTTGGAGGCCTAAGCATGAACTACCCCAAATAGCCAAAAAGAGGCTCAGCACGGGGAGCGAAAGGTCTAGAGGCGAAGGGGTTAATAAAAATGTGTTTCAAATTGGAGTGGGGAGGGTCATTCATTTGAGTGTCATAAAGTGGAGTATCATACAGTACAGTGAAGTATTATAGAGTGCAGTCAAGTACAGTGTTATATAGTGGACTGGCATGGTGTGTCGCATAGTGGTGTGGATATCGTAGAGTTGAGCAGTGTGTTGTACAGTGAAGTTTCATGTCGAACAGTATATCTGTGATGTACAGTGGAGTGTCATCAACCAGAGTGTCATAAAATGTAGTGTGGTGGAGTGGAGTGTTATCGACTAGAGTGTTGCAGAGTGGCACAGAGTATTGGAGAGTGTTGTGGCCAGGCGCAGTGCGTCCTTTGGGGCGTGGGGGCGTAGCCTCCCCGCCCGCAGCTCCCTCGGTGTCTTGGAACTTAAGTAAACTGGTTCAGTTTACTTAAGTTCAAAGAGGCCGAGGGAGAACTGACAATCATGTCAGTCAGCATGACGTCGGACCGCCCACCCCTTCAGAGACTGAAGGGGGTGGGCGGTCGGGCATCATGTTGACTGACATGATTGTCAGAATGTGCGGGGCAACAAGCAGCAGCACAACACAAGTGCGCATGAGTGGGGATGGAGGGCGAATTTTCGCACAGTGCCCACGCATGCGCACTTGTGTTTTTTACCTAATTGCGCATGCCCATTAGGAGCCCCTTGGGCTCCTAATGGGCGTGCTGCAGGTGAAGAAAAGCTGTGCCCTGAGAAAGCAGCGCCAGGATTGGGTGAGAGGGGCTGTAGGCGCCAACGGACTCGGGGCAGCGCGGACCTGCTCAGGACATCCTAAGGTAGGATTTTGAAATGTATGTTAATAACCCCAGTGCGACCCTCCCCCCCCCCACACCCGAGCCGCGACTGTCTAACTGCCCCAATCCGTGTTTGGCTGCTGGGCGCGCCTGGAGGTGCTACCATTACTGGAGGTGTTCCTGCCTCGAATTGCAGCGCTCTTGTCAGTTCTAAGCACTGGAAATAATCAGTGTTACTGTTACTGGATGTAAAGATAATTGAGCGAGTAGCAACCTCAGAAGGATGGTCTGCCCATGACATCTAATGACAGCAGCGAGTGTTCAACTCTCTAAGCCACCTAGTACTGTGATTGCGTTTGTGAGCCAGTTCTGCGGTTCTGAGTGCAAGCGTTCACGAACAAAGTCATTAAAATTTCAGGTCTTGTTTTTAACACAAATGTAATTTGAAGTGGAACCGTATGTTTCATATAGTGGCAGGGGTATTCACAGGCAGGGCCATCTGAAGTTCTGTGATGGGTTTGCAAAAGAGACATTCTGTCTCAATTTCATTTCATAAAATTGCCTACGTTTATTGACACTGTTTAAAAAAAATGGGCAGGGGGCCGGCACACATCTGCAGCTAAAGTGATTAATTTTGTATTAACATTCCTCGTTTCTTGGGAAAAAAAGTCTGGGCAGACAGAAGTTGGCAGTGATAGGGGTGATGGACAGGTTAGGTTGCGTAGTTTGAAAACAATGCTCCAGGTTCACCAAAGTTTGATTTTGTGCAGTGGCAGAGGGATGCCACAAGAAGACAGTGCAGATGCGGCAATATTGTTGTTTTATCAATGGCTCATATAGGGCACTGCGATATTTACCGCTCATCTATTATCAGACATATGGCAGACCGTGAAGTTGTTTCATTATTTATTACATACTCGAATTGGCCTGCGTTATCGACAACGTTACTGTTATTACCACAGGCCTCCGAGGTTCTGTACCAATGATCGTTATATTTATGCTTTAAAAATAAACAGGGCCCTAGAATAGTGAGTGTTTATCAAACGTGCGTGTAGAGAGAGCGATATTGCTAATTTATTACACATTTAAGCTCAGGAAACATTGTCCGTTTATTACATATGTGGACAACCCTGCAATGTTGTATGTTTATGTTTTTTATACAATATACTACTTTTTTTATCACACGAACACACACAGTTATGTCTCTAAAGTACACATGCAGAAATACCCAGAAATATAGTTAATGTAATGCAATCACATGCGTGCGATCCTGGGACAATGCTCGTTTCAGTTAATCTATTAAACACACAAACATGCAGGATCTCGTAATAGTGTTCATTTATTGCACACACAGACACAAACATGAGCACACCCGCGTGGCACACACAGGCAAGACCCTGGAATATTGAGTAATTGAAGGAATTCTCTGTATATTATTTTAAAAAACGGATTCATTACATTTTTTTAAATAGTATCACAAATACCTAGACAGGCTGTAATAAATGAAACCTATTGAGTGCAGTGCAGCGAAGGGTGAGTGATGTCTGTTTGAGTGCAGGTTGAGCAGTGTGCCTGTGTGAGTCCAGGGTGAGTGATGTGCCTGTGTGAGTCCAGGGTGAGTGATGTGCCTGTGTGAGTCCAGGGTGAGCGATGTGCCTGTGTGAGTCCAGGGTGAGTGATGTCTGTGTGAGTGCAGGTTGAGCAGTGTGCCTGTGTGAGTCCAGGGTGAGTGATGTCTGTGTGAGTGCAGGTAGAGCAGTGTGCCTGTGTGAGTCCAGGGTGAGTGATGTGCCTGTGTGAGTCCAAGGTGAGCGATGTGCCTGTGTGAGTCCAGGGTGAGCGATGTGCCTGTGTGAGTCCAGAGTAAGAGATGTGGATGGGTGAACGCTGGCTTAGTGATCTGTCAGAGAAGGGTGAGCAATGGGTCTATGAGTGCAGGGTGACTGTGCCTATGTCAATGCAGGGAGAGTGAAGTATCTGTGCAAGTGCAAAGAGACTTGTCTGGCTACTCCCAGAGATGTGTTCGCCAAGCCACCTATTTTCTTTCTCAAATTTGTAGAGAATGCAACATTTGCCCACTCTTTTTTCAAAATGTTCTCGGTGGAGACCCCTGGAACCCCCCATAAGTGGATCGGGCTCGTTCTCCCGCCACAGTGCAGTATTTACGGCCCACCACTTTCAGATGTCACCAGCCGCCCCTGGTTGTGGCATACAGTAGAGAGTCGTACACAGTAGTGTTGACAAGTGCAGTGTTGTACAGTAGAGTGGCGAAGAGACTCATACAGTGTAGTGTCGTCATTTGTGAGGACACAGTACATGGTAGAGTGGCAAGTTATATAGTTAGTGGTGTTTCGTTAGTAATTTGAAAAGAGTGTGTAACAAGGTGTGCTACTTATAATATTTTGTAGGTGGTGGATGAATTGTAAATGAAAGCTATAACTCTAACTTTAGAATTTTCAAAGATTGTGTAGTTTAAGTTTAGTTTGTATGGGGAATATTTTTTTTTCTTAACTATAACCTTTGGTATTGTCATTGAATTTTAAAGTTTTTATTTTTTATTTTGAATAAAAATGTGTATCACATCAGAGTGCAGTGTCGTTGAGAGGAATGTTGTTATGTGGACTTTCGTACAATACAGTGGAGGAGAGTGTTGTAAAGTCTATTGACGTAGAGTGAAGTCTTGTAGAGTGGAATAGAGTGGAGTGGCATATTGTACATTGCAATAAAGTGTTATATAGTGTAGTAGCATGGTTTCTCGTATGGTGAAGTAAAGTATCAGAGTGGAGCGGCAAGTTGTACAGTGGACTGTAATGTCGTACAGTAGAGTAGGGTATTGTAGGCTGTCATAGTGAAGTATAGTGTTTTACATTGGAGTAGGGTGAAGTAGAGTGTTGTAGAATATTGTCGAGTGGAGTGTCAGAGGACAGTGGAGGAGTGTGTCGTAGAGTGGATTGCCATGTAATATAGTGTAGTGGGGTATTGTACCGTGTAGTATGGTGACAGAGTGGACTGTCAGAGTGGCAAAGCATGTAGTACACTCTTGTAAACTGGAGCTGCACACTGTGGAGTAGAGTGTTGGAGATTGGAGCAACATATAGCGGAGTATGGTTCAGTGGCATACAGTGGGATAGAGTAGAGTACACTAGAGTGGCATAGCATAGATTGGAGTAAAGTGTCAGAGTGAAATGGAATGTCAGACAATAGTGGCATGGAGTGCAATACAGTGGAGTGGCATAGCATACAGTTGAGTAAAATGTCATAAATTGGAGTACTGTGTTGTACAGTAAAGTATAGTGGCATGTCGCACAGTAATGGAAAGTATTGTAGACTACAGTAAAGTAGAGTGGCATACAGCCTAGTTGCATTTTGTAGCGTGGAATGGTATACAGTACAGTCTTGTAGAGTTTGGAAGAGCGGATAGGCACACAGTGGTATAAAGTACAATGGCATAGAGTGGAGTGGCGTACAGTGGAGTAGTGGAATAGAGTGGAGTAAAGTGGGGTGCAGTGGCACACAATAGTACAGTGTTGTACAGTGGAGTGTAGGGGTATAGACAGGATTAAAGTGTCAGAGTGGCATACAGTGCAGTACAGTGTTGTAGAGAGGACTTTCATTGAGTACAGTAGAATGTCAAATAGTGGAACTGTGTAGAGAGGATTGCTGTATAATAGCATAGAGTGAGGTGAAGTCTCATACAGTGAAGTAAAGTTGAGTGGTTTAAAGTAGATGAAGAGTAAAGTATAATAGAGTATATTAGTGTGTCAGAGTAGCGTAGCATGGAGTGTAGCGGAGTGACAGAGTAGGTGGAGTAGGTTATAGTAGATTAAGGTAGAGTAGAGTGGTGCACATTGAAATGGCATAGCATAGAATTGAGGAAACTACTGTAAATTGGAGTGGAGTAGGGTACAGAAGATTAAGGTAGAGAAGAGTGGTGCACATTGAAATGGCGTAGCATAGAATTGAGGAAACTACTGCAAATTGGAGTGGTATTTCATACATTAGAGTGAAAATCTGTGTCATACAGTGTTGGATAGGTGGAGAGTAGAGTCTTATACAATAGAGTTTGCAGGCATGGAGTTTAGTACAAATTTGGACAGTTGAGTGTATCGGAATAGAATGGAGAAGAGTGGCATAGCGTGTAGTAAAGTTTTGTAGAGTAGAGTTATATAGAGTGGAGGAGCGTACAGTAGAGTGAAATACAGTGGAATAGCTTAGAGTGGAGCAACGCAGAGTAAAGTAGTAGTGGTGTGCTGTAAAGTGGAGTAGCGCAGACTGGAGTGGCATACATTTGAGTGTTGTACATTGGAGTGGTTTAAAGCGTAATAGTGTACAGTGTAGTGGCGTACAGTGGAGTGGTGTAGACTGGAGTAGTATACAGTGCAGCGGGGTAGAGTGTAATAGCATACAGAGTAGAGTGGACTACAGTAGAGTGACGTCCAATGTAACACCATAGAAGGGAGTGGCATACATTGGAGTGGGGTAGAGTGGAATACCATACAGTAGAGTGGAAAAGGTTATGCTATTGCTCTGTACGCAGCTTCAGAGTGTGGTGGCATACAATGGAATAACGTAGAGAGGAGTGGCCTAGCGTAGAATAGGGTAGAGTGGAACAGCGTAGAGTGGAGTGGCATACAATGGAGTGACATACAGTGTACTGGCCTACAGTGAAGTGGTGCAGACTGGAGTGGCGTACACTGGTGTGGGGTAGAATGCAACAGCAAAACACATAAGATGATGGACGGAATGTTGGACAATGGCAAAACATTCAACCCCAGTCACAGATCTAGGTTTAATCCATCGTTATTTTGTTCACCAAGCCTCCCCAGTTCAGACATGGCCATATGCAAATCAGTCTTGACCCTGTGCCTCATGGGAACAGACCAGACCGAACTGCCAAGCCATGTCTTCCCTGGACCGGAATCAAGCATCCTAGGACCGGTTTCTGGCTATCACCCTTCATCAGCCAGGATAGCTTGACTCCAGTGGCGTAGTAAGCACAGGACCCACGTCTGGGCATACCCTTCCCACATAGGGTGAACAGCAAAACACACATGGCTTGGCAGTTCGGGCTGGACTGTCCCCATGAGTCACAGGGTCAAGACTGATTTGCATATGGCCATGTGACTGGGAGTGAATGTTTTGCCATTGTGCAACATTCCGTCCATCATCTTGTGTGGAACTGCCAGCCCTCACCTATATAACAACACTTGTTTTTGGTCTCAGAAATCGCCCATTGCAACAGTAGTTTCTGGCACTGAACGAAACTACTTTGTGAACCGACATGCTCCTTGTGAAAGAGCAGAATATGGTCACTCACCGTAAAGCCAGCCAATAGACAGAGACAGAATTTTAAAAAACACAAAAGGTCATGGTTAACATCTGACCTAATTAGGGGCCCAAATATAAATGAAAGTCTCAAAAGTGCACCCATGGTGTATGTCCTTGCATAAAGTGCAGATTTACAGCTTTCATGAATTCACAAGAATTTACATAAGTAGGCCAAGAAATCGTACTCCTAGAAAATATTTGTCAACTACATTTCAGCATGAGCAAATATGCATGTGTTTATTTTCTCATGCAAAAATCTGTTGTGTTTGCAAATTCACTTTCAGTCCACTTTTTGTTCCAGCCCTAGAAGAAGTTTTACGTCTTCCATTGTCGGGAGTAAATTTTCAACTTTTCTCAGTATGGGAAAAGATTAGAGAAGAGTTAGTGAAAACTCTTAAAACATACAAGTTAGTAGGTTCGCATAGACTCAAAAGGGCATTACAACCCTGAAACTATTGCATACCATACCTCCAGCCCAGTAGGTAGCGCTCCGGAAACGTGGCAAAATAAGGGAATTGTTAGTATTCAAAACCCAACTATGGTATGAGCCCTGCCATTATCAGAAGGCTATATCAAAGCTCTTATATAATTAGATTGCTGCCATAATTTGTCGTCGTATTACATGGCACAAACGTGACAAGTGGATTTTGTTACAGGACGAGTAGATTTATGAAGCAACTGGCCCCATGGAAAACCAGATATTTATTAAATTCCACACCCTTCACACATTTTACACACTAGAGGTTTATCACTGTACACTTCATATTCCTGTTTTTCTAGTGTATTTAGAACAACCATCTCTAAAATCTAATTTTTGTTTTTGCGGTGAGACCGGAGATCCCCTGCTGCTACGTTGCAAATGCAGAAAGCAAAAGCAGGAATTCAATATCCACCACCACATTAAAAAATTATAACTATATAATTAATTCTAATCATCACAGTAGATAACTCAATATATAAATAAATCTCTAAAAACATTTATCAATAACTCTATTACAATGCATACTAATGATTCATTGATTTTTTGATATTTTCACCAATATTTGCGATGGTGCACAGGGCCGCGCTGGCGGTTGTGTCGTCGTCGCAAATATCTTGCGCTATTAGAAAAATCTATTTTGGACACATAACTTCTGAGGCGAACACCTCAATTTCTCAACCATGGGATCAGAGTATCTCCACACTGACCCCTTATGTGGGCTTTCACACAGATTTTCTGCCGCAACTTTCTACCCAGGTTGCGTTCAGCCAATCAGAGCATTCCTGTAGTCCCGTGCATTTGAGATTCATTGCGAAACCACCAAGAAATATCCACAGAGATATCACTATAAGTTTAAACTTACACTTCTTCAAACACTACTGAACAGATTTATACCAAATAAGCAAAAGGGACTTCCTTGAAACAACATCTACCTCCCTGCCAAATTTGGTTTAAGTCTGTTTAGCGGTTCGGCTATAGAGGCGGCCAAAGCTTCCTATGGGAATTAACATTACAAATGCAAGCTTATTTCGAGTCCCAAATTCTCAGACCCCACTGCACGGATCACCCTAAAACTTTCTTAATCAATAGTACCCACTGTGACATTTTTTGACAAAATTTCACACAGATTGGTCAATTGACGCCAAAGTTATAGCCAAGTCAAAAAATGCTTTTCCTATGGAAACTAGGTCCTAACTAGAACTACCTACTGGCGACCACCAGTAAGTAATATATATATATATATATATATATATATATATACACCCATGTACATAGGTAAACATAGATACACATATACATAGATATCCATATACATACAGATACATATGCATATATACACACACACACACACACACATATATATATACACACACATACATACACACACACATACATATATACACACACATATACATAAAAATATATCTATATACATTTATATATATATATATATACACACAAACATACATACAACATACACACGCACCTACATATACACACACACACACACACACACACACACACATATATATATACACACACACTCATATACACTCGCACACATACATATGTATGTACACACCCACACATATATATAAAAATACACACCCACACAAATAATTACACACATACATATATATACAGAGCTCATGGGGAATATCCATCATGCGGGCAGCACTCAGACACAGACGAGCATGTCCCCCTCTGCTTTATTCGAGTTAAAATATATATATATATATATTGTTGTCCAATGTGCCTAAGCTTTTGGGGAGGCACTCGACATTCTTCCGCCCTGCGGGCTTCTCTCTTAGCGCACTGCCTCATTTCACATAAAATCAAATCTGCCCGACGCGTTTCTGGGAGCTTGGTCCCGTCATCAGGGGCTGCATTCAAGAAATGTTCGTTCATGCGATCGTATTTACCGGGCATTGCTTAAACCACACCCATGGGAGGCGTGTGTTCAGTACACCGTCTTGCCATGCTTTCTGGGATAGGTAGTCCGTTTGATGCATGTAGTTTTAATTAGGTCATTCTTGAAGAGTGATGCTAGTGTTCAAACCTTAGTAGGCTGTGTTAAGGTTCAGTGCGCTATAATTTTCTCATGGAGTCCTGTCCTCAACCTCCAACAAGTTTGGAAGCGATTAGCCTCGACTGCCGCACTTGGTGTCCGCTGCTGCAGTCGATGGTGCCATCCCCCCGACCGGGCGGCCGATGAGAATTTTGTTGTCCAATGTGCCTAAGCTTTTGGGGAGGCACTCGACATTCTTCCGCCCTGCGGGCTTCTCTCTTAGCGCACTGCCTCATTTCACATAAAATCAAATCTGCCCGACGCGTTTCTGGGAGCTTGGTCCCGTCATCAGGGGCTGCATTCAAGAAATGTTCGTTCATGCGATCGTATTTACCGGGCATTGCTTAAACCACACCCATGGGAGGCGTGTGTTCAGTACACCGTCTTGCCATGCTTTCTGGGATAGGTAGTCCGTTTGATGCATGTAGTTTTAATTAGGTCATTCTTGAAGAGTGAT